>NC_056669.1:82306826-82910041 GCF_018350195.1 Panthera tigris
TAGCCCTAAAAATACAGGAAAAGGAGACCTGGGCAGGACAATAACTTTGAATAATAGCCACAATTATGATAATGATAGTGATAAAAAATAGTTATTGTTATTATTATCACTATAATATCAGGATGTGCTAGGTTATGCTGCAGTAACAAACACTTTTGAAATCTCAATGGCTTAAAGCAAAAATGACTTATTTCTCATTCACTATCCTTGTTTGTCAGAAAGTCAGCTAGAAGCTCTCCTTCACATTGTCCTTAAGCTCACTCCAGGACTCAGGCATTAGATGGGCCACTATATGGAGCATCATCAATTGCAGTGGTACAGTAAAAGTAATAAAGTACAAACTGGCCTCCCTGGAAGTGACACGCCTCACTTCTGTTCATATTTCATTGGATAAAACCAGTCACATGACTAACACTGACTTCAATGGGGCAAAAGAAAAAAAGTATGATCCTTCTCCAGGGAGGAAAAATTATTATTAATGAAAAGCAATTCAATATACCTCAACTACTATTGCCATGTGATGACATACTGAGCATTGTGCAAAGAACAATCTAATTTTATCCTTACTCATAGACCCTATATAAGGTAGATATCATTGACATTTTACTGATGAGAAAACTGAGCATCCTGGGAATTAAATAACTCATCTCATTCAGCTGGTAGATGGTAAAATTTTATCTTTATTATTATTTTTTCTTTCCAGGATTTTATTTAAATTCAAGTTAGTTAACATATAGTGTAGTATTGGTTTCAAAAGTAGAATTTAGTGATTCATCACTTCCATATAACGCTCAGTCCTCATCACAAATGCCCTCTTTACTGCCCATCACTCATTTAGAACATTCCCCAACCCACCTCCCCTCCAGCAACCCTCAGTTTGTTCTCTATAGTTAAGAGTCTCTTATGGTTTTCCTCCCTCTCTATTTTTATCTTATTTTATTTTTTTTGCTTCCCTTCCCCTATGTTTTGTTTCTTAAATTCCACATACAAGTGAAATCTTATGGTATTTATCTTTCTCTGACTTATTTCACTTTGCATAATACATTCTAGTTCTATCCATGTCCTTGAAAATGACAAGATTTCATTCTTTTTGATGGCTGAGAAATATAGCATTATATATATGTGTGTTTGGGCTCTTTGCATAATATGGCTATTGTTGATAGTGCTGCTATAAACAATGTGGTGCATGAACCCCTTTGAATCAGTATTTCTGTATCCTTTGGATTAATTCCTAGTAGTGCAATTCCTGGGTCATAGTTTAGTTCTATTTCTAACTTTCTGAGGAATCTCCACGTTGTTTTCCAGAGTAGCTGCACTAGTTTGCATTCCCATGAACAGTGAAAGAGGGTTCCCCTTTCTCCACTTCCTGTTTCCTGCGTTGTTAATTTTAGCCATTCTGACAGGTGTCAGGTGGTATCTCACTGAGGTTTTGATTTTTATTTTCCTGATGATGAGTTATGTTTAGCATATTTTCATGTGTCTGTTAGCCATTTATATGTCTTCTTTGGAGAAGTGTCTGTTCATGTCTTCTGCCCATTTCTTAATGGGGTTATTTATTTTTAGGTGTTGAGTTTGATAAGTTCTTTATAGATTCGGGATATTACATCCTTTATCTGATGTGTCATTTGCAAATATTTTCTCCCATTCTGTAAGCTGCCTTTTAGTTTGGTTGATTATTTCCTTCACTGTGCAAAAGCTTCTTATCTTTATGAAGACCCAATAGTTCATTTCTGCTTTTGTTTCCCTTGCCTCTGGAGATATGTTGAGTAAGAAGTTGCTGTGGCCGAGGTCAAAGAGATTGCTACCTGTGTTCTCCTCTAGGATTTTGATGGTTTCCTGTCTCACATTTATGTCTTTCATCCATTTTGAATTTATTTTTGTGTATGGTATAAGAGTGGTCAGTTTAATTCTTCTGCATGTAGCTGTCCAGTTTTCCCAGCATCATTTGTTGAAAAGACTGTCTTTTTTCCATTGGGTATTCTTTCCTGCTTTGTCAAAGATTAGTTGACCATATAGTTGTGGGTCCATTTATGGGTTTTATATTTTGTTCCATTGGCTTATGTGTTTGTTTTTGTGCTATTAGTATACCATTTTGATGATTATAGCTTTCTAATACAGTCTGAAGTCTGGAATTGTAATGCCTCCCAATTTACTTTTCTTGTTCAGAATTGATTTGGTTATTCAGGGTCTTTTTTGGTTCCATACAAATTATAATGGTTTGTACTAGCTCTGTGAAAAACGCTGGTACTATTTTGTTAGGGATTGCATTAAATGTATAGATTGCTTTTGGTAATATAGACATTTTAACAATATTTGGCCTTCCAATCCAGGAGCACTTAATGTTTTTTCCATTTACTTGTGTCTTCTTCAATTTCTTTCACAAGCGCTCTAAGTTTTCAGGGTACAGATCTTTTTTACCTCTTTGGTTAGGTTTATTCCTAGGTAACTTATGGGTTTTGTTGCAATTGTAAATGGGATTGAATTATTGATTTCTCTTTCTGCTGCTTCATTACTGATGTATAGAAATGCAACAGATTTCTGTACATTGATTTTATATCCTGCGACTTTGCCAAATTCATATAGCAGTTTAACAATATTTTGGAGTCTTTCAGGTTTTCCATGTAGAGTATCATGTTATTTGCAAAGAGTGAAAGTTTGACTTCTGCCTTGATGATTTGTATGCCTTTTATTTCTTTTTGTTGTTCGATTGCTGAGACTAGTACTACATTGAACAAAAATGGTGAGAGTGGACATCCTGTTGTGTTCCTGATCTTAGGGGGAAGGTCTCAGTTTTTCCCCATTGAGGATGATATTAGCTGTGGGTCTTTTGTATAAGACCTTTATGGTGTTGAGGTATGATTCTTCTATCCCTACTTTCTTGAGAGTTTTATCAAGAAAGAATGCTATATTTTGTCAACAGTTTTCCTGCATTTATTGAGAAGATTTTATGGATCATATCCTTTCTTTTATAATTGTGGTATATCATGTTGATTGATTTGCAGATATTGAACCACCCGTGCAACCCAACAATAAATCCCACTTGATCATGGTGAATAATTCTTTTAGTGTACTGTTGGATTTTATTTGTTAGTTTCTTGTTGAGAATTTTTGCATCCATGTTCATCAGGGATATTGGTCTGTAAGTCTTTTTAGTGGAGAATTTGTCTGGTAGTGCTGGCCTCATTGAGTGAGTTTGGATGTTTTCCTTCCATTTCTATTTTTTGGAACAGTTTCAAAAAAATAGGTATTAATTCTTCTTTAAATGTTTGGTAGAATTCCCCTGGAAAGCCATCCAGCCCCGGACTCTTGCTTGTTGGGAGACTTTTGATTACTGATTCAATTTCTTTACTGGTTATGGTTCTGTTCAAATTTTCTATTTCTTCCTGTTTCAGTTTTGGTAGTCTATATGTTTCTAAGAATTTATCTATTTCTTCCAGATTGCCCAATTTTTTGGCATAAAATTGCTTATAATATTCTCTTATAATTGTATTTCTGTGATGTTGTTTGTGATCTCTCCTCTTTCATTCGTGATTTTGTTCATTTGGTTCCTTTCCTTTTTATTTTGCTAAGTCTTGCTAGGGATTTATCAATTTTGTTAATTGTTTCAAGCATTCAGCTCCTAGTTTCATTGATCTGTCCTGTTTATTTTTTAAATCTTCATATCATTTATTTCTGCTCCAATTTTTATGATTTCCATTTTTCTGCTGTTTTTGGACTTTATTTGCTGTTCTTTTTCCAACTCCTTTAGGTATAAGGTTAGGTTGTGTATTTGAGACTTTTCTTGCATCTTAAGGACGGTCTGGCTTCCTATATTCTCCCTTCTTATGACTGACCACCTTTTGTTGTATCCCAAAGGTTTTGGACTGTCATGTATTCATTTTCATTGGCTTCCATGTATTTTTTTAAATTTCTTCTTTAATTTTCCGGTTAACCCATTCATTCTTTAGTAGCATGTTCTTTGATCTCCATGTATTGGTGTTTTTTTCTGAATTTTTTCTTGTGGTTGACTTCAAGTTTCATAGCATTATAATCTGAAAATATGCATGGTATAATTTCAATCTTTTTGTACTGGTTGAGGCCTGATTTGTTACCCAGTTAAGTGATCTATTCTGGAGAATGTTCCATGTGCACTTGAAAATAATGTGTATTCTGCTGCTTTAGGATGAAATTCTTTAAATATAACTGGTAAGTCCATCTGGTTCAGTGCATCATTCAAAGCCATTGTTTTCTTGTTGATCGTCTGCTTAGATGATCTTCTCATTACTGTTAAGTGGGGTGTTAAAGTCCCCTACTATAGATGGTAATGATTTAAATTCAGCTAGGCCTAATTCCATAGCTTGTACTCCTAAGTGCTACATTACAGTGTCCTGATCATTTGTAACATCTAGTTTAGGGATCAAAAACTTAAATGTGTTCAGGGGCCAGGAAATGAGTACAAATTTTTGAAGTAGTTTGGATATAAAACAATTTGGGCCAATTGGAAACTCTGCGTGAATGTCTAATTCATCTTAATTCATCTTAAACTGATTGTTGTTATGTAAAATTGTGTCATTTATTATCAGATCTCTAGAATCTTTAAAAAGTCCTCAGAAATCTGGATTTTTATGTGTAATTCCTGATTTCAAAATGTTAAGAACAAATATTAAAAAAAATTATGCACTAACTAAAATAAATCTATGGGCTAAACATGCCCCATAGAACAGTCTCTTAACTAGGTCTTCTGGTGCAGTCTAACAAGCTTGCTGGGGAAACACTAAATTAAGAATAATCTGCTCATATTATTAGTTAGGTAAGGCTCAAGTCTATGTGTGATCTCTGTTAAGCAGCAGAAAAGTACAGTGTGGTAAAGTCTGAATACTGAATTCAAATGATTGTCATGAAGATGTATAAATGTTTGTATATGCCAGGGACATGTTTGTGAATACACAGTTGACTTTGAGCCAATTCACATGTTTAAAGAGTTATGGAGCAATTTTCACTTGCAAGCTGCTGCCATGTAACTTGTACTAATTCTTTCTTTCTCTGGCCAGTGCAGTGCAGGCATCGTTCACTGGGAAGTACTCCTAAGGAGGGGATGGTTCAGTATCCTTCAGTTCACTTTGTGCTGCACCACCAAACTAAGCAGCCTGACATGTATTAATTACAATAGAACAAATGTAAGGGTCATTCCCAGGCTCAGTTAAAGCTAGTCACATCAGCCTCTAGTATAAAGTCAGGACCGGGGTCTGGTGGAAAGTTATAGGGAAATGGCTTTTCTTGGAAAGGTGAGAGCTGGAGTTTTTGAAGAAATTAGGAAATAATCTAATTTGGGATTCTTACCTGAGGATTAAGGTATATTTCTCTTGGGGGGCAGAGCCATTACTTTTATCAAATTCTCAAATAGGTCTTGACACCTCCAGAATACTCACCATTAAATCTTTAAAGTTGGAAAATCATTAAGAAGATTATGGAAATACCCCATCCAAGCCACTTTTCCTAAAAGAGCATTTAAGGCAGGAAGGTTTACTGCCTTTAAACATAAGCTATAGTTTCTTACTGCTTTTTTTTCTTTAATCTGGAATGTACTTTCTGTACATCGTTTTCTAGCCAATTCCTCTCATTAAAAACAAAGCAAAAGTGAGAGCAAAAACTAATTTATAAAGCATTTTCCAGTTCCTTCAGAGGAAGTTTTTAATTCCTCTGTGTTCTGAGAACATTTTCTTTGGAGCTCTCTGATGACATTACTATTCTGCCTCTTATACTTTGTGTGTGTGTTTTTATGTGTGTGCATATTATATTATAATTTTTTTTAATTTTTTAAATTTAATTTATTTTTTAAATTGCCATCCAAGGTAGTTAGCATATAGTACAACAATGATTTCAGAAGTAGATTCCTTAATGCCCCTTACCCATTTAGCCCATCCCCACTCCCATAATCCCTCCAGTAACCCTCTGTTTGTTCTCCATATTTAAGAGTCTCTTATGTTTTGTCCCTCTACCTGTTTTTATAATATTTATGCTTACTTTCCCTTATGTTCATCTGTTTTGTATCTTAAAGTCCTCATATGGGTGAAGTCATATGATATTTGTCTTTCTCTGACTGACTGATTTCGCTTAGCATAATGTCCTCTAGTTCCATCCACGTAGCTGCAAATGGCAAGATGTCATTCCTTTTGATTGCTGATTAATACTCCACTATATATATATATATATATATATATATATATATATATATATACCACATCTTCTTTATCCATTCATCCATCAATGGACATTTGGGCTCTTTCCATACTTTGGCTATTGTTGATAGTGCTGCTACAAACATTAGGATGCATGTACTTCTTCGAAACAGCATACCTGTATCCTTGAATAAATACCTAGTAGTGCAATTGCTGGTTCGTAGAGTAGTTCTATTTTTAATTTTTTAAGGAACCTCCACACTGTTTTCCAGAGTGGCTGTACCAGTTTGCATTCCCAAGAGCAGTGCAAAAGTATTCCTCTTTCTTCGCGTCCTCCCCAACATCTGTCATTGTCTGAGTTCTTAATGTTAGCCATTCTGACAGGTGTGAGGTAGAATCTCATTGTGGTTTTGATTTGTATTTCCCTGTATGAATAATGTTGAGAATTTTTTCATGTGTCTGTTAGCCATCTGGGTGTCTTCTTTGGGAAAGTGTCTATTCATGTCTTTTGCCCATTTCTTCACTGGATTATTTGTTTCTTGGGTGTTGAGTTTGATAAGTTCTTTTTAGATTTTGTATACTAACCCTTTATTGGATATGTCATTTGCAAATATCTTCTTCCATTCTTTCGATTGTCTTTTAGTTTTGCTGATTGTTTCCTTCGGTGTGCAGAAGCTTTTCATTTTGATGAGGTCCCAGTAGTTGATTTTTGTTTTTGTTTCCCTTCCTCTGGAGACATGTTGAGTAAGAAGTTGCTGCGGCCAAGGTCAAAGAGGTTTTTTCCTGCTTTCTCCTTGAGGATTTTGATGGCTTCCTGTCTTATGTATAGGTCTTCAATCCATTTTGAGTTTATTTTTATGTATGATATAAGAAAGTGGTCCAGGTTCATTTTTATGCATGTCACTGTCCAGTTTTCCCAGCACCACTTGCTGAAGAGACTGTCTTGATTCCATTGGATATTCTTTCCTGCTTTGTCAAAGATTAGTTGGCCATATGTTTGTGGATCCATTTCTGGGTTCTCTATTCTGTTCCACTGGTCTGAGTGTCTGTTTCTGTGCCAGTACCATACTGTATTGATGATTAAAGCTTTGTGATACAGCTTGAAGTCTGGGATTGTGATGCCTCCTGCTTTGGTTTTCTTTTACAAGATTACTTTGGCTTTTCGGGGTCTTTTCTGATTCCATACAAATTTTAGAATTATTTTTTCTAGCTCTGTGAAGAATCTGGTGTTATTTTGATAGGGATTGCATTGAATATGTAGATTGCTTTGAGTAGTATTGACATTATAACAATATTTGTTCTTCCTATCCAGGAGCATGGAATATTTTTCCATTTTTTTGTGTGTCTTCTTCAATTTCTTTCATAAGCTTTCTATAGTTTTCAGTGTATAGATTTTTCACCTCTTTGGTTAGATTTATTCCTAGGTATTTTATGTGTTTTTGTGCAACTGTAAATGAGATTGATTCCTTGATTTCTCTTTCTGTTGCTTCATTGTTGGTGTGTAGGAATGCAACCAATTTCTGTGCATTGATTTTATATCCTGCGACTTCGATGAATTCATGGATCAGTTCTAGCAGTTTTTTGGTGGAGTCTTTTGGATTTTCCATATAGAGTATCACGTCATCTGCGAAGAGTGAAAGTTTGACCTCCTCCTGGCCGATTTGGATGCATTTTATTTCTTTGTGTTGTCTGATTGCTGAGGCTAAGACTTCCAATACTATGTTGAATAACAGTGGTGAGAGTGGACATCCCTGTCTTGTTCCTGACCTTAGGATGAAATCTCTCAGTTTTGCTCCACGGAGGATGATATTAACATTGAGTCTTTCATATATAGCTTTTATGATCTCTAGGTATGATCCTTCTATCCCTACTTTATTGAGGGTTTTTATCAAGAAAGGATGCTTTATTTTGTCGAATGCTTTCTCTGAATGTATTTAGAGGATCATGTGGTTCTTGTCCTTTCTTCTATTGATGTGATGACTCACATTGATTGTTTTGCAGATATTGAACCGCCCTGCATCCCAGGTATAAATCCCACTTGGTCATGGTGAATATTTTTTTTAATGTATTGTTGGATCTGGTTGGCTAATATCTTGTTGAGGATTTTTGCATCCATGTTCATCAGGGAAATTGGTCTATAGTTCTCCTTTTTAGTGGGGTCTTTGTCTAGTTTTGGAATCAAGGTAATGCTGGCTTCATAGCAAGAGTTTGGAAGTTTTCCTTCCATTTCGTTTTTTTGGAACAGCTTCAAGAGAATAGGTGTTAATTCTTCCTTAAATGTTTGGTAGAATTCCCCTGGAAAGCCATCTGGCCCTGGACTCGTGTTTTGGGAGATTGTTGATTACTAATTTGATTACTTTACTGATTATGGGTCTGTTCAAATTTTCTATTTCTTCCTGTTTCAGTTTTTGTAGTTTATATGTTTCTAGGCATGTGTCCATTTCTTCCAGATTGCCCATTTTATTGGCATATAATTGCTCATAATAGTCTCTTATTATTGTTTGTATTTCTCCTGTGATCTCTCCTCTTTCATTCTTGATTTTATTTATTTGGGTCCTTTTTCTTTTTGATCAAACTGCCTAGGGGTTTATCAATTTTGTTAATTCTTTCAAAGAACCAGCTTCTGATTTCATTGATCTGTTTTATTGATATTTATAGTTTAGATAGCATTGATTTCTGTTCTAATCTTTATTATTTCCTGTCTTCTGCTGGTTTTGTGTTTTATTTGCTGTTCTTTTCCAGATCTTTAAGGTATAAGGTTAGGTTGAGTATCTGAGACCTTTCTTCCTTCTTTAGGAAGGCCTGGATTGCCATATACTTTCCTCTTATGACTGCCTTTGCTGCATCCCAGAGGTTTTGGGCTGTGGTGTTATCATTTTCATTGGCTTCCACGTACTTTTTAATTTCCTCTTTAACTTCTTGGTTAGCCCATTCATTCTTTGGTAGGTTGTTCTTTAGTCTCCAAGTTTTCCTTTCCAATTTTTTCTTCTTTTTTCTCTCCAAATTTTGAATTTCATAGTGTTGTGGTCTGAAAATATGCACAGTATAATCTTGACCTTTTTATACTTTTTGAGGGCTGATTTGTGTCCCAGTATGTGATCTATTCTTGAGAACATTCCAAATGCACTGGAGAAGAATGTATGTGCACTGCTTTAGGATGAAATGTTCTGAATATATCTGTTAAGTCCATCTGGTCCAGTGTGTCATTCAAAGCCATTGTTTCCTTGTTGACTTTCTGTTTAGATCATCTGTCCATTGGTGTAAGTGGGGTGCTGGTGTCCCCTACTATTCTGGTATTATTATCAATGAGTTTCTTTATGTTTGTAATTAATTGCTTTATATATTTGGGTGCTCTCACATTTGGAGCATAAATGTTTATAATTGTTAGGTCTTCTTGGTGGATAGACCCTTCATTATGATATAATGCCCTTCTTCATGTTTAGTTACAGTCTTTATTTTAAAGTCTATGCTGTCTGATATAAGTATGGCTACTCTGGCTTTCTTTTGTCCACCATTAGCATGATAGATAGTTCTCCATCTCCTTACTTTCAATCTGAAGGTGTCTTTAGGTCTAAAGTGGTTTTCTTCTAAACAGCATATAGATGGATCTTGTTTTCTTATCCATTCTGTTACCCTATGTCTTTTGCTTGGAGCATTTAGTCCATTGACGTTTACAGTGAGTACTGAGAGATATGAATTTATTGCCAATATGTTGCTTGTAGAGTTGGAGTTTCTGGTGGTGTTCTGTCCTTTCTAGTCTTTGTTGCTTTTAGTCTTATTTTTGTTCTTTGTTTATTTCTTTCATCTTTTCTCCCCTCAGAGAGTCCCCCTTAATATTTCTTGCAGGGCTGGTTTAATGCTCACAAACTCTAATTTTTGTTTGTCTGGGAAGCTTTTATATCTCTCTTTCTATTTTAAATGAAAGCCTTGCTGGATAAATAATTCTTGGCTGCATATTTTTCCAATTCAGCACATTGAATATATCCTGCACTCCTTTCTGGCTTGCTAAGTTTCTGTGGATAGGTCTGCTGCAAACCTGATCTGTCTTCCCTTGTAGGTTAAGGACTTTTTTTTTCCCTTTGCTGCTTTCTTGATTCTTTCTTTGCCTGATTTTTCTGAATTTGACTGTGATATGCCTTGTTTATGGTTAGTTTTTGTTGAATCTAATGGGAGTCCTCTGTGCTTCCTGGAATGTGATGTCTGTGTCTTTCCCCAGGTTTAGAAAGTTTTCTGCTATGATTTGCTCACATACCCCTTCTACCCTTTTTTCTCTCCCTTCATCTTCTGTGACCCCTATGATTCTGATGTTGTTGTTTTTAATAAGTCACTGATTTCTCTAATTATTAAATCATGCTCTTTTACCTTAGTCTCCCCATTTATTTCTGCTTCATTATTCTCCATAAGTTTGTCCTCTATATCACTGATTTGCTGCACTGCCTCATCCATGCTTGCTGCTTTGCCATCCGTTCAAGATTGCAGCTCAGTTATAGCATTTTTGATTTCATCCTGACTAGCTTTTACTTCTTTTGTCTTCACAGAAAGAGATTCTAATCTATTTTAGATTCCACCTAGTATTCTTATTATAATGATTCTAAATTCTGGTTTAGATATCTTGCTTGTATCTGTGTTGATTAAGTCTATGGCTGTTGTTTCTTCCTGCTCTTTCTTTTGCGGTGAATTCCTTTGTTTTGTCATTTTGAAGGAAGAAAAGGAATCTATAAGGTAAAAAGAATTAAATTAAGAAATTAAAAACAACACACATGCAAAAAAAATCAAATAAATGATGATAGATCCTAGGTGTGTTTAGGTCTGGGTGTTGGCAGGTGCTTGATAGATTAGAGAAAAAAGGGTTGAAAAACAAAGAAAGGAAAACTTTTGAAAATTTGAAAAAATGAATACAATGAAATATAATAAAATGAAATAATGGAAGTAAACTAGAATTTGAAAAATTTACAAAAATGTAATATAGTAGAAAAAATTAAAGAAAAATATTTTTAATAATAATTGGAAATAAAAATATTTTTTCTTTTTCTGTATTCAAGAAAAAAAGGAACGAAAAAGAAAAACAAAAAGAAAATTGAATATATGGACCAGCGAACAGACTGAAATACGATTGAAGTTACATCATTTTCCCCTAGAAGTCAAACTATGAAGTAGTTTATAGTTTGTCAACTAAGCAGGCAGAGACTTGTGGTGTTCCTGAAGAGCGAAGTTTGCCCAGTTGGGCGGGGCTTAGTGTAACAGCTCTGTTCTCCACTAGATGGCTGCTTGACTCACTGGGGTGGATTGTTGTGGCGCTTGTAGGCATGTATGCTCCTAGGCGGGAGGGATGAAAATGGCTTCACCCAACTACCCAGTTTCTAGTATTGGAACCCTGTTCTTCCTGATCAGCAATCCACACCCTTCCTTTGTCTCTGGCTTCCTTCCAGTCCCCACTTTTACACTGTCCGTGACTAAGCCATCAGGTTGCCAGGCAGCACCTCCCTCCTGAGTTTTATCTCAGATGTGGCTGTGTTTCCCTATCCTCACTTCTGAGGGACTGTGGGTTTGACCCATTCTGACCCTCTGCAGAAGGGTCTCACCAACCAATGGCCGTGTCCTGGCTGCACCTGTGAACATTTGCAGGATCGTGCTGCTGCCAGTGCCCAGTGACTGCAGCTGGGTACCAGCTGGCCCCAGAAAAAGTTCACGTGATCATGTAACAGCAGCATTTCAGGGATTATGGAAAATCACAACACATATCTGGCAGCAGGCTTCACCTTAATGACCCCGTTCCAGCACCAGCAAATGTTGTTCTCAGGGGTCCACTGGGGCCTTTACCTGTGGGGTGGCCGCACAGCTTCTACCAAGTGTCCTACCAGCAGGGGAACCACCTCTCTCTGTGTGGCCTGAGGACCCTCCAACTTCACTCTGCTCCTGGCATTTTGCTTTTCCCACTAGGGCACCGCCAGGTATCAAGCTGTGGAGTTTCAGACTATGTGCTCCTCCTATTTATAGAGTCTTAGTGGAATTTAAACCCTCTCCTTTCTCCCTTTCAGTTCCTTTGGCTGCTTCCACTTTTCTACTTCTCTCCAGCCGCTTTTTGGGGGTGGGTGCTTTTCCCATACTCTCCCTCCATCTCTGTCCTCTCTCTGCAAACAAAAACAGCTCCCTGCCCTCTGCGGTTTCTCTCTCTCCCAGTTCACCTCTCTGTGCCACATACCTGCTGAGTTCTGTGGTTCAGGCTGTGCAGATTGTTGTGTTAATCCTCAAATCAGTTTTCTAGGTGTGCAGGATGGTTTAGTGTTGATCTGGCTGTATTTCATGGATGCAAGATGCAAAGTAAACTTCCATGCTGTTCTGCCATCTTGGCTGTTTCTTTATATAATTTCTTTATAGAATAGTAAGCTCCATGAGGGTAGCAATGGTGTCTTATTCATCTGGAAATCATGGGTGGTTGCTAGTACATGGTTCATGCTCAATTTATTATTTGCTAACTTGAATTGAATTTTGCTGTCTTGTTGGATCCATATATAAGTTGGTGCAGTCAGTAAAATACGTTCTTGGCTTACAAAAAGGTGACTGAGTAATGACAGTGCATTAGCTATTTGTGTGCTCTTGGGTTTCTTAAAGAGTTACTGGGAAGAAGGGTATGCTGTAACTCTAACACCTAGAACAGAATATAGTATGTAGTATCTCCACAACAAATATTGGTTCTATGAATGACTATGTGAATGTCCCTATTATTTATCCCTGTTTAGAATTTATTAATATTTATAACCATGGCTTTATTCTTTTCTAGCTATTTACCTATCCATCCACCCAAGGAATGTTTATTTTTGACCAGGTGAGAGTCTGATTGCAGAAATGGAATCCAGTATAGATTGCCATGGCAGAGCTATACTTACACTTCGTGTTTACTGATATTTCCATGTCTCTGTGGGGTTACCTTATCCCTTGATCACTTCATTTTATAACCATCAACAAATAGGCTCACTCTCACCTCTTGCAAATCCTTCTGGCTTTAAGTCTGAATAATCATCAAATTGTTGTTGGTCTTGGAAAATGCTGGCCTGAGAATAGGCTACCAAGACTTCTTTATTCTGCAGTCAGTTGGAATCCAGCAATTCCTCCTAGTTGAGGAGAAGTTCAAACAGAAAGATAAGGGGCGCCATTAAGTGATAAGAGCAAAGCACCTGTTTTTGGTCTGGCCAATCATATGTGTTGGTATTAGATCAAGAAGGACGTGGTGCAGTGATGTTAACCTACATTCACATCTTATAAATGTTGTAGAGGGATCATTTCCATGTTACTAAGTCATGCTATTGTACTGGCTAAGTTTCCTGGGTCCTCTTTTTACAACCAGCTAGTATATACCTTTTCATTGCTGATAACATTAAAATGATTCTCTTGCATTTGTTTTGCAATTTCTACTGTTTCTTGATATTGATAGCATCATAGAGTTAAAATCAGGGCATGTCTGTTGCTTGTTAGTACCATAACTTTGCCATATGTTCTAAGGTTTGTGAAATGGAGAATAAATACCTGGGAAGTTGAGATTTTCAGACTCTTGACTCAGCATAAACATAAAGGTTTTCTACTTTTACAAGAACTGTGAATAGCCTAACTGATTTAAGTGTATCATTTGTGATCTCCAGAAGCCTGCACAGTACCTAATACAGTGTCAATGTGTAATTGATGTATGATGAATGAAATCTTTCCAACTTTTCAATAACTGGCCAGTCTTGGAACCAGTTTAAGACTAATCTGTCTTCCTCTTCTACGCTGAGTCAATCTTTTATAATTTTAAAAAACATATTAAAAAGACTCTTTTATAATTTTTAAAAACATATTAAAAAGATTCGGAGAGAAAGAAAAATATCATATAATTTTACTCATATATGGAATTTAAGAAACATAAAAGATGAACATAGGTGAAGGGAAGGAAAAATAAGTTGAAAACAGAGGGAGACAAACCATAAGAGACTCTTAAATACAGAGAAAAAAAACCTGATGGTTGCTGGAGGGGAGGTGGGTTGGGGGATGGGCCAAATAGATGATGGACATTAAGGAGGGCACTTGTTGGGATGAGCCCTGGGTGTTATATGTAAGTGATGAATCACTGGGTTTTACTCCTGAAACCAGTACTACACAGTATGTTAGCTAACTTGAATTTTAATAAATTTAAAAAGATAAAAGACTCTGAAAGGTCTTTTGGATAGTTTCTTTATGCCCTTAAATCCCAGGGATAGAATGATGAAAGAACCCTAGGTAGGAAATCAGGAGATCCTGTTTCTGCTTCAGCGTGAGCCAATAACTTAGTATGCTAACTTGTGTGAATTGTTTTACCTCTCTGGGCTTCTGTTTCTTTATTTGTAAAATCAGGGGCTCAGATTAGATTTCCTAAGAGCTCTTCCATATTTCGCATTCTGTGAATCTATTGCTGAGACACCCCCAACCTTATGTCTAAGCATGCTGAGTGAGAGCATATTATGGGGAGCTCATTGCATTTCAGGTGTTTTCCTCCATATTGAATTAAATCCCTCATTTATCTTTGCCTCTGCCTCATACCTCCCACAACTTTATTTTAGGATGTAAACTTTGCTGCCAGGTTTTTTCTTTCTTCCTTTCTTTCTTCTTTTTTTTTTTTTCTATTCTTCTTGACCTAAAGTAGTAAAAGAGTTACTATGACAACAGAGTAATTTTCTTAGATGGCCACATTCAATTTGCTTAAGTAGATATTAGGAGTGCAACATGTTTCATTAGCTCCAAGGCCCTTGGGATGTAACACTGAAGTTCTGGGAAGACCAGAGCTTCAGGTTAAGCCCATTGAAACCTGGGTCTATTGACTGTGTAGAGATGACATTTTCTTTATAGGGCCTGTGTCTTAGTTTCTTAGACCTGGTAAGTACCAAAAGTAATTACTAAAGGAAATTGTAAGAAGATCTGCTACTTTAGCTAACAAAAAAAGAAATGGAAGAAAAACTTTAAGCACAGTGCTGGATAGCATAAATCAGAAAGTAAATAGCCAAGATATTAAAAAATATATTTTGTATCTGTTTGTTTATTTTCCTTTTCTATGAAAGAGGAAAACAGACCTTTATCTAAATTAAAGGTTAGATTCCCAAAGGTAATATATTAAGCAGATGGAAATTATATGCAACTAACATCCAACAGTAAGGAAATAGAATAAATTTGGTCATTTGAGTAAAATAATAAATCTAATTAATAATCATTAGGGTAATACAAGTAAATATTAATGTTTATTATAGTAGTAATAAACAGTTTATTCAGCAGTGAATATTTTTTAAATGTTTTCAATATGCCAGACATTGTGTTCATGACAACAACATGGAATGTGTATTATGATTATTATTCCGGTTTTATAGATAAGAGAAATAGAGGCTTGGAGAGGTCATAGGCCAGCTGAGTAGCAAATTTAGGGTGATCTCATGGTCACCTCTGTACTTAACCATATACAGTACTTGAATACTCTGAATATATCTTGCAACTGCCCAGACCATTGAGGATGATGAAGTGAAAAAGAAAAGGTGTAAGGTACCTTCTCCAAGGACTGTGTTAAGTGTGTGTATGTTTGGCTACTAACTTGGAAATGACAAGTTAGACAGGAAGATATCATTGCTGTGTAACAACCCCATGATGATTTTATGGGACATACTGGAGAATTTCTGGAGGGAGGATAGCCATGTGCCATAGATTTATGTTTTTTCACAACTAAGGAGAACCATGCAGGCCATGAATTGTTAAGATTTTAAGATCATGAGGAAATAGAACAGGTGTACATGTGTACCTCACATCCACACATAAACACTTTCTATTCAATACACAGATTATACTTAGACACTGAGATGATTACAGGGACCCAGAATGTATTTTTTCCAGATTCAAAGTGTGGATTCTGTACTTATAGAAAACATTACATGTAAGAAAGCAGAGCAGAGCCCATTGTTCAAATGGGAGCTTTCCTAACATGGTAGGCTAAGCTGGGATAATAACATCTTATAACTTTGGCTTATCTTTGTATCAGGCTGGGAGACATCATGGTGGGGCATGAGAACATGGAACTGAATCAGGTGGAGCTGTGGCTGCATCCTGGTTGTACCCCTTATTAGCTGCAATATCTTAGGAGAATGGTTTTATTCAAATATTCTCAATTCCCTCAGCAATGAAAAAGGATGATTTCTTACTCACAAGGCAGCAAAAGCGAGGTCTGGTGAGTATGTCGGTAGGGTCTGGTAGCATGGAATCTACATAAATGAAGACCTGAAGCATATTTTCGGAGAGACTCTAGGAAAGGGGCCAGACATACTGAACTTGACTTAGTATTCTGGACATTGTGATTGCCTTGGAAGGTCTGCTCCACCCCTCTCCTGTTACATGGTTATTATGCAAATTGATTTTGCCCTGATTAGCAAAATTCAATCAGTATTCTTTCATCCCCTTTGGCATAGCAATTTTGTCAGGGACCAGCAATAACTGCAGGTCTAAGCCAATGAACACATGCCATTTACCTGACCAGGTTAGTCAAGTCAGAACATGGAATTATTTTATCTATGATTAGAGAAAGGATAGGATCCCTCTCTTATTTTGGAAGGTACAATATACAGCTACAGCTTTAAGGTCTGGGGCTGCGCAACAACAGAAGATGTTTGGATGTAGTTATCAAATATAGGAAGGCGGAGATAAGTGAATTCTAAGGAAATAGAGCCAGAGCCCTGATCAAACTATTCCTAAACCCCATGCTACTGTTTGCACTTAAATGAGACAATAAATTCCTTTTGTTGTTTAAATCTGGTTGATTTGTATTTTGAATTTGTTATTACTTTCCACTAAAAGCATGCTAAAATATACACACTTACAGTTTTAATTGTCAGAAGGCAGAAATGATTATGAATTTAAAGTGAGCCTGTGTCTTGAACTTGTTCCTGGCAAATGTGTCAACCACTCCATTCCTCTTCCCCCACCATGTCTCCATCCTTCCTAACCACCCCCACCCCCAAACTTTGGACACATCTTTGATGTGTAGGCTGAGATAGCTTTGTAATTAGAAGTTAAACAAGAATTTTACTATTCTCTGGGGCACATTTAGTTCAAATTGTATTGCTTTAGGGCCCTCTAATGGACATTAACACAAAAGAGGGCACCAGGCCTTTTACTTTTTAGAGCTTTGGCCGTAGAAGACAGCAATGCATTTGTGTGTGGCACATTTCCTTAGCCAAGTTATCTATGGCATCTTGCTACTAAGTTTAAAGAAATAATATGTATGCACAGAGTTAAGTGTAGCCAGTATTGAAGCAGGCTTATAGAGTAAAATACATCATGTTTTACTTCTGTTTTATTTGGCCATCTGCTAAAGTATGAGATAGAGGACAGGAGGGTAGGAAGAAAAGCATGAAAATGAATAAATGATTCTAGGAGCCAGGGTGGATCAGGAAACTGTTGAGTAAAACAAAATCTTGTGGCTCTGCCTTAAGCTCATTTTGGTGGCTCTTTAATTTTACATATTTAACTCTCAATTCCTTTATTTTGTACTAGAGTCATATTAGTGAAGGCCCTCCTAACTTATTTAATAAATAACTTCTAAAATTTCAATAGACTAACCAAAATAGAAGTTAGCTATTATATTCCTGTAATGAGAAAAGACTGTTGATCCTGGTCTGTGCTGCTGATTTTTTCCATGTTGGATTTAGGGATTCAGGCTTTTTCTGTCTCATGTTCTGGTATTGTCTAAGTCAGGGGTTGGCAAATTATGTTCTGTGGACTCTTCACTTGTTTTTGTAAATAAAGTTTCATTGGAACACAGCTTCAAATGCTTATGTGTTGCTCATGGCTGCTTTTGTGCTATGAAGGCAGAGTGGAGTAGTTCTAACAGAGATAATATGGCAACAAAACATAAAATATTTACTATCTATCCCTTTTCAGGGAAGTTTTCCAGCCTTTCCTTTAAGGCCCATTTGTCCTCTGCGTTGAACCAGCAGGAATAAAAGAGCATGGAGAACTTACAAACACTTTTTGAAGCCTTGAATCAGAGAAGACATTCATTTCTACTATTTACATTTCATTGGTAAAAACTGGTCACATGGACACAATAGATGTAAACAGTTCTGGGAAATGTAGTCTCTGGCTAAGAAGCCTCTTCCCAGCAATGACTTGACATTATGAAGGGTGGAGCACACATTTTGGCAAACAATTATCTGTCTCTGCTACAAAATATCTAATCATAGCCTTGAAAGGGACCATTGAAGTTATACTTAAGTAATTAATTCCTATTCATCAAGTGTATCCTATGTTTCAGGCAAGATTTTGGGTTCTTAAAAAGGAGAAATGAATAAGACTCAGTCAAATAAGTGAAACCACCGTATATATATCTCTTTCACTCTCGTTACAGGAAATTCAAATTTAAGACAGTCATCTAAATAATCATGGTGGGAATAATGGACTGATAGGGGAGGGGGATATGGGTACTGTCTGGTCCTGGGTCAGTGCATCCTAGATGTCAGCTGTTGGAAAATGAAGTTGTTTACATTCAAGAATCTGAGCAGATACTCAGAAATGGAACTCAGAGGGCACTGGGCATGTAGAGCTAGGCTACACAAACCATGCCAAAAGCTTACCAAGGAACTGTGCTGGCAACTGGTGAAGATAGAAGATGTCAACAATAATGTTACTTCAACTGGTATGTTAAGGAGATAAGACAGGCTTGCCTATAATGTCTTTATACTTTAAGTTCAGTGTTTTCCCTTCTATTCCATACTACTCTTCCTTTGTTTGATTACATTCAATTAAGTGTCTATAATTTGCTTGGCAGTGAGGACACTAAGTAAGACATCATCTTTGCCCTTGAGGAACACATGATTTAGTAGAGGAGATAAACAAAAATAAGTTGTTTCAATAAATTTGGTAATTCTCTTGAGGATGCCATGCCCAGGTGCCTAATCCCACATTAGGGAATAGTTTGGGGTGTTAAGAATAACTTTGTAGATGTGATGATACCTGACAGGTAGGATTAGGGAAAGGCAAAAGATTGAGTAGAGGGAGAGGGCCATCCATGGATATAGAATATCATGGAAAAACCCATAGAGGCCTAAAATAGCGTAGTCATTTGGAGGAAATTAGAGTTCCTGAAACTGTTGTAACATAAATTTCAAGAGGCAAAATATTAGGACTTGGATCTTGGATGATAGCAAGGGTCAGCTTGCAGAGGCCCATGTAGACTATGTTGAAGACCAAGGATTCTATTGTTCTGGTGATGGGGAGACATTGAAGCTTTTTATCTCTATATTGCCATTTTTTAAATATTACTGAATATTAAATATTCTGAATTCAAAATAGAGACTGCTGCCTTGTTATGAAAAGTATAGTGTAAGGAAATACATGAAAGATGCTGCATATCCCACTAAACAAATAAGCCAAGATCAAAATCCCAGAATCCCTTATAAGCCCCTGATCAATAACAGCATCCTTAGTTTGGCATTGGCCCAGCCAAGAAGTGGGGGAAACTCTTAGCTCCAAAAGTATTTTGTTTTCCTTGAGATTATGAAAGTTGGGATTATATTTTGAGAATCCTTCTAGCTTCTGCTTTAATATTATATAATCCTAATTTTTACCTTCACACATAGTTTTCCCCATTGTTCTGGGCCTTGTTTTACTTACAAATAATTAAAAGGCAACATTTTCTTTGTGGGAGTGGGTGGGAGTATGCCCTGGCATTCTGGATGAGTCATTTCTTATCTGTTTACCTTTAAAAATAATTTTGCTTTCGGTCCAGTCTTGCTGGATGATGAAAGGCACTTTGAGCTTTTAGAGGACAAGGGACTCCTTTCCCTTTTTAGCAACTTCTCTTGTTTATATCAATGCCTTATTCCTATATTTCACTCCCTCTTGCCACTCTTTCCATTCTCAGCTGTCATTGCCATTTGTTTTAGCAATAAATAAGGAATGAAAGGCAAAACAAAACAGCCCGCCACGGTTGCTGACAATGATAAGTCTGTGGGGAACTTTTTCAGAAGCCTCAGAGAAGAGACTCCAGTGGTTTCTCAGCCCACAGGTTTCAGCTGCACTGGGAACAATGGCTCTTCTGCCTACCTCCAAAGGACAAGATGAGACATGGGCCTTGTTTTTTCTTTCTCTTCCAAGCTTCAAACTTGAACAAACAATCTTTACTTAACCCATATGGAAAACTTGCAAACACAAACACATTCCTCCTCTCCTATTAGTGCCGGGATGAAAAGCAAACTTCAAATTAGTTAATGTTCATGTAGTTAAGTGGTTCCCTATTGACTGGGAATACATAGGTGGGGGAGTGGACTTGGAGAGGGGCTTTTGCTGTCGGGCCAACAGCAGAATGAAAGCCAAAGTCACTCAAATTGCAAGAGAAAGCTTAGGGGGAAAAACAGCACAAAGAAATCTTGTAGGTGGTACAGAGCTTCTCCCATATTGTATGTTGGAGTTCCCACTTCACATGGCATATCTGGGTGGCACTGTGAAAAATGGAGGCAGACGTTTGGGGAGAGACCATCCTGTTCCTTGTCATGGTCCATGAATATTTATGGAACAGCCCTTTATAGGGGTGCTTGGCGCCACCACAGTTTTATTGTTCGGCAGATTGAAAATGAATTCCAAGCTCACCCTTGGTCCTCTGAAAAGAATGTCTGGGCTTCTAGCAATGAGGTGGCCACATAATTCCTGTTGGAAGACATGGCCCTCTTGTTCCACAGCAGGAATGTCTATGCATACAATTTGAGAAGCAAACCAATTAGGAACTGAACAGTCCTTACAGCGGAATCTTGGGAAGTGTCAGCTGGTTTGCGGAAGTTTAGCAATTTCATTCTCATACCTGTAGTAAAGTAAGTATTTGAGGAAAATTCAGGATGACACTATCCTGGTGAATAAGAAAGGCCTCCCCCCACCTCCAAAAAAAAAAAAAAAAAAAAGGAAGGAGGAGAGGAGAAGAAGGAGGAAAAGGAGAAGGAAGGAGAAGAAGAAAAAGAAGAAGGAGAATCAAATATTTTTAACAAGTTGAAAATTGGTTTACAGGTCATAAAATTGGAAGAGCCTTTAATTTAGTGCAATATCCAGCAGTCAAGAGAATTTGATTTAATCCCAGAAGGGCTCTTTCTCTAACGAATAACCACATTCACCCTAAAATATCACTGTTATATCATAGATATCATAGGGGTTTTAACTACGGGCCCATAGAGTGTCCATGGATGGACATTGGGGAGGTACATAACTGGGTATTTAAACTTGCTACAATTCTAGGCAAATTTCATGTGTGTGTGTTTGTGTATATGTGTGTTCACGTGTGTAAATGTGTGTGTTTGCACTTTTCTCCAAGAGAAGATTTATTGCTTTCATCAGATTTCAAAGGGTTTGTCAGACTTACATATTAACAACCAATGTTAGAGTGTTGAAGTAGGAAAAGACTTCAGATGTATCTAGCCTGGTGCTTTTCAATGTGCTTTGCTGTGCTCAAATTTTTGTGTTCATGAGATTCACCTAAGATGCTTGTTGAACGATTCCTGAACCCCACCTCTATTTATACAGGCTAATTTAATTGATCATGGGGTTGGGGCCCAGAGTTCAGCCTTATTTTGTTTTTCTATTCAAAATTAATTGGATGATTTTTATTTGTTTGTTTTTAATTTATTTTTAAATTTCAGTATAGTTGATGCACAATGTTACATTGGTGTCGGGTGAACAACATAGTGATTTTACAAGTTTATACACTAGGCTGTGCTCACCACAAGGGTAGCTAGCACCTGTCATCATACAACACTATTACAATACCATTGTAGAGTTCTGATTTTTTAAAAAAAAATGTAATAACAGTATAGTGAACATACAGTGTTATATTAGTTTCAGGTGTACAATGTAGTGATTCAACAATTCCGTATATTACTCAGTGCTCATAGAGATAATTGTGCTCTTAATCCTCTTCACCTATTTCACCCATCCTCCCCCCATCTCCCCTCTGTAAAGGTCTGCTTTTAATAAGAACTTCAGGAATGGTGAGCTGAAAACACAGGCCAAAGATTATACTCTGAATGCCAAGTGAATTTAAGAGATACAGGGAAGTGTAATGGTCAAGTGTACAGAACTGGTAGAAATCACTTTTCCTTCAAACCAGAATATCTGTGTCTTTTTCAGCTTTGTATATGGAACTTCCACGTAAGATGTCATTTGAACAAAGGCTGAAAAATAGCATGAAAGTTACTGACATAATGCAACACCCACATATTACAGAAGAGGAAACTGAGACCTGGAAAGGTAAAGTGGTAATGCCAAGGTGACAATTGCTATTAGTGATAGGATTGAAATGAAAACCTAAACTCCCCTTATTTCCTTGTCCAGACATTTCCATCATGGCTGATTCTCCTTAAAGCCACAAATTGGAGTTAAAACACCAAACGGTTTTTAGCATACTATCTAGAAAGGAATACAGTGAGTATTTAAGCTTTCTTATTTAGCCAGGTAAGGAAGTCTTCCTACCTGGGAATGTTTAAATTAGGAGAGAATTGGGTGATCAGGAGGCCTGAGTGAAGGCCTTGGGAGACCAATAGTAGTTATAAAGGCACATGGAGCACATGTGATTGAAAATATCTTCATATTGTCTACTGCTAGACTTGCCACCCAAGATACATTGCCTCCATAATGGTTCCAAGTAAGTAATTTAGTGTTAGGCCACCCATGAGTTCTTTTATTCATCTCTATATATGAGTCTTTTCTTTGGTTTGAGTAGTATCTGGTAATTAATGGCTTCAATGTGATTCTTTAAACTTGATGTTAGGATTTCCAACATGATATAAAATTTCAATTCAGTTTAATATTGGGGAGGAATAACACTTAACATTCTTCACGGAGTTTAGAATTGTATTCATTTAGGAAGATGAACTTCAAAAGTTTTCAAAGCTCAGTCAAGGTAAATTTGGGTGGTAATATCAATAAGCCAGGCTAACAGGAGTTGTAAAACCAGTCTGAAAATGTTTTCCAACTTCGCTCATGATTTCTGATTCTGCTGCCTTCTGACATAAAAACAGTTTATTTTCTTTGTTCTCAGTTTCCGTTTTGGGTTCTGGCCAGTATTGAGAGCTAGGAATTTCAAGGCTGGTTTACAAAACCATCAAAAAAACTTTTTTTTTTTTTTTAAATGTCAGACGCTGTTAACATGGAGCATGCAGTGAAGTATCCAGGATGCAAATAATCAATTCCATAAAATAAAACCAGAATTATATTTTATTCAGTTTTGTGCAATGACTATTGACATTCAGAATCCTCACCTGAGGCCCTACATATTCTTGATATGCTCAACTCATCAAAGGAAGATTCCACTGTTATCAGTCACTTTTCAATGCCAAGTACATCTTACCATATTTTATTGTATCATGGGGGTCTCAGCATGGAGGTCTTAACATAGACATATCCAGCCAATTCTGACATGTCAGAGCCTGTCCCAAGGTCTGGGGGTATGAAGCCACTGGTGCTCTAGTTGAGAAAAGAAAAGCCCAAATTGTACCAGATGTAAAAGAATTTCACCCTGATGGGAAAGAGTTGTGTGTACAGGTTTGTGAGGTGGATGAGATTATTAAGGAAGACTGTTAGCTTTATCTTGGAACAGCCATATGAAGTTAGTCCTTTCTGGAACAGTGTCAGAGTTTTAGGAAGATAGGGCAATGTGCTGGATATTTGATGTTTGTGGCCCCTACAGATTTACTCTCTATCCTTTCCACCCTTCTCTGAACCCCAGAGATGATCTTGGGCTCTCTTATCCTCTGGATCTGGTTGGGTTTGGTTGTACCATTAGCAGGAGACAGAGTAGAATGAGGTCTTTATTTTGGTATTATCACTCTAGTTTCCTTAACATCCTCAGGCTGGGTGTTTCTCTCAAGTGAAGGTCATAGCTCTGTCAGTTGTCCTCTACTCTCTTCTCTCTGTCTCTCCAGGTTCCCTCCATGACTGTCTCATTTTGTCCCTTCAGGCCTGGGAATAGTGATGGTGATCCTCTGTCAGTTGCTTTGGGGTAGTGAATTATCCCATGTGATTTCTCTATATGCTCTCTGCTCTCCACAACCTGGGCAAGAATCCCTTAATTAAAATTGCTTTTATTTTCCCAGTTTAAGTATTTCATCTGTTTTCCAATGGTACCCTTATGGACAGGTGTGTAATAATGAGTCAGTAAAATGAATGTTGTATCATTAATAGTTTGATCAGACACTGAAAGCATGCAAGGCAAGGAAGTTCTGGGTCTTAATATGGGCAGGAAGAAGCATTTTTCTTGAGATGTGCAGGCTTTGGAATTGACATTAGTACATAATTTCTCTGAATCCAGCCATCCCAGTTACCTCTTGTAAGTGTTTAGGATATTGTCACTGTCTATCTAGCTCTGGTCTCTTTAGATAAACTGGTTTGCTCAAATAAAGTCATTCTAGAGATAAATGTAGGTTCCTCAGACAAAAGTACTGTTTTCATAATTCATTTAGGCCATCTTCCACTTGCCTGCTTCACTCAGGTCCTGATTTTTCAAGTTCTTCAGCTTCCTCAATTTCTTCTGATTTGTCATTTCAGTGCAGTTTTTTTTTTTTTTTCAACTTTTTTTTAATTTATTTTTGGGACAGAGAGAGACAGAGCATGAACGGGGGAGGGGCAGAGAGAGAGGGAGACACAGAATCGGAAACAGGCTCCAGGCTCCGAGCCATCAGCCCAGAGCCTGACGCGGGGCTCGAACTCACGGACCGCGAGATCGTGACCTGGCTGAAGTCGGACGCTTAACCGACTGCGCCACCCAGGCGCCCCCCAGTGCAGTTTTTATTCCTAGTTTATCTTTTGATTAAAGATTGTTTGGAATGATGATCTTGGCACCTTTCCAGACACAATAACAGCTATTAATAGTTTATGTTTGTTGAATTATTGCTATGGCCAAGTATTTTTATAAGACCCCCCCCCCCCTTTTTTTTTGAGAGAGAGAGAGAGAGGGCACAAGTGAGCATGGGAGGGGAGAGAGAGAGAGAGAGAGAGAGAACGGGGGTCACTTGAAGCTGGGTTCATGGTCACCTGAAACAGGGTTCATGCTCACCCAATGTGGGACTTGAACTAATCCAAGCTGGGACTTGAACTCACAAGCCATGAGATCATGAGCTGAGTCGAAGTCAGATTTTAACTGACTGAGCCACCCAGGCACCCTTGATAAATGCTCTATATGCTTGATCACATTTAATTCACATTACAATATTATAATGTGTGTATTATTGTTATCCCCATTTTAGAGATGAGAAAGTTAATGCTTGAATGGTCACATTACTAATAAGTGGCGGAGCTAGAAATTAAACTCAGGTCAGTCCATGCTGGAAAATATCATGTGTTATTTACCATTTGGCTCTCCACAGTGTTATTACAGGAGAAAAAAAAAGCATAGTCCCTATGTTTTTGAGTGGCTGAGTTTTTCTCTAAGAAGACACATTGAAAGTCTCCTCTACAACCCCAGTGTACTGAAAGTAATCAGAAATGTGGAAAAGTAGACAAAGGTGGTAGTTTGGGGGTTACACCAGGATTTCTTTTGCTTTGAGCCAGTGAGAGGAATGGTTTGTGATGAATTCTTACATTTTTAGCAGATAAATATCCAGCTATTAATTTATTCATTCATTTCTTTAACACACTTAAAAACTTTTATTTTTTAAAAAAAAACTTTTAATATACAAGAGATAAAGAGATGAAAATGATATATTTATTTATTTCACTTGGGAATAGGTAAGTGGAACCTAATTCCTAAGATTTAAAGATCTCTTTTCACTTCAGACATTACAGCTCCATGCAAACTCTTTGAAAGTAGGTATTCATGTGAAGTATAAGGGCAATACTGTTACTTAGGGTGAAGTCTGGAATCAGTGTATGTACATGAGTAGTGTATTAGGGCTCTCCAGAAAAACACAACATATACCTATATCTATTCTATATCTGTATATCTAGTCTATATATCCATATCCATATCTGTATCCATATCCATATCCATATCCATATCCATATCCATATCCATATCCATATCTATATCTAGAGGGAGATTTATCTTAAGTAATTGGCTCACATGATTATGGAGGCTGGTCAGTCCAAAATATGCAGGCTGGTCTGGCAGGCTGGAGACCCAAAGAAAAGCCAAAGAGTTCAAGTCCAAAGGCTGTCTGCTGCAGAATTCCCTCTTTGTTGGGAGTAGTCAGTCTTTGGTTTTATTTAGGTCTTCACCTGATTGGATGAATCCCACCCACATTATGGGCAACATTCTGCCCGCCATAAAGTCCACCAGTTTAAATGTCAATTTCATCCAAAAACACTGTCATGGAACTATCCAGAATCATGTTCGATCACATATCTAGGTACTGTGGCCGAGCCAAGTTAACACACAACATTAACTGTCATAGGTAGGCAGAAGGTACCTCAGGAACCGATACAATTAGTAAAAGCTGGGCTCTGAAGACTGCATAACCCCTTTTCTCCTCACCATAGTAAGAAGAGCAGAACCAGATAGTACTCTAATAAAACAGGGTAAGCATGAGATAATGAATTCAGGAAGAAAGCTCTAGCCTACTGCATTGAATTCTAATTTTTGCTTGCTTGCATCCCATCCTCACCCTCCATCATTAGAATATTCTTCTGTTTTGCTAAGTCAGCCAGTCATTCTCTCTTGTTGACCAATACCTGGATCTGTGTCTTGCAAAGAATAATGTCTTATAAAGATTTACTAGGCCATATCCAAATCAAGGGTCATATATATCATTTATTCATTCATCCATTTATTCATTCCTTTATTTATCTATTTAACAAATATTTATTAAGAAAGTATTAAATGCCAAAAATTCTTCTAGGTTTTGGGGACCAAACAAACACTGAACAAAGTGGATGTAGTTCTGGTCTTTATGGAGCATACTGCCTGTGATGTAAGATGGATAATAAACCAATAGTTTTATATTGCTCAAATAATTACCTTATTATAGATGTAATAAATAGCATGAAGAAAAAGTACAGGGCTCAATGACAGGATGTTACAGGATAACACAAGAATGAGTAAAAGTAACAGACACTTAGAGATGACAATAAAACCTATTTCTTTGTATCTCAGTCTAACCCATACAATCCCATTTATAAATGCTCCATAATCTGTTTGCTTATGGCTGGAAACACACAAGCATGGTGATTCTTGAAGCTATGTGTTGAGAACAGCAGAACCACACATTGAAAGCAGCTTGGATTTCTGAAACCCTGCATTGAAGGCCACCCACCAAATGCCAGAATTGGACTGTTATGTGTAAGAAGTGAATTTATATTGGGTTTAGCCACAGTAATGTTGGTATTTGTTTATTCTGAAGCTATAATTACTATAACTAATATGGAAACAAATTCTGAAATTGAAATGCAATACTATCTATGACAAATATTTAAAATAGGTGACATTGACTTCTCAGTAATGTGTTAGGAAGCTAGAAAAGTTTAAGATTGGAAAAATGGAGGCCTATGCTATAAATTTGAACAAATGTTTGGTAAAGGTATTGCTTGTAATAACCTGAAGGCAGAAGATGGACCTAATGAGCCTGTAGTTTCAGTTCTCAACTTGGGGTGATTTTGTACCCCAGGTGACATTTGGCAATGCCTAGAGACATTTGTGTTTGTCACAACTGGGGATGAGGATGGTGTTACAGACATGTAATGGGTAGAGGCCAGGGGATGCTGCTAAATTTCTAGTAATGTATAGGATAAATCAGTGAAATACAATAATTATCTTTTGTAAAATGTCAATGATGCTGAAGTTGAGAAACTGTTCTAGGGTATGTAGTTAGAAAGATTCAGAATGATCATGTGAATTGGCTCTCACTTCCATTTTTCACTCAAATTACTAGAAAAATAAAGATAAATCCAGAAATAACTGGATAGTTTTCATACAATAAAGGAATATGGAAAATCTCAAATTTTAGGTCCTCTAAAAAATCCTACTTCAAGACCCTAAACCATAACAAATGAGATCTAAAGAGGTTTTGAATGACAGTGGCTAATTTACACATAACCTTGGAGTAAAGATCAGATTAAAGGTATGTGACCTTCCCACCCAAGTCTTTGATTTCAACTGGCCTCAAGGTATCTGCTATTAATTTGAGACAGATTGTTCTGGGAACCTGGAAGCAAAAACCTAAATCAGCCTTGAGAATTTTGTCTAAGAAAGAACTTTGGACATGGTTACTGGAACATGGAACTGATTGGAAACTAGATTACAAAAGAAATTTTTTTTGGTAAAGCAGTTAGTATTATTGTAATAAGTAGTTACTTATAAGGGGCTCAAGAAAGTGTCTTTGTGGAAATAGCATTTAAGTGGGTCCTTAAAAGATAAAAGGGAACAATCAACAAGTCAAAATTATAGAACATTGTATACTCCCTGGTGCCAGGAACTGAATGAGAGCCAGAGAAACTCAGATACAGTAAATTAAAGGGGAATAACGATAGATGAGGCTGTTAGGTTGGATAAGAACATAAAGGGCTTAAAGGCTATGGTGGGGATTTTTGGTAGCTTGTGAATTTCTAGGAATTTGTCAATTTCATCTAGGTTATCTAATTTTCTTGGCATACAGTTGCTCATAGAATTTCCTTCTAATTAATTTAATTTTTTTTTTTTTTTTACTTTAGTAGTTTGAATGTGTCATCCCATTGCCTTCTGGCCTTCATAGCTTCGATGAGTGTCAGCTGTTAATCTCATTGAGACTCCCTAACACATGAGTCAGTTTTGCTATTTTCAAGGTTCTCTCTGTCTTTGACACAGATACACTCAGAGGAAAAACAAAAACAAAAACAAAAACAAAAACAAAAAAATTGTGAAGACCCAGGGAGAAGATGACCATCTGCAAGCCAAACAAAAAGGTTAAGAAGAAACAAATTCTGCTGACACCTTAATCTTGGACTTCTATCCTTCAGAACTGTGAAAAAATAAATTTCTGTTTAAGTCACCCAGTCTATATTATTTGTTACAACAGTTCAAACAAACTAATATAATTCCTGACACAGGCTTCATGCAATTTTATTCTCCTTTCTCGGTAATGATTTTCTCCTCTGTTAGATGCTCTAACTATAAGTGATGAAAACTAAATGTGTGTAATTGTTAGAGAACATCAAAGAAAATAAAAACCCTCATTCTTGCTTAATTGATCTGCCCATTTTTAGGAAGTATCTTCTTTTATACCTAGGTTAAGCAGATTCAGACTTTCTCTATAAAATACAATTCTTTTCTCCTCTCCTTTAAAAAATATGTATGTGATTTTCTGATGATAATCATTTTGTTGAATTATTTTTAACCCTGTTTTGCAAATAATCATTCACCAGAATATTACTGATGGTTATGAGAGTAGCAGAGAACTTATTTTACTACGCTGGTTGGGAAACAAATTTGGTTAGTTAGTTTACACAGTTTGTGGTATTGATTTGAATCATTTATGTTTTGGTTTATGGTTTTTTTTTTTTTCTGATAAGACACATTGGGAAAAGAAAGTCCGATGAGATTTTAAGTCCCACCTAGCTCTGTTACTAAATAACCATGTTATCTTGAGTTAACTAACTGGATTTTCTGAGTCTACTAACTACTTTGTAATATGGCATTAATTTCATGGTTGCCTTACCTGGTCATTTATTCATAATTCAATAAAGAAACAAGCAGGCATTGAGGAATGCCTGTATGCCAGGCACTGTATTAGATATTGGTGACTCAATGGAGAGTAAAGCTAGCCACAATCTGTTTTTGAGGAGCTTACATTTTAGCGGGAAAATAAATATTTATCAAAGAAATACAAAAATAAATATAAAATCTCAATGTTTCTAACTTATGTGAGGAGAGAGGCTTTGAAAGCTTATCATGGAACTGGAGGGAGATAGGAGAAGGGTATTTTATCTAATCAAAGTGTTTGAAGTTCTCCTCAAGGAAGTGATAATTGGGCTGACATCTGAAAAAGGGAGTAGGTGCCAGCTAGGTCATTGGGAGGATAAAAATAGGCAATGGATATGGATGCAGTACTATCTTCTTACTATCATTACTGTTTTTTAATAAATGGAGACCCATTCAGCTTTTTTTCATCTAGTCAGTGAACTTACAATGTGTCTTATGATACCTCCTTGTCTTCAATAAATCTTTCCAAACTTAAGGTTGACATACCCACAGAATTTCATATTCTCAAAGTAATTGCCACATTCATGAGAAAAACTATCAAAAAAAACCAATTCATTGTAAATCATGGCCCCTTTACGTTTTTCTTAATCTTGTTGCTATTTCCCATTCTTTACCTATGTTAAATAATAACTTTTATATCCATTTTTAGTATTTATCATATTAAACTTGAATTATGGAATTCTTTCTGTATCTTATGTCATGCATTGGAAATGGAGTTAATTCTCTTCAGCTTAATCCTACCCCAGTTTAAAGCCTTTGTAATAATGTACGTTGTTTTTGAAGACTTCTGACCAGTAAACTGTATACTTCAAAAATGGACCATCTAAGCCCAACAGACACCATTTAACAACAAACCGTCTGATTCTCTAATACTAGGCAATTATATAAGGACTATCCAAAGATAATAAAATACCTTTTTCCCCCAAGGGAGGACTTAAGTGGATATTCACCTATTTCTGCTCCTTTCATATAGCGTTGTTGCTTTCCCATCTGAACTGAGACCAAGTCAGCAAGATGGGTTAAGCTCTTCTAACTGAGAACAAACTGAACCCAGATGTGAATTAAGGAAAGAGGGCCAATTTTGCTTTCAGTCTTGGCAGTAGCAAAGGGCCAATTTTTTCAAAGCTTTACAGTACCTGGCAACTTTGGGTCAATGCTATAAAGGTCAAGCTTATGAATGTTCCTTTACCAATTCTGTGATAATTACTTTGCCATCAATTTTCCAAATGGACAAAAAAACTGAAATTATTTCATTTTTTCTTCTTTTTGTGAAATATTTCTGGTATATGTTTTATATATATTAAATAGCTATATTTTTAGATCATTCTAAACTGGCTTCACTGAGAACTCTTCAAAATTGAGACTTTTCTTTGGTGAACAATTCTGAAGCAGAGATAATTTAATGGGTCTTTTTACTGGTCTAATTTTGAAAGGTGTGCATAAAAATGCCCCTGTAGAAAAACCAAAATGGATGAAGCCAATGTTTGACATGGCTGGAATTTCAAACATAGCTGGAGTGAGGTGGAATCCTAACCTCAGATCTAGTGTCTTAAATTGAGCAATTACTAGGGTCTAACTGGTGGATTCATAGTGCTGGAATGTTTGGAAAAAATGGAGACATAGGTGAAAGTCTACTTGCATTGAGGAGAGAGAGAGACTTTAAGATCAATAAACAGCACTTAGTTGAAACCACTAATGAGCTACACAACATGTCTCAGAAATCACAAGTTTATTTTGCTTTTGTGAGAAGTTGGAATAACTTGTGGCTGAGGCTGTCAACACACTAGACCGCAGTCTTGTGGTGGCCTCTATTTTTTCTAGTGCCTGAGAAGTGTAAAGTTCCAAGACAAGGGCAAGAGCCCTTTCATGTGAAGCATGCAGTCATCAGCTCCACGATGGAAAACAACTTGAGACATATCATCTTAAAGCACCAAGGATGTAATGTTATGAAAGCCAAGTTCTTGATATTCTTCCACACTTTGAACACTCCCACATTTTACAGAAAAATATACCTTCTTGCAAAGCTGGTACTCTGAAAATATGGAACACAGACTTTCACCCTGAGCCCTTATTCTTTTTTCCCCCTTCTTTGTGAATTAACGAACACACTTGAGAAAATTTTGTCGTGGGGGCAGGGGAGTGTGTGTGTGTGTGGGGGAGTGAGGGGGTAAGAGGAGAGAAAATAAAATTGAATTAAAAATGTACTTTTATTCTTCTGTTTGGCATTTAGTGAAGGCTTAAGTAGTCCTGGGGGGTATTTCATTTCTCTGACTCTAAGATTTCTCTTCAAATCGCCATAATTCTTAGCTCTATACTTGGAACAATATGAGTGCCCTCTGGTGGACAAAATATCATTTTAAAGTTTTGTGTATATGGACTGAACATGGGTAAGTATGGAGAAAATAAGTCTTATGTTTCAAATGTCCTCGTTGAACTTCTGAAATCCCTGGAAAATTAGTTCCTGATGTTCTGGGGTGGTGACAGCTATGAAAACAGTTCCATAAAATAAGGGGATGAAAGGCAAGCTGGAGTGGCACTCCAGGTCCTATTTGCTACTGAAATAGTGTCTTGGAACAAAACATAATTGGGAACTTGAACAGGGAACTCAAATGTCTAAGGGAAGGCTAATAACCCTAGTTCTTGGTCATCAATGCCAAGATCAGAAATGCTCTCATTAAGAATGTGACACTAATGAAACAACTTGGGCACAGGCAAAACCTCTTAAAGCCCTCTAACTGTTGGCATATAGTAGTTAAAATTCTTTAAGAAAGAAGGGAAGATGTTACAAGAAAGGAAGTAAGGAGGAAAGGAAGGAAGTAGGGAGAAAGGAAGGGAGGGCTAGAGAGAGAGGAAGGAAGGATGGAAGGAGAATGGAAAGAAAGAAAGAAAGAAAGAAAGAAGAAAGAAAGAAAGAAAGAAAGAAAGAAAGAAAGAAAGAAAGAAAGAAAGAAAGAAAAAAGTTGGGGGGGGAGGGAGGAAGGAAGGAAGGAAGGGAGTGAGGAAGGAAGGAAGGAAGGGAAAAGGAAACCACACAGGTTGTGTAACACTTTCATATGCCCAACTAATGCAAAGGACCAAGCCAATGCAGGCCTTCAAGGGCTCATAAAGCATGTTTTCTCATTGTTTATTCAGATAGTCTTTTCCTTTTCTGTTGGATGATGACACATTAAAGGTTGAAGGTAGACTATCTGGTTTTTCTTTTGAATCTCTCTCACTTTTTGACTTACTACTAGGATAGCAATCTGATTTAAGATTCACCAAATTGATAAAGCCCTAGGATTATGGGCAGTGGTATGCAGATAAATCTTTAATAATTGTACAGAAAATAAAGCCCTGCTTTGTAACATTGATCAATTTCCATGGTGTAAATAATTTCACTATGGTTGATTTCAAGCTACCAGAACAACATCAGTGAATATGTAATTGGGAAGAGATGCACCAAGTTGACTTTCACAAATTGGTACATTGCGGCTCCAGCCTGCCACTACAGAGGGGACTTTAAATTATTTTTCCTGAAACTTTCATAATTTGGACCTTGAAGATATATTATTTTTGTAATAAGAAAAGGAATGCTCAAGTATAAGTTATTTGAAAAGCTGACCCCTACTGAAGAAATTATTTGTAATAAAAAATGTCTCCCAAAATGGCATATATCCCATGATTTTTTAAATTTTTTTAGTGTTTATTTATTTTTGAGACAGAGACAGAGCGTGAGTGGGGGAGGGGCGGAGAGAGAGAGGGAGACACAGAATCCTAAGCAGGCTCCAGGCTCTGAGCTGTCAGCAGAGAGCCTGACATGGGGCTCGAACTCATGAACCTCAAGATCATGACCTGAGCCCATGTCGGACGCTTAATTGACTGAGCCACCCAAGTGTCCCTATCCCACAATGTTTAATACTCTTTAAAATGTTTCAAAGCTCAGGATGTCACTGGAAGCTTGTAAAAATTCTGTAAAGTAAATAGAATAGGTGCACATACTACCACTTGAGAAGGGAGGAATATGAAGACGAAGGGGGTTGCAGTAATATATAGGACTGGTCCTAAAATTCTAGTTTTCTAACTATTAATTTAGTGATTTTCCTGTTTTATGCAGATATTAAAAAGAAAAATTACAACTGGAATTGGTGAATTCTAACTGCTTTCACAGTTTTTCTCTCAACAATGATGTTTACTTCCATTCACTGCTTTGGACAAAAAGGATTATCTACAGCTATCTCTTTTAGAAACTTCTGACTTCTCAAAACAGTTTATGCCTAAACAGTGCTATGTTACCAGTGCTGGACTCCAGAATGATTACAAAAACCACTACCCCTGTCTAGCTCCTGTGGATCTGGTAAGAGTAGAGTCTGATTATATTTCCCATCCCATCTTTCCCTTTGTTTAATTCTTTTGTTGGTTCAATGTTGATAGAGTTCTCGGTAACTCATTTCTGTAAATAATCCTCCTATTCTTGGGCTTAAGGAACTTAAGCGTCCAGTTTCAGTATATCCAAGACCACTCCAAAACACTGTGCCATGTGAAAATCAGTAGTTTAGGATGGCGGAAATAGAACAGATCTGGGAGTCACGAATACCTTTATTTGAACACTGCTTCAGATACTTACTGTGTGACATTCAGCAAGTCACTCAGTCTCTCTGATTGTTTCCTCTTCTGAAAATAATAACACCTACCTTATAGGAAACTTGAGAAAACTAAATAAGATGGTATTGATTAAGTGCTTATCAAAATACCTGGCATATTGTAAATATTTACAAATGGTAAAAGTAGTAGCAGTAATAATAGCAATGATAATATCATTATATGCATATATATAATTACATATTTTATACATAACTGGTAGCAGTAATAATAATAACAATAACATAATAATAATACTTACTATTATATATGTATATAATTATAATTATTATTATTACTAAATAATACTTAACTGAACGCCTGACATTTTTCTAATAGATATTCAATCAAGATTAGTTTTTAGGTAAGTAGTCACTAAAATAGCAAATAGTAAAAGAGAATGATGTATATCTCCTTAAACCCAAAACACAGGTTTCTATCAGGAACCATTTAAATGCCTTTATATTTTGTCTGTGTGTATTAGTATTCATTCACTCATTTCCTTGGCTATTTTTATTGCCCTTTTACTGACAAGAAAAATCTCAGCTGAGGTGAATGCACCACTGCTTCCATGGAGGAGATGAGGCTTAAAAAATAATTTACTGGGGTGCCTGGGTAGCTGAGTTGGTTGAGTGTTAGACTCTTGGTTTGGGCTCAGGTCATGATCTCGCAGTCTGTGAGACTGAGCACCGCATCTGACAGAGAGTGGAGCCTACTTGGGATTTTATCCCTCCCTCTCTCTCTACTCCTCCCCTGCTTATGCATACACACACACACACACACACACACACACACACACACTCCACTCTCTCTCTCAAAATAAATAAACTTAAAAAATTAATTTACTATTCGTCAAGTCCATGATAAATGTATTGTTCAATATCTGTCTATCTATCTATCTATCTATCTATCATCATCATCATCATCTATCATCTATCTTCCACCTTCATCACCATCATCATCTATCTAACCTATCCATCCATCTGTTGGCTAAAACCCTCTCCATGCTAACTGTACTCTTAGAGATTTATATGGTTGATTCACTGATCAACTAAAACTAACTTATTAAAATCCCTAATTTTATAGAATTGCCTTTTGCTTCCTACTTCCATGAGATCAGCAACCAGTCTTCGTCAGGAAGTGTTATTTTAAACATGAATACCAAGAAAGCAAAGCAAGAATGCATTTCTATTCCATAAGCATATCAAGGGTTATGGTTTTCCTTGAATTTGGAAATTTTGTCTGAATTCAATCATTTCTCTGTCTTTTTTAAAAGTATGATTTTTTTTCTAACTATGGAAATAATTCAAATTTATTATAGTTTGAAGACATTAGAAAAGCATAAGCAAGGTAGTACAAATCACTCATAGATTTTTTACCCAGAGAAAACAACTGTCCATATTTTTTTTGATTCACCTATATGGGTGCTCTGAGTACATGTCTGTGTCTGTGGGTATACATATGTCTAAAAAAATAAAATTTGTATTTACTGGTTTTGTTTTAATCTAATAATACATGAAGATAATTTCTTTGTGTCTCTCAATATTATTCTGTGACCTTATTATTAATGATGGTATGTATGCCAGTGTATTGTGGAGGGAAACCATGGTTTATTTGAATAAATGACTAGTATAGGACATTTACTTTCCATTTTTTGCTATTTAAAATTTCTGAGATTTATATCCTTGTTCTTGATTATGAGCTGGTACTTGGTTTTAAACTGATGACTTAGGTATATAAAGGACTACCTCAATCTTCTGATGCCTTCTTTCAGGCACAAGATTTAGATCTTCCAACTATGCTACTTTTGAATTTGGTGATATTAAAAGCTGTCTGGCATCCCTTTTCCTAAAGAGTCAATAGCAAAAAAAAAATTTTTAAAGGAAAAAGTGTTGAGAGCTGTCTCCTTTGTTGTAGCCAGAGGATATATTACAAGGAGAAACAAGAAACACCATAGAAGGGCATTTGTTTTATTTCTTGATGATGGTTTTTCTCCCAGCATCCTTGGAAAAATCCATTCCTTTTCCTGCCTAAGTGGTGGGGTTTCCTATAAGGAACAGAACTGCTCATGTAGATGAGAAGGATGTAGTCAAGTCAGCCGTAGCAGGTGCCACTAGCACAAAGCGGGTGGTAAGAGCATATGTGAGCTCAGTGTTAGAAAGAGCCTCGGCAATGAGTCAGAAGACTTTAATAAAGCCAGACTTCAAGGCACAAGAGCCAGCTGTGCAATGTGGCAGCCCTGGAGGCAGTGCTAAAATCCTGAAATAGTCATTCCTGGATTATTGACTCTTCAGGGATTGGTGGTCAAAAGCTAAACATATATTAATATGTTTATAATTAATTATTTATACTTAGCACAACTTCTCAGATGTATTTGTTTAAATGTGTTATAGTAAGCACTCAATAAATAGTATTTTAAAAATAATTCACTTCTCTAAAGATTATAGAATATGTAATGATGTATACAAGAAAATATTTCAGTTATTAAATTATACATTATATAAGTGTGTATGTAACTATATGTACGTGAATACATGTACAATCTAAGTCTTAGTTTTCCAAATAAACAAATAGCCAAACAAAGAGACAAGTAGTGAATTAGTCAGGGTCTAATGAAGAGAGACAGAAACCACACAGTAATTTTAACAGAGAAAGTTTAAGATAAAGAATTATCAGCTATACCTGGAGGCTGAAACAAGATATTGAGTAGTAAGAAATAAAAATAACTTCCAAAGAACATAGGAATGACATATATAAGGAGCAGCAACTACTCCTAGGACTGAGATAGAGTACCTAAGGGAGATACTTCCTTCTTTCCTCCAGGAATGAGATCCAGACCTGTGGAGAGGGCATAGCTGTAGCTCTCTGGATTGTAAAGAAGTCACCGGTGCTGGCAATATGCCCTTTGGAAGTTGCCTGAAATCTGTCCTTTAGGGTTCCCAGGAAAGCTGTACATGGGACCTTGTCTCACCAGACACAGCTTGAAAAGGATGCAGGGGAAAGCTGCTGGCCAGTGGGTCCTTCTAGTTGCCATGTACTGGAGAAACTACATGCTGCAGGAGTTTGGTGCTGAACAAGCTGCCTACTCTGTAGGAGCTGGGCACTGAGGAAGCCATGTGGCCTTTAGGAGTCAGCTGAGAGAACATAGGAGAACCAGAAAGTAAAACCCTTCCTCCTGCAATGTCCCTCCAACACCCTCTGCTGACAAAGCTTAAAAAATATGCCAGTTGGCACAGCATAAAAATGTTTAATGGGCCCAGATACATTTTTTGCATAACAGGCCATGAAGAATGAATTTAGAACTGAGAGGCAATAAACTGATACACGGAACAATCAGCTCTCATATACACATTGCCTACATAATAAAATCATGCCAGGTACCAAATTCTGAGACATTTTATCAAGTGTCCTCATAAAAAACTCTCAAAGGAGACATTCAATATGTAATAATATGATATAAATGGCAATGTTCTCAACAAAACTCATGTAGAAAAGGTAAATGTATTGTGATACACACACACACACACACACACACACATCTTACACCAATTTATCCACAATGGAATTATTCAACTCAAGTTTTATTCATATAATGTTTCAACTAAAGAATCTTAATCTGTTATCATCTGAGGTAGAATTATCTAAGTCTGGACGTCTGGATGGTTCATTTGGTAGAGCATATGACTCTTGATCTCAGGGTTGGGAGTTCCAGTCCCACATTGGGTGAGGAGCCTACAAGAAAGAAAGAAAGAAAGGAAGAAAGAAGGGAAGGAAGAAAGAAAGATCTGGTTGAATTTTACCAATCATGAGATCAATAGGCCTTATGTCTATGTCAGCAAGGATTGTGTCTTCACAACTATCTGTATTTCCAGGAGCAAAGAATAGAGCAAACTTATGGAGCACAAAACAGCAGTAGCTAGAAGGACAAACCACTAAAGGAAATATATCCACCATGATTAAAACATTTTTAGAAACAGCCAATGTGTCCCTTGCTTCTAAGGAGTCAGTATCTACCAATATAAAAAGGGACAGTATCTAGTGAATAGCAGGAATCTTGCTATGTCCTTTACTGCAGAATCAACACTTTATGTTAAATAGCCAAGTAGTAGATACTCTAGTTGTTGTAGGCCACACTGTCTCTGTTACAGTGACTGAACTCTGCTATTATAGCTCAAAAGTAAACAAGTTTACTTAGTAATAAGTAAACAAGAAAACAAATTAGCTTGCTGTACGTTGTTGACCTCTGCTTTTTGGGTAAATTATATTGTACAATTGTGTTAGTATTCTGGGGTTTTCATGCTATTTCTTGCCAACATAGAAACATGCCTTTCATGATCTTGAACAAAGAGGTCAGCCAACTTTTTCAGTAAAGGATTAACTACCAAATATGTTCTAATATGTGAACCATATTTGTGAGAAAAGTCTTTGTCATGTTCTTTCCTACCCTTTTCTTTCTACTCCATCTTCTTCTTTGAAAAAAAAATTAATGTTTATTTATTTTTTGAGAGAGAGACAGACAGAACACAAGCAGGGGAAGAGAAGAGAGAGAGGGAGACACAGAACTCGAAGCCGACTTCAGGCTCTAGGCCCTGAGCTGTCAGCACAAAGCCTGACGTGGGGCTTGAACTCAAAGACCATGAGATCATGACCTGAGCTGAAGTCGGTTGCTCAACTGACTGAGCTGCCCAGGTGCCTCTCCATCATTTTCTTCCTAACAACCCTTTAAAAATATAAAAACCCTTCTTAACTTGCAGGCCTTACAAAACAGGTCATGGGCTGTTTTCTGACTCCTGATCTAGGAGGGTGATTTCACAACTTTTTGTTTTAAATATTAGAGATTTTGTTGGCACATTTAAAGGGATTAAATTGCATCTACAGTGTTTTGGTTGCTCCTCAGCATGGCGTGGATATTTGAGCAGATTTTTTATTGCTTTGACCTCACTCTCTTATATATTCATAACTCAAGGTTCTTTCATGCTCCAATAAACCCCTAATCTTTCTTTGGTCCCAGCTTGACATTACATAATATCTTTTATTTTTTATTCTTTACAAATTATATGCCATTCTATAGTGCTGTGTCTGGCCCATTTAATCTAATATCTTACGTTGATGTTGCCTTAAAGATATCTATTCTATATTGAAGCAAAACATTTTCTTACCTATTGGAAAATTTACCAACATGCTTTGAAAGATTTCCAGTATACACTTTCCCCCCTATTAAGGTGTGGTAGTATTTGAAGTATGTGAACCACTTAACCATGTTGCCTTTACCTGTGGGAAGTTGCACCAGAACAAATTGTATTTCCAGGCAATGTTTACATAATGTAGAAAAAGAAAATTCTAGAAGTTGTTTCTATGTTCATCCAGTCTAATTTACTAGCTACAGTTGTACTGTTCTTGATGTAACTATACAAGATTGGTAAGAAAGAGGGTTGAGGGCTTTTTATAGGCTCCTATAATTCCAGACTCAAACCGCATTCTCCTTAGAGCTGTAAATAATTCTTTTTTCTTGTGTCAGACTGAGTATTAAGAGTCAAATGAAGACTAGACAAAAATTCGCAAAAGTGAATTCTAAAATTTCAAAAAAGTTGGTACGATGTAGACCAATGTATTGATTTTTGCTTTTGTTGCCTTTGCTTTTGGTATCAAATCTAAAAAATCATTGTCCACACTGATGTCAAGGACCTTACCTCCTATACATTCTTCTAGGAGTTCTACAGTTGCAGGTCTTAAATTTAAGTCTTTAATACATTTTGAGTTGATGTTTGTGGATGGTGTAAATTCAGTTCAGTTTTATTCTTTTACTTATGGCTGTCCAGTTTTCTCAATACCATTTACTGAAAACACTATCCTTTCTGCATTGTATTTTCTTGGATTCATTGTCATAAATTAATTGACCATATGTGTGTAGGTTTATTTCTGTACTCTATTCTGTTCTAATATCTGTGTCTGTCTTTATGCTAGGATCATGTTTTGATTACTATGGCTTTGTAATATAGTTTAAAATCAGGAAGTCTGATGCCTCCAGCTTTGTTCTTCTTTCTTGAGATTACTTTGGCTATTTGGAATCTGTTATAGTTCCATACAAATTTTAGGATTGTTTTTTTCTTTTTCTGTAAAAAGTGCAATTGAAATTTTGATAGATGACTATATTTGACAGCAATGTATTATATAATTGAAATTTGCTGACAGTAGAACTTAAGTGCTTTTACCAAACATGTATCCATATATAAATATATATATATATATATATATATATATATATATATATATATATGTATATGTGTGTGTGTGTGTGTGTGTGTGTGTGTGTAGGAAGTGATGGATATATTAATTAACTAGATGGGAGGAATCCTTTCACAATGCATATGTATATCATCATGATGTACACTTTAAACATCTTACAGTTCTATTTGTCAATTATACCTGAGAAAAGCTGGAAAAAAAAAGAGTTCACAAGTTGGAAATTTCTATTATAACTTGACTTCTTAAATGTTAATGTAAACTTGGGACAATACACTCACCTGTTCTCTTTATTAGTGTCTTCATATAAGCAATTGCAGTTAAAATCCTTTACTTATTATAATGGTTAAATAAGATAACATATATGACAAAGCACCATCTGTATAAAAACTGATATCACTTATTAAATACCTTACCTGTGGCAGGCATTTTTATGACACTCCAATTTCCTGTAAAATATCCTACATTGCCCATGTCTCATTTCCTTAAGAGTTTGATGGAAACCAGAAAATTTTATGAAGAAAATATATGTGAAATAATGTTTAAATACACTATCTCTCTCAAGTCATATATGTGCATTTGAAAGGGAACGTAGAAGTCTTTCTTAATGAACACCTATTGAACAGAATTCAGTTGACATATTCAGTATATGGTACACTATCAACAATCATCATAAGACATTATTATTATTATTATTTAATTTTATTTTTACTTTATTATTTTTATACGAATCACTCAATATCCACTTAATTTCCTTATGCCTGGGGATACCCATCCCAATCCCATGTGTTTATTGTATTTCCTTCCAATTGATCTTCCATATGTTTATTTGGATATATGTTTTTCCTTGAAAAACATATTTTGTTGTTTCATTAATATTTTTGAAAACACAGGCATTGTATTGTATTATAAATTTAATTTGTGGTTATTTCTTTTTAAAATTTGAACTTAGTGCTTAGCTGTGTCTATTTTTGCTGTGTTAAATGTATTACAGGTTTCCCCTGTTCTCTGAAAGTTCATTTTATGCCACTTTGCTTTTATGAAAAACCTGCATTGGTACTTGTTTTCACTAACTGAAAGAAATATGAAGAGGATTTTGCCTTTATGAAGTGGTATTTGCTTCTTTGCTTTTTGCTATTTTGGCTTATGAAAGTTTTCATGAGAACATTCTACTTTCAAATAGTGGGAGAAATCTGCATTAGTTCTGAAGACTTCATGAAGCAACATGTCTCGTTTTTAAAAAGTTTTATTTATTTATTTTTAGAGAGAGAGAGCATGAGCAGGGGAGGGGCAAAAAGAGAGGAAGAGAGAGAGAATCCCAAGCAGACTCCACACAGTTGGCACAAAGCCAGATGCAGGGCCAAACTCACAAACTGAACCATGAGATCATGACCTGAGCCGAAATCAAGAGTCAGATGCTTAAACTGACTGAGCTACCCAGGTGCCCTGCAACGTGTCCCATTTATTCATTCATTCCCCCTTTTGGTAGACACATAGCCTAGCTGACTCTTGGCTACTATAAACAGTGCTTCAAGGAACATCCACTGTAGTAGAATATGGCTGTTCATCAATATTAATTGACCTTCTTATGGAGGATTATTCTTTTCCACTATGTTGAGCTTAGACTTAATTATGTATGTTACTGTATTTGATGAAATGTAGAGACATGAAGCATGTGCTTTGCCTCTGCCTCTGTGACTGACAATGTTCCAGATAATTCCAGCTCTGTCAGCCTGAATCTTAGAGTCAGATTGATCACAGCCATCTTACCATAGAGTATTCAAAAGAGGACAAATGGAAAATATTATAATCCAATAAGATTTGGAAAATGTTTGTTACTGCAACAAAACCTATCCTGTTCTGACTGGTATAGAGACTAATGTCATGATAAGATGAGACTATAAAATTGTTTCCCTTGGGGGAGGGTTGAGAATATGTTGTAGAAAGGAGAATGAACCCAATATTTAACCACAGAGGTGAACTTAGGACTGTTCAAAATGTCAGTTTTATTAGTCTAAATATAGGGTAGGATTATACTGTTGTCTAATTTGGACATGTCTGTGAATATTTCTCTGGCCTATATACTCAGGAGGTGGTTTGCTAAATTACAACCTACCTAGCTTTTCATAGTGGTACCCTTTAGCAAAGTGAGAATCCTTCTTATTTTTGATGTTCTCAGAAACACTCTACATCTTTGTAACTTGTATCAGTCTTTTGGGTAAAAATTGGTATATCATTATTGTTTTCAGGATTCTTCTGAGTGATGGTGAGATTGAACACCTGTTCAGTTAATCTTAATCATTTTGCATCATCTTCTATGCACTTTATGGATTTAATTTTCGCCCACTTATTAGTCTTTATTAGTTTTTGACCATTTATTAAGCATTGTGTTTCCTGTGGTTTTTGTGCTGATTTTCTGGAGTTCTTTGTATTTTTTGGATGTTAAACTCTTGTCAGATTTTGATATTGCAAATATCTTCTCTCAGTCTGTCACCCATCTGTTACTTTGACAATGATGTTCATTAAACAAAAATCTTTAATTTTTATGTAATTTCATTAGTTTTTTTTGCTTATGGCCTGTAATTTGGAGTCTTTTTAAAGAAATCCTTCCCTACCTAGAGTATCAAAAAATAATCTCCTACTTCAACTTTTATCATTTTGTAATTTTGTCTTTGTTATTTAGATCTTTAATTGATTGGGAGTTTAATTTTTATGTAATGTGTAAAGTGTAAAATATGACTTATTTTTTCTTGACACCATTTTCTAAATAATTCATATTTTTTCCAGTAATCTTTGATGCCACCTCTATCATATGGTAGATTCTCATCGTAAGGGATCTGTTTGTAGATTTCGACCATATTCCATTGTTCAATTTGTTAATTCTCTGCAAGGACCACACTGTTTTTGTTTTTGGGGTTTATTTATTTATTTATTTATTTATAATTTATTATTTTAATTTTTATTTATTTCTTTTTAATTTACATACAAGTTAGCATATAAAGCAATAATGATTTCAGGAGTAGAATCCAGTGATTCATCCCCTACGTATAACACCCCGTGCTCATCACAAGTGTCCTCCTTAATCTTACCCTTGCTCATTTAGCCATCTCCCCACCCACACCCCCTCCAGCAACCCTCAGTTTGCTCTCTCTATTTAAGAGTCTCTTATATGTTTTGTCCCCCTCCCTGTTTTCATATTATTTTTACTTCCCTTCCCTTATGTTCATCTGTTTTGTATCTTAAATTCCACATATGAGTGAAGTCATATGATATTTGTCTTTCTCTGAGTGACTAATTTTGCTTAGCATAACATACTCTAGTTCCAACCACATTGTTGCAAATGGCAGGATTTCATTCTTTATGATTGCTGAGTAATACTCCATTGTGTGTGTGTGTGTGTGTGTGTGTGTGTGTGTGTGTGTGTACCACATCTTCTTTATCCATTTGTCTGCATTCAGGCTCTTTCCATACTTTGGCTATTGTCAATAGCACTGCTATAAACATTGGGGTGCATATGCTCATTCAAAACAGCACACCTCTATCCTTTGGATAAATACCTAATTGTGCAATTGTTTGGTTGTAGGGTACTTCTAGTTTTAATTTTTTGAGGAAACTTCCAGAGTGGCTACACCAATTTGCTTTCCCACAGGCAGTTCAAAAGGGTTCCTCTTTCCCTGCATCCTCACCAACATCTGTTGTTGCCTGAGTTGTTAATTTTAGTCATTCTGGCAGGTGTGAGGTGGTATCTCCTTATGGTTTTGATTTGTATTTCCCTGATGATGAGTGATGTTGAGCAGGACCACACTGTTGATTACTATGACTTATCAATTATTGTTCTATTCATGGCTGATTATTCTTCATTAAAAATTTTAGAATAAATTTGTTGAATTTGTCAGTGTTATTTGGATTGGGAATACATTAAACATATATCATTTGATGGAGTTAACATGTTTACAAGGCTGTCATTTCCATGAATAAATTTTCTATCTATTCAAGTTTTTTTGGGAGAGGGAGGAGAAGTTATTTAAAAAAGGTTTAAGATTTTTCTCCACAAAGGACTTGAGCACTTTTATTAGTTTAATTCCTAGACATGTTTGGTTTTTTTAATTGCCATATTATGTGCCAGTTATTAGTGACAAAGATGGATGTTACTGATTTGAGAGAATTGATTTTTTTCTCTGGCTACTTTGGTGAAATCTTATTAGTTCTAATGGTTTGCCTTTTGATTTTCTTTTTTTTTTTTCATGTAAATATATCATTTTTTAAGTCTTTAAAAAATGGTAACAACTTTGTATCTTCCTTTTTAATTACTATCGCACTCTACCCCTTGCCATTTTACTATGTTGGTCAACACCTCTAATACCATGTTAAACAACTGGAATGATAGTACATACTGTTTTCTTCTCTCAGCCTCAAAAGATACAAATTTAAAATTTTATAGTATGAATTATGGTTGCTTTCATTTGTTAGCAGGCTATTATTATTATCATCATTATCTTTATCAAGTTAATAGTTCTTTTCCTATTTCTTGTTTTCTAAGAGGTTTTAAAAAATTAAAACAAAATGTGTTACTTTTATCACACACTTTTTTTGTATCTATTAAAGTGACCATAAGAATTGTCTTCTTAAATGCATCACATAGTAAATTACATTTTCACTGATATTTAGCCAGGTAAGAATTTCTGAAATGAATGCTGTTTGTCTTACTTTCTAAAATATGCTATTGAATTTAGTTAGATAATCTAGAATTTTCACATCCATGTTTATAAATAAAATTTCTTTCTTTATTGTGACTATCTGACTTATTTTTATTTTATCTTATTTAAATATAGAGGTGGCTTACCTGGGTGGCTTAGTCAGTTAAGCGTCCCCTTCCTGATTTCAGCTCAGGTCACGATCTCGTGGTTGTGAGATCAAGCCCTGCATCAGTCTCCATGTTGAGCGTGGAGCCTGCCTAGGATTCTGTCTCTCCCTTTATCTCTGCCCCTCCCCTGCTCATGTGTGCTCTCTCTCTCTCTCTTAAAATAAATAAACATTAAATAAATAAATAAATAAATAATAAATAAAAAGATGTTATACTATAGCCTTTCAAAATGAATTGGGTAACTTTCATTGTTTTTAGATTTTCTGGAGCAACTTCAATATATGGTAGTTTATCTGTTTCTTTAAAGTTTGCTTAACTCAGCCACACAACTATCATGGTCTAAAATGTTTTGGGGGGGGGTATTGTGGAAGAGGAAGTTTTGAAAACTGTATTTATCATGATTTCTTTAATGAGCTTTGGCGTATTCAAAAGTTCTAGCTCATCATATGCCTCTTTTGACATTTTGTTTCTTTTTTCAGGATATTTAGTAATTTCATTTATATTTTTAATGGTTTTTTTTTTGAGAGAGAGAGAGAGAAAGAGGGAGAGACAGAGCATGAGTGGGGGAAGGGCAGAGAGAGAGGGAGACACAGAATCCAAATCAGGCTCCAGGCTCTGAGCTGTCAGCATAGAGCCCGACGTGGGGTTCGAACTTGCGAAGCGCGAGATCATGACTTGAGCCAAAGTCAAACACTTAACTGACTGAGCCACCCAGGCGCCCCTTATTTACATTTTAAATGCAATTCAGTATGGTTGTTCAGTTGTTCATAGTATTTTACATAACTTAAAAAATCTGTTATTTTTTGTAGTTATTTCCCTTCCAAAAATTGTTTCTTTGTATCTTTGCTCCATCAAATTTGTCAAGTTTTTTTCTATTTTACTATTATTTTTAAAGAACCCACTCTTGGTTTAGTTAACAATCTCTATTTCCCCTTCTTGTTCTTTATTTCATTGATTTCTAACATTTTTATTACTTCCTTCCTTTTTATCTCTTTGGGTTTACTCCTTTGCAATTTTTTTTTTCTAGGTCTTGAACTGAATACTTAGATCATTTGTCTTTAATAAAAACTAGTTTACCCAACAGTCTGATTTTTGCAGGATAAAAGCATGAAACAGTTTTATTGTTCTTTTTTCAATTGCTTACTTCAAACATCCTCCACTGTGTACCTCTTTCCCATCCCTTAGTAACATCTCTGGATGCTCCAATTGTTTCTTGGTCACTTTCACATATTGAAAACATCCAGTCTTATTTAGGAAGTTTAAAAATTCAGTCCTGCTTTTATCTGGTGTTTACCTTCTTGATAGCCTTGAGTTTGGTCAGGCCACAGCCTGAGTGGGAAGGCGTATCTGTTGCTTTTTCACTTCTCCTTCATCACTATTTTAATTCTAGTTTCTCTGGTGTTGGCAGAGGGAGGGAGAGTTTAAAGAAAAAGTTAGAAACCAAAACAAAAGCTTTTATGATATTTTAATTTCTTCCTGGCTCACAGCTCCTTATAGGAAGAAAGGGCCTAAATGTTGGCTCTCTTCTGGGGTACCTCTGTGTAATCTTTCAGAAGCTCTGCACGTCTCTTCCCACTGCACTGAGTTCTAGTCATGGCATTTTCTGACTCTTCCAAGCTGAACTCTCATAAATACACCCTTCAGCCTCTTGCTGGAGGACACTTTAGCTTGGTTGGTAAGTTTATACCCAGCTACTTTCCAAGGTGTCCATGTGGCTCACGGGCTTTCAAATCATATTGTCCATATGGTTTCCTTTCAGTATCACAGACTGTCCTTTTTAACATCTGTTTTTTTCCCCTTTCTGTTATATTTCTTGCTTCTTGATTAAAATATTCAAAGTTATCTATTTTCCCCTATGTACTGCTTTAGCTATATTACACAAGTATTGACACATAATAGATCTGTTGACATTCTGCTCAAATTTCCTTCATGATTTCTTCTTTACCAAAGAGTAAGTTAGTAGTGTTTATTATCAATATTTTTAGATTATTTTTTTATTAATTTTCAACATATTTTAGTAATTCACAGAAATATAATCTGTGTGATGCTGAGTCTAGATATCATACTACAAGTGATTTACTGTAATATATACATATCAGGTACCACAGGCAGGCACAAGAGAAGAGATCTGGTTCAGGGAATATTTGTATATGATATTGATTCTATGCCTGTAACAGGAGAACAGAATTAACCAGAAAGCTGTAATTCAAACTTTCTCCACATGGAAGAACAGGAAATATGAAGCTGACAAGAGAAGCAAGGCTAGAGGATATGGAAAGAAAGCTTCATGACTGACTCCTCTCACCATATTAATCTTTACTTTTTTGGCAGTAAGTAATGAGTATATATAATGTTTAAGGCACTATGTATGTCTTTGGGAGATTCTGACTGGATCTGTAATTGGGGACAGTGGCAGAAACTGGCTAGATGTTCACCAAATACATTTCCTCCTCTTTCTGTGCACACTGCTAATGTACCTTCTCACCTCACCTGTACGTAGCTGAGGCCATGCAACCATTTATCATGGATGGAAAGTGATATGTGAAGTAGTGATATGTGTCACACCTAGACCAAGGCTGTCAAGAGTATAGCTTCTCTATGCTCTCTCTCCTCCTTTGCTTACAATAAGATTCAGATGATCAAGTAGAAGATTCCAAGGCCCCAGGAGATGGCACTGACACCAGAAGGAAGAAGCGGCCTGTATCCTAAATGACTGAGAAGAGCAGAGTCTCCTTCCCCACCTCCTTTCCTCTGTCCTATCCCTATTGTGATATCACACACACACACACACACACACACACACACACACACACTTATTTTGTTAAGCCATTGGTATTATAGGATTGTTTAGCACAACAGCTATTATTTACCCTGCCTAATACAAGGAGCTTATGGACTGGTAGAAAAAAATAAGACAAATACAGAAAATTGCAATACAAATTGGAAAGTGAGATGTACCATTTGAGAATGAGGAAGAGCTTCTGTTCTTTTGGGAGAATCAAAGAATATTTTATTAGTGGAGATGGTAGCTGAGCCAGGTATTAAAAATTTAGATAAGATGTAGATAATTGGAAATGGGAGAGGCAGAAAGTGTGTAATTATTTCAGACGTAGAAATTAAAGAATAGAGGAGGGTATTGAGAGGTATATATATGTCACATATCACATGTTAGTTTGAGTGGCAAGAAAGATGGAAGGAAGGAAAGAAGGGTTGTAAAGGTAGAATTCTGAATTCCAGTCAAAACAGCTAGAATTTTATTCTGCAGGGGTTTCTTTGTTTGTTTTTAGAATAGAGAGGAAGGAAAAAATAGTTTGAAAGGATGTTTAAGATAATCGATTCAGATATTGAGCTCAATAATATCCCATTGTTGCAATAAAATCCCTAATCATAGCAATGGCTAATAATAGAGTAGAAGACACAGGGAAAATGTTATACAGATGAGGTTGGAGAAGTGGTGGAAGCCCGATCGTGGCATTACATTCAGGAGTGCGGATTTTCTTCTAAGTTCCAAGGGACATCATCAGGAATTTTCCTGCAGAAGGATGTTATGATTTGATTCGCATGTTTAAATCAGCATGACTGCCGTGTGGAGAATGGACAGTAGTGTGTAAGAGTGGAAGCAAAGCACCAATTAAGAAGTGATGAGTAAAGTGGAGCAGGTCTTCACAAAGCATCTGAAATCCTAGTTTTAGTCCATTCATTTAGGGAGAGCAATGCATTAGCAGGTCAAGGCACGAAGTTAGAAAAGAAATACATTCCTATGATTCCTCAGAGTAGAAGTACAGAAACAGAAAATTGAATGAATAAGTGAATATATAAATAATCGAAACAGTAATAGCAGAAAAAATAAGCTAAATAGCCTTTTCTAGCCATAGAATGTAGATTGATAACATCTCAGAAAGGCTGGCTCTGATCACTCTGTTTAGGCCAACCTACTTGCCCCATCCCACTTGCCCTGCTTTATTTTTCTGTATAGCATCTATCTCCACCTAAGATAATATAATCTATTTTTTGCACTCATTTGTTGTTAGTTTCTCAAGCCCTTTCAAGCTAATGCCCAAAAAAGCAGGGGACTCATTTTTCCCCCCACCATTTTATCTCCTGCATTTAAAATTGTGCTTGGGAGAGAGAAGGTAGCATTCATTAAATGAATGAATGGACAGATGAATAATAACTGACTATTCACACTAATGAACTTTCCTGAACAAAATATGTTGCTATGTTGAAAATCTTGAAGGATCAGGAAAGCTAAGGAGACACGCGTAAGAGTTGTTCTTAAATAAAGGAACCCAGCTTGAAATAATAGTGGGAAAAGCATTAGCTTTGGAATCATATAAGAGTATATTCAAAGCCTGGCTTCTTCTGTTTCTAGTTCTCAAATCCTGGGCATGTGGGTCACCTCCCTGAGCCTTATTCCTCATCTGTAAAATGGTATAATTACTCTTACCATAATGTAATGTATGTAAAGCACAGTCCCTGGCTAATACCTCCAATCCCAATGTTTAAAAATCATCTTTAATTCAGTGAATGCCTAAGGTTTTCTAGGATTCTTATCTAGAATTCGTATTTCATATCCTGAAAATTTGGCTGTGACTAATTTGTGTATCTGCCTTTGTTTCTTCCATTCCCCACTTGATTAAAATAAATAATTGCATCCTTTTTCCCTTCGCTCTTCTTGAATCTTGCTTCCTACCTACTATACCACACTGAGCCAGTGAAAACTTGTTTAACTGCACAGCGTTGCCTAGCAATGTCATGTTCCTCTCATGGTCTCACTCTGGGACACAGTAACTGGACTCCTGCTACTAATTCTTCCATCTTCATATCGCTGTATATCCGGTCTTTTAATAACTATTAGAAGGGACATTCTGCTTTTATTAGCTGAAGGTCTTATAGAAGAGTCACCATTGTTATTCATTCTGATAGAATTAAGCTGAACTGTTTCTCTTTTCTCCAAATCACTCAGGTTCTGTGTTTAAAAGGTCAATTACATTTATTTCAAATTGGTAAGACAAACATTTCCTGTGCATCCTGAAAATAAAGTGGCCCAATGAACAGTTTCTTGAGAACATTTTATTTTTTAAATTTTAAATATGTATCTGGCACTGATAAGTTTCCTGCCCAACCTTAGGACTGTGTTAAAAGTGATATTGAGCATAGGCTGGTGTCTGAAATGGAATTCATTCCCCAGGAAGCTGACACTAGGAATGGTGTGGGTGAAGTGACCTGGCCCTGTTATTGTATCCTTCACCACTAAATGACCATCTCAGCCATGCTATGAGTTTGCAAGTATTAAACAGAAAAAGCAACATCCCACTCACAGTGCTACATCATGGAACGTTGGAGGTGGGCCAGATGTAATAAGTATAATTGGAAAGAGAAGTCATTTCAAATCACTAATCTGTAGATGACAAGGCAATCTTAAAGCACCAATCAATGGTCAGCTTGTTTTTAGAATCCTCAAGGCAAGACTATTCAAATGCAATAAAAGAATTTAGAGTCTTCTACTGTGTGGCAACGGGATATTCTATCTTACCAGCAGCTTTAGCAATGCCCTCAGAGGCCTTACATACAGAGTCAGGAATCAGACCTAATCCTGCTCAACTACATACATTTAACCACTACCTTATACTGCATGGGTTTTAAATGCAAATGCCTACTGGGCTAGTCAGGTAGTTGGGTTAAACTGGAGACACTGTGCCCATTTAAAAGTCAGCCACTACTGAGTTATAGGACTGTACTGCATGCAAGAATGCAGGTCCAGTGATGCCAGATCATCTCATTTCTTTAGGACAGTCTGATTATCTGAATTTTATAGTGAAATGTCTTGATTTTTTACATGTTGACAGTTTAGTAAAACAGTGCAGTCAAACATGTCTTTGGGACAGATGCAGCACTGGGTCCAGCAGTCTGTTACTTCTGTGTATAGTCTCTGCTATTTGTGGGTATAGGCTGGAACCAATACATATTATTCCTAGGGTCCCACAGGCTCTCCAGGGAAAGCACAAGTATGTTCTGGGTGAGAAACTATAGGTCAAATTTCATCTAACAAAACTAACTCTCAAATGGAGAATACACAAGTATTCCCTTTGTGTAGCTACTCCTATCCCACAAGAGGGTAGGAAGAAGTTCCCAGGGAAGAGAATTATGAGACAGGAAGGAGGGGGGAATGTCCAAGTGTCCAGGGAGAGGGGAGAGAATAAGAAAGAAGATGTGGTGGCAGAAGCCTCTGGTTGGGTTCCAGTCTTTTGTTCTGTCAGGGAGAATGACCCACTGCCTATCACAAAGCAATGTTAGATTCTCTTATGGCCTTGATCAGTCTGGAAATCTAAGATTTCTTTAAATAAACAATATGGCCTTGGGCATCAAGTTTTAGCAAACTCATTACCACTGTAAAGGAAAAATACAACCCAATGTCAGCAATATTCATTCTATTTTCTCTGCCCCTGCAGGAATCTGGTCCTTGTTTGGCTACTGCATTCCTTAACTTCCCCTGAGAGAAGGAGACAGGCGAGCTTTTGCTATAATCAGGGAGGTCCTGGGAGGCGTTCTATTAGTTAAAAGAGATACATCCCTGCACTTGAACACATTGTTGGGATACTTTCAGTTTGATAACTGGAATCAAAAATTGGATCCTGCCTAAGTCCATTTTTACTGGTGAAGGCAGTGAAAAGTATATCCTTGGAGCCCTCTGAATATTCTATTTCTCTGTCTTTGAGACACCCATCGGGCCCAGGAATCCATCTTAGGTTCTATTCTTATGCTCAAATGATGGTTGATGAATGTCTACAAAGTAAAAAGGTATAATCCTTCCCAAGGTATTTGTAATTTCAAAGGTTTGAAGATAAGAGTAACTGGCGTCAGACCCCTGAAAAATGAAGCTACAATTCCTGGGACAGGGACTTGTTTAGTAGGGAGAGCAGCAGACATCCCTGGAGATGATCCAGGCAGTATGGAAAAGCCACAGTAGTAAAAAATTGAAGTTCTGGAACAACAGTTTCCTATCAGTGAGCTCAAAGCCACAGCCTGGATTAAGAATATCATTGTATGACCTTTAAAGCTAGGTGATGTTTTAAGGGCAGGAAGGTGTGTTGTACAGGGCATAAGAACCAGCTCAAGGCTAAAATGAGGCCAAGCCTCTGAAGTCTTTAAGTTGCCTGGACTATTGCAAAATGGAGGCATAGCAAGCAGAATCATGGCTCCCTGAGTTTTCCATGCCCTAACCCTTCAAATCTATGAATATGTTAACTTACATGGCAAAAGGGACTCTGCAGATATGATGGAGTATAGGATCTTGAGACAAGGAGACTATTCTGGATTGTCCAGTTGGACCCACTGTATTCACATGGGTCTTTATAAGAAGAAAACAAGAGTGTCAGAGTCAGAGAGAGGTTAGAAGATGCCCTATTGCTGGCCTTGAGGATGAAGAGCCATTAGCAAAGGAATGCAGGCAGCCTCTAGACAGAAAAAGGCAAGAAAACTCATTGTCTCCTAGAGCCTCCAGAAGGAAGGCAGCCCTGCCAACAATTTGACTTTAGCCCAGTGAGACATATTTTGGACTTCTGACGTGTAGAACTTAAGAAAATACATTTGTGTTGCTTTAAACTATTGCATTTGTGGCAATTTCATATAGTAGGCAATAAGAAACTAACACAGTGGGCAAACATGTTTTGTTTTAAAAAAATGAAAAAAATTGCCCACTTAAAAAATCCTATTTTATATAAAAACCTGTATTTGTGGTATCTTCAAAAACAAACTGAAAGCTTTGCTAAAGCTGTTCTTATGTTTGTTCTGGAAGAGTATGTTGCACTGTGCTGCAGCCTTCTGATGAGGATGGACTTTCAAGTTTTCCATGATTTCCACTATGCCTTACTATCAAAGTTATTGTAACATCTCTCTCCATTTTTATATGCCATGTGTCCCCTTTGGGCATTTGGATTTAAGCTCCTTGCCTAGGTGATTGTAGGTCATTTTCTTTGACAAGCAGCAAGATTGGCTTTAGAGGTTGGAATTAGGCTGAATTTGCAAGTTGGTGTTAAGTGAGCCCAGCTGCCTATGCTGAAGAAACTAAGGAAATAGGACCCTAAACGATTAGTACATTATCTGTACTGGGAAATGGGAATATTGCTTGGCTTCTTTAAAAATATCTCTAGTTGGGGGGCGCCTGGGTGGTTCAGTCAGTTGATTGTCTGACTTGAGCTCAGGTCATGATCCCATGGTTCATCAGTTCGAGCTCCGCCTCTGGCGCTGTACTATTAGGACAGAGCCTGCTTGTGATTCTCTTTCTCTCCTTCTCTCTCTGCCGCTCCCCCACTTGCACACGCTCTCCCTGCCCACCCAAATGAATTAACATTTAAAAAAAACTCTAGTTGGCACCTGAGGATTCCTCCTCCTTTTACAGAGGGGCCTTGTCAGTAACTCATCAAGCTCAATGAGCTGATATCATAAAGCCAGACGGGCCTGCGGAAGAATCCTGCACAACCCAGTCTCTGTGGAGTTTTCCTCACAATTGTCCACTGAGAGAGGCAGAGGACCCAATTCTGGATGTCATCAGCTGTGACAACAGGTACATGGAGACCGTGTGGTGACAGGCACAGGTGTAGTGAGAAATGGCTGATGGTGGTCAGAAATGCTCTTGTTGTGGCACGTGGAGCATGTTACCAGAGGGCCTCATTTACTACAGCTGAGTAACTTGGTATAGAACTAACAGCCCTAAGTGGCATTGTTTTCCTATTACTCAGCATGGTAATATGTTGGGAGCATTTGCTCTGCTCTGTCTAGCATAATGGTGTCATGGTGAGTTTCCCAGGATTTTATTGTCACTGATGTGAAATAGCAGTGTTTTTTTTCTCCAACACTATAATTTTCCGTGTTCTGATCCTGCAATCATAGCACCATTTGGGTTAACTCAATTGCTTCGTCGCTTTGGTAAAGACAGCCCACACATAATGGCAATTTAAAAAATCATACAATTTTAATAATTGAGTGACTAAGATCCAAAGTGTCTGATACAGGAAGCTCATAATATTTTGTAATACAATTTTGAAAAGATAATAGAGGGTAGAGAAATGAGTCTGACAAGGAAATGACAACCCTTTCTTAAAGTACTGCTATTAAGTGGGCATGACAAGCCCAGCTGGTTACCTACACATTTAGCAAAGAATGACACCCTTCAGAGCTGCTGCCAGGGGCAACTTGCACACAATGAGGGTAGGGTGGTGGTGAGTTGTTTTCTTTCCTCTTTTCTGCTCTGCTGCCTATGCTTCTAAGGATCATTGTACCACTCTCCCACCCCTTCCCACTCCTTACAGATCTGGTGGAGCTAAGGGACCCTAGAACCTGTTTCCATTTTAAGCTTTCTCTTTAATTTTTCCTGCAGAGGTTTTCACGTGGTTTTGTTTTTCCCCAAAGCACTAGAATCCTTTCTTCAAGAGAAACATTTCATGAAATTCGAATATGTAATACATATAAAAGCAGTAAACTCTGATTGAATTTCCTTGGGTCCTTACAATCCAGGCTTTCCCTTTTCTCCACCACTCACAGGGACACAGGTAAAAATGTTTGAAATACATTGGCTTGGAGCTTGCTGAGAACCCTTGAAGATGCTTTGAAATGATGTTTCCAAAGTTTGTTTCAAGCCAAGGCTATAGAATTTCTAATTCAATCACATGGCTAAAAATTCCGAGATTTGAACACCACTCTGTGGGTAAGGCTCAGAGGACCTTCCAGATTAACAGGGCATTTTAAAATTTATTTTTAAGTTAATTTACTTATCTAGGTTTGGTAATGGTTTGTTTGTTTGGTAAGCTTGAGGGAAATGTTAGAATTTGAAAAGTTTCCCCCAGTGGTCTGTAACCATCAGAATTTATTTAAAGCAATTCCTTTCAGACTTGTAAGAAGTGCGTGTCAAAATTCTAATGTCCTAGGCACTTGGTTCTCTCTCAAATGTAGCTTTCTCATCCCTAGAGGTTTGTGTGAAACAGTTTCTACTCTTGTTTTATTGCACAGAGATTCTGGAAAATTGATTTTTTAGCTATCCCTTCCACAGAGCAACACACACTTCAGCATCTTCTTCTATCAAATGACCACAAAGGGTTAAAATGGCACCTGGGTCACATAGCCTTAAAAGTCTCAGTTCTGCTGCTTTCAGATTGGGCCGTGGAAGCTCCAAGAGGCCAATTGAATTTCTAATGACATGTTATTCTTTTTGGGTTTCTCGTGTGTCAGATTAAAATATAACTAAGCTACTGAAGGAGATTTGAAAATCTCTAGGTGACAGTCTTGACTTTGGTAAAGAAGCTGTTAACACACAGAGATGAATTGAAGTCCACCCCAGGTCATTGGTCATCAGGTTCAGAGTGCAGATTTATCTGGTGCCAAAGCCAAATTTCAGTACGCCTAGCATTTCTGCTGTATTCACAGGATACTGTAGTATTGTACCTTAGATGAAGTCTCCTTGGAGGTGAGAGCTCACTGTAAAATTAAAGAAAATAGCCTATGTTTTATTTTTGATTCCAGGATCAAACTCAGAAAGTTATCTTAAGGCAATTTCAACCCTTCAGGAGCTCAGTTGTTCTCCAAGGGAAAATCGCTTCAGCTGTGTAGGTTGCTTTAGAGAAAAAAAACGGTGTTAGCAGAAGAATTGCCTTTTTTACTTTAATGCTGTGGACAGTGAGTGGCCAATTTACTCAGATCTGAAGGCTATGAGCTTAGACAGGTGGTTTTGAATGCCCAGCCCAGCTCAAAGTCATGAGAGTAGATCAGAGCAGATGGTGGTGTTTGGTGTTCCTGTCTAAATTGTATAGTCACTATTGCCAGACATTTAGGCACACAGTAGGGAGGAGAAATTTCCTCTTGTCCTGCAAGCCTGAGTCAGTCTCTCTTTTCTTTTTCCCTCTCATTCAATGCCTCTCTCTTAAACTGACTTTGTCAGATCAGCCTACAAATATTCCCAAATCATTTTCCTTTTTTGAATTTCTGAAATAATGCTCCATATTAACTTGAAATTTCACTCTTTACTTAAATGGTTACTTTTGGTAGAGATGGGAGTCAAGCACAGAATATTCCTCTGTTTAGAATATTATTTGCCATTTCCACTTGTCTAAACCTTCTATAATAGAATTCCCAAGGACTGCTGTCTCTCTTCATAAGAGAATTCTACCTCCATGCTTCATTGATAGCAGACTTGACTTGTAAATTACTTTGTCTGATGAAATGTGAATGAAAGTTACTTAGGTCACTTCTGAAGAGCGGCTTTACGAGTCACTGCATGGTTCTGTCAATTATTCTTTTTTCTCCGCCATCAGATATGTTCAAATAGGACATATTATGTCAACCTAGTTGCAGAATCAAAAAGATATCCAGCTGAGCCATGATGGATTTGTAATATAAGAACAAAAAGAGATCGTATTTTTTTTTTTAACGTTTATTTATTTTTGAGACAGAGAAAGACAGAGCATGAACGGGGGAGGGGCAGAGAGAGAGGGAGACACAGAATCAGAAGCAGGCTCCAGGCTCTGAGCCATTGGCCCAGAGCCCGACGCCGGGCTCGGGCTCACGGACTGTGAGATCGTGACCTGAGCTGAAGTCCGACGCTCAACCAACTGAGCCACCCAGGCGCCCCGCACTTGTTCATCTTTTAAAGCCCAATTCAATGTTATCTCTTCTATGAAACCTCTTGTCTATAATATCACATGTGGATTAATATTAAATTTACTATTTTGTAAGTAATATAACATTGGAAAAGTTATTTAATCTTCCTAAGGTTTAGGAATATTCTTTATATTTTACCTGTAAAATGAAAATACTAATATCTCAAGGACTGTCACAAAGCTTAAGATAATTCATGTGAAGTTCTCAGCACTCAGTAATTGTTAACTATTATTTATCTTTAGTTTTTTTGTTTATCATTCTTAGTAACTGGCACATTGCCTTGCATTTTGGAAATGCTCAATAACTGTTGAGTAAATAAGTGAAAAAAAGAGCTGCATATTTATATCTATATTCTTTTGCTTTCTCCTTAAGAGTTGAGAGTAGATCTATTAGAAAGTCTACCATGGAATTTGCTTTGGACTAGACAGCTGGATAGGAGAAGAGCATAATTTTTGTTTTTATTTGCAAGTCACCTTGAATTTTTGAGGATCTAGAGAAAAAAATCAGAAAAGGATTTCCTACTCTCTGTTAGCAGAATTTACTTGAGTTTCTCTTCTAGGTTGGATGAGGCATAAACCAATGCACTTTTGCTTGTCTTCTGCCACTCTTTGCCAGATAATTCTATGTGAATGAGCTAAACAGTGGTCATAGATTATATTATGATTATCAAAGAGAAAGGATAGTTGTAAAATAATAAAATTTAAAGATGATTTTATTGCTCCCTAAATTCTTTTATAAAATGTTCTCATTTTATATAAGGAACACTCATGCTGCTTTTATACATATCCTTTAGGGTAATTTCCTTTTTATATTCAGAATTAATTCTTTTTAAAAATGGCTCCCCAAAGTCTTCCTTTTCTAATAGTTTCTCACTCATGTGTACATTTGTATGCCTTTCTGTAATTCTGGTTTCTGAGCATTGGAAAATTTTGTCTCCAATGATACTCACTATAGGACAGATAATACAAATAAACTTTTTTTTAAGTTTATTTATTTATTATGAGAGCAAGAGAGAGTGATCAAAGGAGGGGCAGAGAGAGTGGGAGAGAGAGAATTTCAAGCAGGCTCCATGATGTCAGTGCAGAGCCTGATGTGGGGCTTAATCCCATGAACCAGGAGATCATGACCTGAGCCAAAATCAAAAGTTGGATGCCCAACTGACTGAGCCACCCAGACACCCCCATAAATCAACTTTTTAATGATTATCTTCCAAGTACTATCACTGTGGACAACACAGTTTAGGAGATAGAAGAGAATATGAAAGAAATTTATAGTTAAGAATCTAGTCACCTAAGTCAGTTTTCTTTTCCCTCAATTAGATACTAAGTTCTTTGGAGCCCCAGAGAACTGAGGTAGGAAGATAGAAATAACCCCACCAACTATTTGTTGTTATGCTGATTGTGGTTTTGCTCAAGTTATGAGTCTTGGTCCTGCAACAATACTATCAAGTCATATGTGCAAAGCCAAGTGCTGACCTTTGTGGCATAGAATATGAGTGCAGTAGAAACTAATTAGTCTGAATTGTTACTATAGAGCCAGGTATTGTATGTTTAAGGACTTTGTCAGGGACAAACGATCAAGACCAGTTGTTCTACAACTTGATAGGGGAAATGTAGACACAAATACAGAGGGAACACAGAGGAGTGAGATTGAACAGGTCATAGAAGACTCCGTATAGGAGTTCTGTTTAAGCTGGATCTGGAGGGACTAATAATTATATGGCAAAAGGACAATGTGAAAGAGCCCTGATATCAGAAGTCATGTGGGATGAAATAGTAACATGTATTTTGAAAACTACATTAAAGTGTTAGAGGGTTTAGCTGGGACAGGATTGGAGAAGTTCTCTGTATGTAGACTGGAAGGGGTTTTGTGATTTTCGGGGCGACAGTTTTGATTGACTAGAAGATATGAATAGGTGGTGAGAACCAGTGTTCCAAGAGGAAGGTCAGTAGAAATGGAGAGGGTGATTGAAGTGTAAGCTGAAGATAACGAATAAACATGGCCTTGAGTCAGGTGGAATCTGGGGTCAGACTCTTTGGAAACCAACCACATAAACTCATTTTTTCTAGTCTGGCCCCAATGGTAAATGTAGGTCGATCTGAAAGCCCATTGAAGTCAGGCCCAGTAACTTACATGATTTACTTCTGGGGACCACTACATATTTGAGTTTATGCTCAATGAAGCTTGGGAAAAATAAATTCTATCTATCTTATTTTTTCTGGTTTATTCATTCAGTGCTGTCACAGCCTTATCCATTTTACCCCCTCATGATTTGATTCACAGTGATAACAGCTAACATTCATAGAGTGTCAGTTATGGGTCCCGCTCTATTTTAAGTACTGTATATGAGTTACTCAATAATACATAATGAAGAAAATAGTGCCACCTGTGTGCTATCTCAAAACAATCCTATAAGGAAGCTAGTGTGGCATATGGGTTTCCTCATAAAAATCCTATGAGTGAGATAATAGAAATAAAATCTGGGACACATCAGGCAACGTTCGCAACTGGAGAAAGTGGGATTTGATCCCAACCGATCTGAGTCCAAAGTGTTAGCATTTAACCACCACGCTCTACTGATTCTCAAAGACAGCAGTTTACTTTATGACAACCCTCCCAAACCTATGGTTCTTGGCAATGTGTTACACCATTTCTGAAGAGGCATGGCAGAGTGAGTGGAAGAACATGAACATTTGCTTTGGAGTCAGTCTAGACTCTACATGCCCTAGCTATATAGCCTGTGGTAAGATACTTCCTTGCAATGTTCCATTTTGTTCTTCATTTGTAAAATGGAAATGGAAATTTACACATTGCAGGGTTGGTATGAAGATTATGACTAACCCAGGTAATTTTTTCTGGAATATAGTAAGTTTTCTACTAGCCTTTAGAAGTAGTTGTTTTTGTAAATGTGGAGAGCACCTGTTTCTCATGCATTCCCAGGCTTGGATGCTTTTGAAAACAGATTAGGTACTAAATAAAGCCTGACTGACTGGTTGATATTTTTGCCTTGCTTGGGGGAAGACATCCTAGAACAATATGTTACTATTAGTCATTTTTCTCTCATGTGTACACAGCCTCTTTAATAACGATTTGCACTTGCACAACATTTTCTCTATTAACCAGAATCAGTTTTACTAATATTACTGAGGTTTGCAAATACCTGTGCAATGGTAAGATTATGTTTTCCATTAAAGTTGGCCAGGTTAAAAAAATGTTAGTGATTGAAAGAAGAAACCAAGGCTATAATATTAATATTCCACAGTGACCATTATCTTTTTAGAAGGTCCACTATTTGAAAGTACAAGTACTTTTTCCTTCTCATGGCAATTTGTAACTGAAGTCCATTGTTAACATGAAAGGCACTGATGTTATGAATTATTTGTGTATTCAATTTGTACCAGCTTGTTATTTATCTATTAAAAATCCTCTAGATCTGGTAGACAACAGAAGACATGTATATTTAGGTCTCAGTACAATTTAAAATAAACTCTGTTGCAAAAAACAAGTCACACTATTGACATGATCCAATGGCCTGCTATATTATGACACAAAAGAAACCACTGATATTTGTTAGCATAAGAGCTAGCTCTCTGGCTTGCCAGCATTTCATTTTACAACCTAAACACATAATTTTGTTCCAAAGAGTAAAGGAATCTATTTATATAATATGAGCAATTTTTTTTTGAACTCAAGAAACAGATAATGAGATAGTCACTAATCCCATGTGGCAAATCCTACTCAAAGAGTACTTTTTCTCCTCTCGCAGCCAATCTGTTATTTGTTATTGTATTTGTTATTTAGTATTCTTTTAAAAAATTGGGTAGAGACCTTCTAGCCTTTTGGTCTGCAAGGCAGGAAAATGCTGCAATACTTGTTATTCCTCGAGATCACCATATGTAGAACAGATTATCCAAAGCTGTTTCCCTTCTCTTTTCATTATTTTTTCCTTTATCTTACAACATAGGTGGTCTTCCTGAGGCTTTTCCACCAGCTAGTTTTTGCTGGTTACTTTACCTCTTTGAGCTTCAATTTTTTTATCTGCATTATGAGAGAGAGGTTAGAGGTAATATTTTAAAAGATTTTTTCCAGCTCGAAATTACATATATTTTGTCACAGTACACTAACAATTCAGTTTTGCTCAATAAATATTTTTTGAGCTAAAGTCAATTAGGAAATGTATTGAATTTCTGTGTGCAAAGCAATGGTCTAGGTTGTTGTATTAGTTTCCTATTGATGCTTTAACAAGTTACCACAAGTATAGGGACTTAAACAGCACAAATTCATTATCTTTCAATTATGCAGGTTAGAAATACTTAATGGGTCTTACTGGGATAAAATCAAGGCATTGGCAGGTCTGTGTTCTTTCTGGAGGTTCTAGGGTAGAATTAATTTCCTGGAATTTTACAGATTTGATGTACCCCATTGCTACCCCCATTGCTTGGCTCATGTCCCCCTTTCTCCATTTTTTTAAAGTTTTTATTTTAATTCCAATTAGTTATACAGTGTTATCTTAGTTTCAGGTGTACAATATAGTGATTCAACAATTCCATACAACACCTGGTTGTCATCATGACAAGTGCACTCCTTAATCCCCATCACCTCTTTAACCTACCCCCTCTTTGGGTTTGTTCTCTATAGTTTGTTCTCTATAGTTAAGAGTCTCTTTCTTGGTTTGTCTCTCTCTATTTTTTTCCCCACTTTACTTGTTTGTTTTGTTTCTTAAATTCCACATATGAGTGAATTCATATGGTATTTGTCTTTCTGTGACTGATTTTGCTTAGCATAAAGACATATGGTATTTGTCTTTTTCTGACTGACTTATTTTGCTTACCATTTACTCTCTCTAGAGCTATCCATGTTATTGCAAATGACAAGATTTCATCCTTTTTTATGGCTGAATAATATTTCATTGTATATGTGTGTGTGCACACACACACACATCTTTTTCACATCCAATTATCAATCAGTTGACACTTGGTTTGCTTCCATCTCTTGGCTGTTGTAAATAAGGCTGCTATAAACATAGGGGTACATGTATCCCTTTGGATTAGTGTTTTTGTATTCTTTGGATAAATACCCAGTAGTGTGATTGCTGGGTCATTTTTGAGAAACATCTATACTGCTTTCTAGAGTGGCTGTACCAGTTTGCATTCCTACCAATGTACGTGAGGGTTCCTTTTTCTCCACATGTTCACCAACATCTGTTGTGTTATTGAATTTAGCCATTCTGACAGATGTGAGGTGATGTCTCATTGCAGTTTTGATTTGCATTTCCCTGATGGTAAGTGATGAGTATCTTTTCATGTGTTTGTTTGCAACCTGGATGTCTTCTTCAGAGAAATGTCTGTCCATGTCTTCTGCCCATTTTTACTTGGAATATTATTTTTTGGGTATTGAGTTTTATAAGATCTTTATATATTTTGGGTACTAACTTTTTATTGAATATGTCATTTGCAAATATCTTCTCCCATTCTGTAGGTTGCCTTTGGGTTTTGTTGATTGTTTACTTTCCTGTGCAGAAGCTTTTTATTTTGATGTAGTCTCAGTTTATCTTTGCTTTTGTTTCCCTTGCCTCAGAAGATACATCTAGAAAACAGTTGTAGGGCACCTGGGTGGCTCAGTTGGCTAAGCATCCAACTTTGTCTCAGATCATGATCTCACGGTTCATGGGTTCAAGCCCCACATCGGGCTCTGTGTTGACATCTCGGAGCATGGAGCCTGCTTTAGATTCTGTGTCTCCCTCTGTTCCTGTCTCGCCCTTGCTTGTGCTGTGTCTATCTCCCTCTCTCTTTAAAAAACAAATAAAAATTTAGAAAAAAGCAATTTAGAAAAAAGTTGCTATGGCTGATGTTAAAGAGGTTACTGCCTGTGTTCTGGTAAAAATCTCTTCTAGATTTTTATGGTTTCCTGTCTCACATTTAGGTCTTTAATCCCTTTTGAATTTATTTTTGTGTATGATGTAAGAAAGTGGTCATTATTTTGCATGTTGCTGTCCAGTTTTCCTAACACCATTTGTTTTCTTTTTTAACTTTTTTTGAAGTTTATTTATGTTGAGAGAGATAGAATGAGCATGTGAGCCAGGTAGGGGCTGTGAGAGAGGAGAGAGAGACAATCCCAAGCAGGCTCTGCACTGTTAGTGCAGAGCCCCTTGTGGGGCTCAAACTCATGAACCGCAAGATCATGACCTGAGCTGAAGTCAAGAGTTGGACACTCAACTGACTGAGCCACCCAGGTGCCCTTCCCAACACCATTTGCTGAAAAGACTGTTTCACCCATTGGATATTCTTTCCTGCTATGTCAAAGATTAATTGGCCATACAGTTGTGGCTTTATTTCTGGGTTTTCTATTCTGTTCTATTGATCTATATGTCTATTTTTGTGCCGGTACCATATGTTTTGATTACTATAGCTGTGTAATATAACTTGGAGTCCAGAATTGTGATGCCTCCAGCTTTGTTTTTCTTTTTCAAGATTGCTTTGACTATTTGGGGTCTTTTGTGGTTCCATAGAAATTTTAGAATTGTTTGTTCCTATTCTGTGAAAACTGCTTTTGGTATTTTGATAGGGATTGTATTAAATGTGTAGATTGCTTTGGGTAGTGTAGGCATTTTAACAATATTTGTTCTTCCAGTCCATGAGTATGGAATGTCTTTCCATTTCTTTGTGTCATTTTCAATTTCTTTCATCAGTGTTTTATAGTTTTCAGAGTACAGTACTTTCAGGTCTTTGGTTAGGTTTAGTCCTAGGTATCTAATTATTTTGGGGGCAATTATAAATGGGATTGTTTTCTTAATTTCTCTTTCTACTGCTTCATTATTGGTGTATAGAAATGCAACGATTTCTGTACATTGATTTTGTATCCTGTGACTTCACTGAATTTATGTATCAGTTCTAGCAGTTTTTTTTTTTTTATTTTTGGTAAAGTCTTGGGTTTTCTATAAAGAGTATCATATCATCTGCAAATAGTGAAAGTTTTACTTCTTCCTTATGAATTTGTATGCCTTTTTATTTCTTTGTGCTGTCTGATTGCTGAGGCTAGGACTTCCAGTACTATTTTGAATAGAAGTGGAAAGAGTGGAATTCCTTGTTTTGTTCCTGACCTTAGGGGAAAAGCTCTCAGTTTTTCCCCATTGAGGATGTTGCTAACTGTGGGTTTTTCATGTATGGTCTTTATTATGTTGAGATGTGTTCTCTGTAAACCTGCTTTGTTGAAGGTTTTTTTTTTTTTTTTTTTTTTTTTTTTTATCATGAATGGATGTTGTACTTGGTCACATTCTTTTTCTGCATCTATTGAAATGATTTCCCTTATTGATGTGATGTGTGACGTTGATTGATTTGGGAGCATTAAACCACCATTGCAACCCAGGAATAAATCCCACTTGATTGTGGTAAATGATTTTTTAAATGTATTGTTGAATTTGGTTTGCTAGTATTTTTTTGAGGATTTTTGCATCAGTGTTCATCAGGATATTGACTTGCAGTTCTCTTTTTTATTGGAGTATTTATCTGGTTTTGGGATCAGTATAATTCTGGCCTCATAGAATGAATTTGGAAGTTTTCTTTCCTCTTATATTTTTTGGAATAATTTGAGAAGAATAGGTATTAACTCTTCTTTATATGTTTGGTATAATTTACCTGTGAAGCCATCTGGTGCTGGACTTTTATTTGTTGGGAGTTTTTTGATTACTGATACAATTTCTTTGCTCATTATCAGTCTGTTCAATTTTCTGTTGCTTCCTATTTTAGTTTGGGTAGTTTGTATGTTTCTAGGAATTTATCTATTTCTTCTAGGTTGTCCAATTTGTTGGCATATAGTTTTTCATATTATTTTCTTATAATTGTTTGTATTTCTGTGGTTTTATTTTTATTTCTCCTCTCTTCTTTGTGATTTTATTTATTTGAGTCCTTTCTCTTCTAGATAAATCTGGCTAGAGGTTTATCAGTTTTTCTGATCTTTTCAGAGAACTAGCTCCTGGTTTCATTTGTCTGTTTTATTGTTTTTTTGTCTATATCACTTATTTCTTCTCTAATCTTTATTATTTCCTTCCTTCTGCTGTTTTTAGATTTTGCTTGATGTTCTTTTTCTAGTTCCGTATGTGTAAGTTTAGGTTATTTATTTGAGATTTTTCTTGCTTCTTGAGGTAGGCCTATATTGCTATCAACTTCCCTCTTAGAACAACTTTTGCTTCATCCCAAAGGTTTTGGACTGCTATGTTTTCATTTTCATTTGTTTCCATGTACTTTTTAATTTCTTCTTTGATTTCCTATTTGACCCATTCATTGGTTAGTAGCCTGTTATCTAACTTCCATGTATTTGTGGTCTTTCCAAATTTTTTTCTTGTGGCTGACTTCTAGTTTCATAGTATTGTGGTCAGAAAAGATGCATGGTATGACTTTAATCTTCTATAAATTTTTTGAGGCTGATTTTGTGGGCTAATAGGTTATCTATTCTAGAGAATGTTCCATGTGCACTTGAAAATAAAGTGTATTCTGTTTTAGAATGGAATGTTCTGAATATATCTGTTATATCCATCTGTTCCAGTGTGTCATTCAAAGCCATTGTTTCCTTGTTGATTTTCTGTTAAATGATCTGTTCATTGATGTGTGTTAAATGTTAAAGTCGCCTGCTATTATTGAATAATATCAATTAGTTCCCTTATGTTTGTTATTAATTGTTTTATATATTTGGGTGCTTCAATGTTGGGTGCATAAATATTTACAATTGTTTTATCTTCTTGTTAGATTGCCCCTTTCATTATTATATAGTGTCCTTCTTTGTCTCTTGTTACAACCTTTGTTTTAGGGTCTATATTGTCCAATATAAGTATTGCTTTCTTTTGACATCCATTTGCATGATAAATGTTTTTCCATCTCCTCACTTTTAATCTGAAGGTGTCTTTAGGTCTAAAAAGTTTCTTGTAGGCAGCATGTAGATGGGTCTTATTTTCTTTTATCCATTCTGTCACCCTTTTGATTGGAGCTTTTAGTCCATTTACATTCAAAGTAGTTATTGATAATAATGTATTTATCGCTATTTTAGTATTTGTTGTGATTGTTTCTGAAGATTTTCTCTGATCATTTCTTGTCTTTCTCTCATGTTTTGCTGATTTTCTTTAGTGATATATTTGGATTTCTCTTTTTTCTTTGCATGTGCATTAGTGTTTTTTTGATATATGGTTACCATTAAGTTTGTATATAACCTCTTCTGCAAATAGCAGTCTATATTAAGTTAATGGTCATTTAAGTTTGAACCCATTCTTTGCTCCTCTCCACCCTATGTTTTAGGTACATGTTATTATATTTTATATCCCGTTTTTGTGAGTTTCTTGACTGATTTTCGTTTTTGGCTCCTTTCGTTTTTGTTTTGGGAATTCTTTATCTCTCCTTCTATTCTGAATGATAGCCTTGCTGGATAGAGTATTGTTGGCTGTAGATTTTTTTCCCATTCAGCACTTTGAATATATCATGCCAATCCCTTCTGTCCTTCAAAGTTTCTGTTGAACAATCTCTGCTAGCCTTATGGGCTTTCACTTGTAATTACTATCATTTTTTGCTGCTTAAAAAATTTATCGGTATAGTTTGCCAATTTAATTATAATATGTCTTGGTGTGAGTATGCTTTTGTTGACTTTTATGGGACTTCCTGTGCCACCTGGATCTGGATATCCAGTTTTGTCCCTCCAGATTAGGGAAGTTTTCAGCTATTATTTCTTCAAATACATTTTCTGCCCCCTTTACTGCTTTTCTTCTTCTGGTATTCCTATTATGTGAATGTTATTAAGTTTGATTAAGTCACTGAGTTCCCTAAGTCCATTCTCATGTTGAATAATTCTTTTTTCTTTTTGTGTTGTTTGATTACTTTCCATTACTCTGTCTTCTATATCACTAATTCATTCCTCTGCATCTTCCGTCCTGCTGTTTATTCTATTAAGCATGTTTCTCATTTCATTTATTAAGCCCTTTATCTCTGCTATGTTATTCTTTATCTCTGTGTTAAGGGTCTCAATAATGTCTTCCACACTTTTCTCAAGTCCTGTGAATATCTTTATGATCTTTGTTTTAAATTCTCTATCAGGTATGTTACTTACATCTGTTTTACTTTGATCTCTGGCCATGGCCTTGTCCTGTTCTTTCATTTGGGATAAATTTCTCTCTCTCTTCATTTTGTCTGTCTCTCTGTGACATTTCTGTGTATTAAGAAAGTCAGCTATGTCTTCTGATCTTGAAGGTAGTGAGCTTAAGAATAAGTAGTCCTGGAATGCCCTGAGTGCAGTTTCCCTTTTTCATCAGAACCTGTCATCTCAGGAGAGTATCTTATTTGTGTTGCTTATGCCCTGCTGTTTTGTCTGAGTCACTTTTCCTTTCAGTGAACTTGTCTTCATTCTGCCTGTTGTTGACTGTGCTTGCTCTCTCTGGTGTTAGTGGGACCCTGGAAGGGCTAGCTCTGAGGAGACATGTCTGCTGGGGAATTTGGGTGTGGGACAGGGATGTTAGCAAAATTTGCACTGGGCCACTAGTTTTATGTCAGATTCACCAAAGCACTTTGGTGGCTGAGGCTGTATAGTGGGGCAGTGGGGAGATTGAGGCTAGGTGAATCATGTGGTAATGGCTGGGTGTGGTGGCTGGCCATGGCATGGTGATTGGGTGTGGCATGTGCACGGCTTCAACAAAATTTGCCTTGAGCCCAGGGCCAATACTAGCAGGCTTGGAGTGGGCAAGTCATCAGGAGAACTCATGGGCATGGTGCACTGCTAGCTTGTTAGGTAGCAAGTGTCTGTACATTGCTGTCTCCCACAAGTGGTTATGTGTTTATTCCAGGAGGCAAAGGAGGATAATGGTATCTTCTAGTTCTCTTGTTTTTGGAGAAGTTCTCCAACATGTTCTGAAATCAGTATGAACAGATCTGTCTCTCACTTGCCTCTGGCATTATGTAAACTGCCATTTTTATGTTGCCTCTCTGTGTAGGCTGCCTCTTTAAGGGCAGCAACCTAGCTGTCACTCACCTTCTTGGCTCACCTTGTGCTGAGTCAGCTGATTTTTTAAAGCGCCAGGCTCCAAGTCCCACCAATTTTACAATCTCATGGAATTCAGTCCCTTTGGTTTTTAATGCCAAACATTATGGGGATTAGTCTTTCCTGTGTGAGCTCCCTGGTACAAAGGCCTGTTTCTATGCCTTTTCCCCATACACAGCTCCCTACCTCCTATGGGAAGTTTCCCTCCTCCTTTCTGATCTTCCTAACCTTTCAGATGTAGCTTCTCTGTATTTAGTTGTGAAGTTTGTGCTGCTAGTCTTCAGATTGCTCTCCAGTTTATTTACTCAGATATGGATGTTATCGATAAATAACTAGATTGGATGAGCTCAGCATCCTCCTACTCCACCATCTTTCCAGGCTCCCACTCCTCTTCTTCCATTTTCAAAGCCAACAATGTAACAGTTCTGTTCATGTCTCTTTTCTCTAGTGACATCCTTCTCTGACTGATTCTTTTTTTCTTCCTCCCTCTTCTACTTTCAAAGTCCCTTATAATTACATGGGACAACCCAGATAAACCAGGATAATCTTTTTATTTTCAGGTCAGCTGATAAGCAACCTTAATTCCCCTTTGCTATATAATCTAATATATTCACCAGTTTCAGGGATTAGAGTGTGACTATCTTGGAGGGACAACAGTATTCTACCATATTTGTATATGCACTTATTTAAGAAATGATTTTCTAAAACAGCTATAGTGTTCCAGGAACCCTGTTAGGCACGATAGATATACTAGAGAACAAAAATGGACATGGTCTCTCCCATCTTGGAATTCACTGGCAAGTGACATGACTTTAATTAGATTATCTGATTCAAGTATTAAATTGCAACTGTAGTAAGGAAGAAGTGATACTGTGAGAACCTATAAAAAGGCTTAGTAGCCTAGTAAAAGATGTGAGAAAAGGAAGTAGTGACCATTGTGTTAAGACCTAAGGGAGTAGTTGGAATCTACCAAGCACAGAAAGGAGGGAGGAGGGTTCCGGATAGAAGGAACAGAACATACACAAAGACTCTGGAATAGGAGAAAGTAAAGCCAATAAGAGAGACTGAGATAAGGCTACTGTGGCTGGAGATCCAGCAGAAAGATTCCGTGATGTCTTATGAGTTAGAATTAGAGAAGTAGGAGGGGCCCAGATTATGTTCTACCATCTCTATTGGTCACACCAATAGAGAAGTACTTCATTTATACTAATGGCAACTGTAAGCCATGCAATAATTTAAGTAGTTCATTGACATGACCAAATCATATTTTCAGAAGTTGATTTTGAGGATAGAAGACCCCATCCTTGTCTTCAAGAAGCTTTCAGCACCTTTAATGGAAGTTATAAAAACACACATGAAAATTTAAATAACATGAGAATTAAATAGCCAGACAGGACAAACAACAGATGTGTTGTTATATGGTACAGATAAGAGTTCTGAATTTATAGGATGAAAATCAGATAGAATGATCTAAGAAATCTCTCTGAATAATGATGGATTTGGGAGAACCATGGATATACTTCAATATTAATACTTTATTAAGGATACTGTCTTAGTATCCTTAGTTTTCTATTAATGTGTACCAAATTACCACACACTTCGTGGAATAAAATGACATTCATTTATTGCCTGATAGCTCTGTAGATCAGAAGTCCACCATCCAGCTACCTGTCTGGATTCTCTGCTTAGTCTCAAAGGCTGAAATGAAAGTGTTATTAATTAGCAGGACTGCTTTCCTTTCTGGAGTTCTGGGTCACAGTCTGTTGCCAAATTCATTCAGGTTGTTGCCAGAATACAGATTTTTGTTGTTGTATGTCTGGGGTCCCCTCTTACTTGTCATGTAGCCTTCTCCATCTTCAAGCCAAAAGTAGCAAATTCTTCTAATACTTTGAAGTTCTCTGACTGCTCTTTCTGCTTTGCTATCTTGCTTTTGAGTGCTCATGTGATTGATTACATTGGACCCACTAGATAATCCAGGATAATCTCCTTATTTTAAGGTCAACTGATTAACCTTAATCACATCAGCAAGGTCCCTTTTGCCAGGTATGGTAACATATTCAAAGTGCTAGAATTAGAGCATAAAATATTCTTTGAGTCCATAACTCTCCCTACCATAGGCACAGAACTAGGAAGATGGGTAATTTCAAAGAATATGCTTTTGAATTCACCTTATGACTGAGGAGGTAAGTTTAAGTCCAGTAATTATTGTGGTAGTGGTGGTGTTGTGGTGGTGGTGGTGGTGGTGGTGGTGGTGGTGGCGGTGTGTGTGTGTGTGTGTGTGTGTATGAACATGTGATATCATCATCATAAATACCTGCAAGACCCAGGAACATATACATGTTTTAAACAAAATATCAAGACCTTTGGTTAACTGAAAAGCAGTTTGAAAAGGCTTTCAAATTAAAAAAAAATTAAAACAAAGTCTGAGCTGGCCAAACAAAACATATCTGTAGATAAAATCTGGCCCAATGACTGCCAGATGTGACTCTTGGAATAGATTCTCTATAAGCTAGTAAAAAAAATAACGTAGAGAAATTACACTTAAAATTTGAGGCACTTAGACCTAGAACTATTTACTTCTTTTGTCATCACTAGCATTTGAAAAAATTAATTGCTGCCTATTTCTTGAAACAATTTTTCCAGGATGCCATTCTCTTTGGTTCTTTTCCTACTTTAGTCTCCTTTGTGCCTGTTCTTCCCAAACTCTATGTGCTGGGGTGGCCCAGGACTTACTCCTCTGACCTCTTCTTGGTTGATCGCATAAGTCCTTGGCTATAAATGCTACCTTAAGGGTGCTGACTCCTAAGTTTATGTTTTCATCCCTGACTTCTCCCCTGAATTCTTGTCATTTTTATCCAGCTGGCTGTTGGAAATCTACACTTCCATTTCTAATAGCCACCTACATCTTAATGTTAAAGCTGAACTCTTTTTCCCTCTAAAACCTGTTCCTCTCAATCTCCTCATCTCAGTAAATGGCTGTCTCATTCTTTGGGCTGCTCAAGCCCCAAATCTTGGTGCAATCCATGATATCTTCCTTTCTTTCACACCATACATGTAATATACATCTAATCTATTAACCAGTCTGTCCGGATCTTTGAAATATATCCAATGTCCCAATGCTATCATTCTGGGACAATCCAAAGCCATGTCTTCCCTGTATATTGTGCTATTCCTTGTTTACACCCTTTCTGTTGTACTGTCTGTCACCCATACTGCAGCCAGAATGACAATGGGCACTGGGTGTTATATATAATTGATGAATCACTGAATTCTACTACTGAAATCAATATTGTGCTTTATGTTAACTAACTAAAATTATAAACCAAGAAACAAACAAATAAATAACCTAATTCAGATTACATTCCTCCTCTCTAAAAATACTCCAGTGGCTTCCCATGTTACCCAGAATAACTTTCAGTGTCCTCCTTGGCCCATCATATGACTCTACCTGTATCCCTGACCTCATCTATAACCTCTTTTTTTATTCCTTGTTACTTCAATCACATCAACTATCCTGTTGTTTCTTGAATAGATCATGCAGAATCCATCATTCTTCTCCCCACTTGTCTTACCCTGTAGCTTCATTTGGTTGTCAACTCAAATATCAGTTAATAAGAGATCTCCTTAGATAAAACAGTATGCCATCCTACCACTTCTCTATACCTTTTACTTTGTTTATTTTTTAAATAACATTTATACTGCATGACAAATGAGATGTTATGTATTTATATGTTTATTGATTTAGCGACTTTTTTTTTCCACTAGAATGTGAGATCTTTGAGAGCAACAACTTTAACTGTTTTGTTGACTGAAGCACTCAACACTTAGGAAAATAGACATGTATTTGTTAAATGAATTAAAATAGGAGATTTTTCTGGTGGAGAATATTCTGTGTTAGTTCCGATAAGGGAACAACCCAGAAGTGAGCAAGACCCAGACACTATAAACAACTGCTACTACCAGTAGTAATAATAATAATATGTATTTATAATATGTTTAATATTATTGAATGCTTACTAAACCTTTCACTGTTTTCTCTTTGTTCAGAGATTTACACCTCAATCCATGCTTTGTCTTACCTATCCCTCATCATGCTTTCTTCTCCCCATCTCTCTCTATGTTTTCCAGCTCACTACTTCACTATTTCAAGTGATTTAATTCTTATAGCAATACTATTAGACAGTTGGTATTACAGATTCACTACTAAATGTTGATTTTTCCAACTGAGCGCTTACTTATTTATGTATTTTATTTTATTTATTTTGGGAGAGAGAGGGTGGGAGGGGCAGAAAGAGAGTGCTGTTAGCACGTGGAACCTGATGTGGGACTCAAATTCAGGAACCCACGAGATCATGACCTGAGCCAAAACCAAGAATCCAACACTTAACCTACTGAGGCACTCAGGCATCCCCTATGTCATATTCTTTTTTAATGTGTTTTCTGAGTATGTTGCTATTGTCCCTTTACAGCTCTACTACCAATTTATAATTATACATTATCACTGTGATCATTTGATTAATTCATTTAGTGGAATCTATGCTCTTTGAAGAAATCTGTCTGTCTTTGCTGGCCATTCTATTCCAAGTTCTTAGAACCACATCTTCTATATGGTAGGTATTCCATTAATATTTATAGAATGAATAATTAAATAGAAATTTACACAATGTCTGTCATATGGTAGGCTCTCGAACATGGTAGTTATTACCATTTTATCTTCTAGCTGCTTTATTTGTAAAATTACCTCAGTATATTCCCTGAAGAATATTACCATTTTTTAAGAACAGATTGCAAATGTCCCCCCAGCTAGCTGAAAAAGTATTCTGTTGTATAATGCTATTTAAGTTAACATTTAAGTCTGCAGCATTTAAAATGAAAGAATAAATGCCAAATAAAATGATTTCTATTTTTATATAATATATCTGAAAATAATTTCTCTGGTAATTAGGTAAAAGAATCCATTCTTTTCTTAAGGCCACTCCCAGTTTATAAAAATAACACTGTTGTCAGCATAGTGGAGGATGCCTGGTTTCCTTTTGTAACTGGGCAAACAGCCCATTCTTGTAACAAGTGAATTGTGTTCATGAGATATAAATACAAAAAGAAGGGGGTTATGACCCAACTCTCTCTTCTAATTAAGTATAATTGAAATTTCATCATGTCATCTACTCTGATTTTCGATTTAGGTCTGAGTCCTACTATGTCTTTCCAAATTTATTTCCTGCTATTTCCTTTTTAATACTATGTTCCATTTAAACAGAGAACTTGCAGTTTTTTTATCTATGCTCCAGAACTATCCCTTTCTCTTCTTTTACTAATGCCTTCTTTGCAACTATGTCCTTTGTCTATCTCTGCCAGTATAATCTTACCAGTACCTCAGGGCCCACACAAAGGCAATCTCTTTGCTGATTTCCTACCTGGAAATGAATCTCAACTTTTCAGGTCTTCCTATGTTTTTAAAAAATTTCTGCAGTGGTATTTATCATTTTATCTTTTCTAACCTTATAATATCTGTATTTCTTATCTCTTCTGCTAGATCTTAAAATCCTTGAGGGAAGAGTTCATATCTGATGCAATCATATGGCATCTTACTTGCGTGCTGATGACCTTACATAAATATTTACTAAATGAATAAACTAGTAAGTAAGTATTTATATGGAAGGAGGGACATACAGACTTCAATAAAACATTGATAACCTAGAAGAACCTAGAAATGATATTAATAGCATATGTCTATGTCCTTAGGTTATATACCTGTCTCTAAAATGAAAAACCAAAGAGAGAAGCCTTATCTTACCCTTAATCATTTTCTTGAGATATAAGCTTTAATTTTACTTGGTCCTCATATAACATGTTAGAAAGAAAAACATTGTCTTATAAATTGTTCAGTAGAAATAAGTAAAATAACATCTATAATATTGAAGAGTTAGATGCAACTGGATACAGCAAGTCTATTCATAGAATTCAGCTAAGGAGTTAACCAGTCTATATAAGTAATGGACACGATCACAGAAAAGCTATCTGGGTCAAAGATGGCAAAAAGCAGGGATACACAATTTACTCTTCTATTCAGTGGACAGAATAGACATCACTAATAAAACATGACATTCTTTACCACTAATGGGTGTGGTCTTAGAACTTTTCTGAACCCAGTGCTCCAGGCAGCCACTACCAACTTATGTGAGTTGACACTTGAGAGAAAACCTATTTTATATACCTCACATCTAAATGATCCTAAATGATGGAGGGATTTTCCTAAGGTGTTCTGTTTGGTTTTTGTTTGTTTTTGCTTTTTGTTTCAGGTGACTGATAACATGTTAAGTTGTGTGAAATTTCTGGAACCCAGGTGAAAGATATATATAGATCATAGAATTGTATGGGTGGGCAAAACAATTTTTCCAATGGTCACAAGATACTTGCCCTTCTATGGTGCCAGTGTCCCCTAAACTGTTCGCTATTCAATCTGACAGATATCAAAGCCTCCCAGGCAATTGAATTTAATACTCTTTTTTTTCCCTTGAAAATAATTAGTTGCTTGGGAAAGGTTTGAATTTCACAAGTGTGTGCGGGTGATCTCTTTTGAATTCTATGGAAATGTTGTGTCATGAACTTTTCCAGGAAACCAAAAATAGCTACTATTCATTTTTGAACCAGGAAATTCAGATGACCTAGACCAAAAGAGTATAGGGAGCTTTCATCAATGTCAGTTACTTTTTGGTATGTGGATCTAGACCAGTGGTCCTCACCCAGGTGCATTTTGTCCCCCCCCCCCCCCCCCGGGGACATTTGTCAATGTCTGGGGATGTTTTTGGTTGCCAAACTGGGAAGGGAGTTGCCACTAGCACTCTGGTAGAGGCCAGGGATAAATATACTAGAGTGCACAGAATAGTCCCTACAACAAAGAATCATCTGGCCCAAGAGGCCAATATTGCCATTTTTGAGAAACTCTGACTTAGAGATAGTGTCTCTAGAATGTTAGCTCACTGAAGTCAGAGATTTGTTTTTCTTAGAATCCCCAATACAAGGCCTAGAGCATGATAGGCACTTATTTCTTAAATTAATGGAAGAATGAGTGAAAAGTGTACCCTGCGTTTCAGGAACTCATGATGTACTTAGGAAAGTGGAATGATTTTTATTTTATTTTCAGTTTTTATTTCCATAGCCTCTTTGTTTGACCAATGAGCATGACCATATGTTAGGACAGTAATGATGAAGATCCCAGTATATTTAAGAGCTATATAAACACTCTTGAAATTGGCTCAAAATATCAATCTGTAATGTGGAAGTAAACAATGAAGAACTGATGCTTGAAGCATCCTTGGCATTATATCATCAAAAATGTAAGATTTCCCTTTTAGACCATGAATGAGCTCCTACCAATTTCATCTTATGAGGACAAATTAATTTTAAGAATATATTTTCTTCTATTATTGCCCACTTACCTTTAATAATAATAATTAAAGATAAAAAAGAGGATTACATTCCCACATCATGTGGTGAAAGGTTAAATCTGACAAAATTATTTCCAATCATTTAATCTCCAAGATTTGTCAAGCCAGGTAAAAGATCTTTATATAAAATTCAAGATGTTGTTATGAGATCACCAGAAATTAGAACATATATTATGAACCTCTAAATATCCAGGGATTTCTGCTTTTGTGGGTATGAATTTTGGCTTGGAGCTCAGTTAAGATAGAGTGAGGTATAGATCTGTTAGAATTTCTTCTGAGAGCCATTTCTTGGGTCTGGCCCTGGCACCTCTGGCAGCCACTGGATCCCAAACAAACAAACAAACAAACAAAATTGGTATTTATCAAGCAACAACATGATGCCAAATTTTAAAAAAGTATATCTAGATTTGCCTTATTACATAGCCTCAATTATTATTGGTTTCTTCATCTAATATTATTTTACTGGGACTCTGACTAGCTACAGGTGCATTCCCTTACCTAGGTACTTCCTCTTCCCTATTTAAAAGAATAGATAAAAAATACATAGAAAATATGGTTAGCAATAAAATAGATTGAAGATAAATTTCAGTTATTTTTTTTCACAGTGAAGCAGCTAGAAAATTCCTCTCCTGAGCTAATGTTTTTAAAATAAGTTTAAAAAATGCTCTGAGCAACTACTGTAACAAAGCTGGTTTCTTCTCAACAGAAACACTTCTAAGGGGCTTCCAGGAAGTTCTATAAACAGCCTCCCCATGTCCATTTACACACACATATGCACACTTCTCCAAGTAGGCTTAAGTTACTTACTCCCTATGACTTGTGAATTACTTTTCTAAAGTCACAAGTAACATGGGAATAATCATTTCTTCCTCACAGGGTGATTGAAAGGATTTAATAAGTTCATGGGGATAAGAGCATAGAATGGTGTCTGGCACACTGTAAGTACTTGGTGGTGACTTCTTTCTCAGGTCTTCAGAGAGGACAAGTACCCTGGGCTTCTAGTAGCAGTGTCTTGGTGTCACATGTCAAGATAATTTTCTTGATACTCCATTTTCTCATCGTCCTGGTGGATTTCCAAGGAGCCTCTTGAAATTAATTCATTGTCAACCAATGAGTTGTGCAGAATTGCTCTCTCATGTGCACTCTAACCACTTGGGCATCATCCTCAAGTTGATTCCAGAACAGTCTGAAGCTGCATATTAACATGACTTTATTCTCAGGCGCTATCAATCACTGGGGAAAACAGAATGGAACATAAATTCTGGTGATCCTCTGTAATAGACATAGCTCTAAATCAATTAAAATTTGTAATCTGGGTACATATGTGTTTGTTTTTTAAACTAACCTAAGGACCGAAAATCGAGATGCATATGATTAATAAAAGATGCCCTTTGGCTTTTCCACACACCAGATTCCCCAAATTCCTTAAATAAACTGATCCTGCCCCCATGATCACAAGGAAAGTTGATCCCATCATGCCTTTGTAAAAGTTCTTATATAAATTAAACATATTTGTTTAAAAAGATAAATCTTATTTTCTCTAAATAACATTTCCCAAAGGAGATATTCTGTGGACCACATCTAGGGAAGATGTGTCTATATTAAACTTGACTCTTATTTTTTTAATGTTTATTTATTGATTTTTTGAGAGACAGAGCGCGCAGGAGTTGGGGAGGGGCAGAGAGAGAGAAATCCCAAGCAGGCTCTGTGCTGATGCGGATGTGGAGCTTGAACTCATAAACCCATGAGATCATGACCTGAGCCTTAACCAAGAGTCAGATGCTAAACCGACTGCCCCAAACTTGACTCTTATTTTAACAGAAGTGGGAGACTTGTTGCTATTTTTTTTTTCTTGGCTCCATGGTCATTCTGAAGAATGCAATCAGCACTGACAACTCCACTCTTAAACTGGATATCAGAGCTCAAGGAGTCTGGAAAAAGTTGTTTCCCTTTATTAAAAGTCATTTTAATGACTGACTTAATAATTCCAGTGTGATATTTTCTTTGTGACCTAAATGCTTCATTTCACATATTTTGATATTAGCATAGAAAGCAAATTGAACTAAAATATATTGCCAACCAGTTTGCTTTAAATAATGAATAGCTTTATTTTATGCCAATCAGGAAAATTATCTTCTGGGATAAAGATTAATCTTGATTAACCTTGAAGAACTCAAACTTATATAAACCACTAGATTGTTTTTGAGATAGGATAAAACTGGCCATCAAAAAGATTCTGGTTTATTCAGGAAAAAGTAATTCTGTAGTTGTTACCTGTTCCCCTTACCCCAAAATACTCTCCCCCATTCTGCTTTTCAGATTTGATCTTTGTTCTCAAATATGTACAACTTGCAGCTATATATAGTACTTTTTAGATTTGCCAAGTTGTGACTCCCTGAAAGTTGACTTGGAAGTATCTAAATGTCACAGATGTTGACAGAATGACCACAATACACATGTGACTTTATTTCAGGGAGAAGTGTGTCGTGGGAAAACCAAGTGATGTTTTATTTCAAAGGATTTAGTCAGGGTGGTGGCAAATGTGGTGACCGGATGTATTAAACTTATATTTCCTAGTCTTTTAGATGCTCTCACTTTGGCAAGAACAAATGAAATTACAATAAATTCCACCAAGTAGTCACACAAAGACTCCAAAAAAAAAAAAAAAAAAAGAAATGTGTGTATGTATTCTAGAAACTGAAAGCTCCGGGGTTGATTAGTAATGAAATGTCTGTGGAGTTAAATTAACATCAGAAAGTTTTTTTAGAATAACTGTCAAAAGTATATTGCCCTCCTCAAGATTCTGCTTGTTCCCTGCAAAGAGTTTCCAACATATTCTGGAACAAGAGGGAAGTTTGCATTTGCTAAAGGAATGGATGGGAGTAAGAGAGAAAGCTTTGTCTTTCCTTCTTGTCTTTCCTTCGTGGCCATGATAAAAAGCTCCAGGGCCTCCTGTCCATGACCTTAGTCCTTTGGAGAGGGCCAGTGGGGTGCAGGCCCGGCTCAAGCTTGCCTTTAGTCAGTGATGTGTGAATAGCTCTCAGTCCCTTAATGACGTGAGCGCAGGCTCCAAAGGGAGCGGGTGACTCAGAGCGCAGGAGGCACGGAGATTGCCTGAGCAGCCATTAGCACGTCATTGGTAATCCCAGCGACACCTTTCACATCCGCGGTATTTGTCTCTATGCTCTCCGCGGAAGGCTGCGCGAATGTTTTATTTAAGGGCTCTGGGCTGCCTTCTGCCTGACGGATTGCTTGTCTGCAGGGCTTACTAACACTTGCAGATCTTCCAAGAGGAGAGGGGTGGGGGGTGCAGAATTCCTAGTATAGATACAGGCCATTTCTGTGAAGGCAGACATGATGCTTCTGCACTTTGGAAACTGCCTGACAAATTAAAACTGCAGCCCTAGTTCTTTCACTTCATGACAGGAAGAAGCAAAGACTCAGCTGCTATTGTGCACAGCAAATTCTTTGTAATTCCATAAATATCTGTTTACCATCTAGGGGGGTTGTGTAAAATAGTGGTTAAAAAGAGCAATTCTTGTGTTTTGTATCATCTGAATGCCAGTTCTGTGACCTTAGGTGAGTTGCTTATCATCTCCAAGCACGGATTTTTTTTTTTTTTATCTGCAGAATGAAAATAACAGTGACCTTCTCATAGGGTTGTTGTAAAGATTAAATGATGGAAAGTGTATATATCAATGCCTGGCAAATAATAAGCACAGAATATGTGGTAGCTATTTTATTTCCACTTATTGGACACTGGGCTAGGTACTGGGCTATAGGGTCTATAAATACAGTTCATCCTTGGAGAAATTCAGTGTAGGGAGAGACAGGCAAGGAAACAAACAACTGTAATGCAGTGTGATAAGTCTGCATTAGCACAGTGATTCTAGAATTTTAATGTGCATAAAGGTAACCTGGGCATCTTGTACAAATAAAGGTTTTGATTTAATAGGTCTGGAGTAGAGCCTAAGAGTCTGCATTTCTTACAAGCACCCAGGTGTTCATGATGATTTTGGTCCAAGGACCCTATTTTGAGGGGCAAGAACCCAGAGCAATGTATAAGGTTCAATGGGAGCAATAAAAGGGGAACAGATTCTGATTGTTTATCTCTGAGTTTCTGCCTGGTGGATGCTAGGCACTCTCCATCTTTTCCTTGAATTTTTCCATTCCTCTTTCCTGCCCCCCAGGACCTTGCTCACCTCCAACACCAAAATGCCAAGCAAAGGAAGGAAGAGTTCGATGAGAGGCATGCTTAGTTAGGGAAAACTTTTAGAATAGGTAAATCTTGAGCCAGATCTTCAAAATAGTGGCAAACATGGGTGACCACCTAGAAAGGTGGAAGACAAAGGAGCAGGGAAGTGTGTCTCTCCTGCCAAGTGCATAAAATTGTTGGTTTAATATATTTCAAGAGCCAGCGAATATGCAACAGGAGTTAAATATAGTTATTGAACATTTGCCACATTTATGAACTTCAAAAATGTTGAGAGAACATTTTTATTTTTTCCTTCTCACACGGGAGGCTTTGGAAATGTGTACAATTAGCTCGGATTATCAACCCCAGTGGGTGGGGAGTTCCATGTGCACCTCCCACGATTTCTTACGAGTGTAACTCCGGCAAGCAGCACCAAGCAAACACAGCTCTGGCTGGTTTCCTTTTGACAACTAAAATTTCTTTCCAAATCAAACCTAGAGGCAATGCTTGGGCTTAATTGTAGGGCATTTGAATAGTTAGGTTAGCACCCACTGGTCTGCAAATCTGTTTGGGGATCTGGCACTTTCTAGCACAGCTTCTCTGTGTCATCTGTATGTCTCCTCTTCATTCACACCTTAAGACTCTGCTTACCTGGATTTTCCTGCCTGGGGCATTCTTCCAACTCCCCTCACCCACTTGAATTTTAAAATCTAGTTTATGATTCATCGTTCTAGTCAAGGCATTCTTCATCCCACACTGAATACTTCTTTTCTTTCCAACCAGATTGTCCAGCTACAACTGTTAAGACTTTAAGGTCTTTGTATGGTTCAGTCTGTGTGTATCCTTCAGACTACTTAGCTCCTAGCTATCTACATTGTAGGGACCACAGACCTACACACTAACAATGATTAAGAGCCTTTGCTTTGTAGTTGAACGGTCCTGGATTAGAATCCCAGTCTTGCTATTCAAAAACTGTCTAACCTTAGGCAAGGCCGATTAGCAACAGCACAACCATACTAAGTCTATTCATTATATACATTTTATGAGTTCTAACTGGATGCCATGCTACTGTGCAAATCTTTTATATATACTCTCTTATTCAGACCTTGTAATAATCTTATGAGGTTGATATTTTACTGCTTGATCAAGGTCTTCATCTGTAAACTATTATTTATAGTTATTGCTATTTCCATGGTAGCTACCTCTTCCTCAGTGTGACACTACTGAGCATGCATATGTGGGCCCGCAGGCACACACGCGCGCACACACACACACACACACACACACACACACACATATATTAAACCTATATCCTGGGACAGCCCAACCTCAGAGTTGTGATCTTGAAATATTTCCTCCTATTCTTTCCTTCTTTGTCTACTTATATTATCACCCACCTACTCATAGAGCCAATGACCAAAGATGCTCCTAGGCTCATCTTGTTCCCGTAAGCACCTACTATGTACCATATACTATTCTAAGCACTTTATCATACCAATGATATGAGTTCTATACCCTTATAATCCACACTTGACATTTTACTGAAACCTTAATATTCATATAATCTGTGTGAGGTAAATACTGTTAATGTCTAGATTTGAAGATGAGTAAACTGAAGCACAGAGTGAATAAATAACTGGCATACCATCCTAGGAAGAGGAGCTTGTACCTTAACCCAGCATGGCCACAGAGCTATCCTCAATCTCATATCTAATTGGTCACTATGTCTGTTTTCTAAATGGCTTTGAAATCCATACCCTTTTCAGTCTCCACTGTCATCTCATGTAACTATGGCTACATTTACCTAATTACTTTCCCTGTCATTAGTTTTTTACTCCTTGTAAATTGTCCTCTACCTGCTACAACAATGAGTGTTATGTGTTACACATTAAACATCAATTCTTAGTTTTTAATCTTTCAATGGCCTTAACTGCCTATAGAATTAGGTCTAAGTTCCAAGGTCCTCCATATATGGCCTCTCATCATTTGTCTTCTATTTTTCATTTGTACTTTAGAAGTGAATCAAATTACTTGCACTGCAGAAAGTTTGGATAGAAAAATGTGGAATCAGATAATGTATTAAACGCTTTATGTATGTTATTAACTCATTCAGTCCTCAAAACAACCTTATGAGGTCTGTACCACTAACTATAATTACCATTTTACACCCAGGACACAAAGTGGCTTACAAACTGAGGCACAGAGTGATTAAGTAACTTGCCCAATTTCATACAGCTTGGATTAAAATCCAAGTAATGTTGGTTCCAGAGTTCATGCTTTTTGCCACCCGGCTCGAAAATTCAGTGAGAATGTATTTAGAGGAGGACCAGCTCACTACCCAATCAGGTGGCTAAGGAGGCCATATCTGGTTTGTATCTTTGTAGGTCCAGAAATCTGTTCTCAATGCTATTCCCACCCAGTGGGACAGTGACCTGATGTATAAAGCCAGAATTCCAGTTTACTAAATTAAAGTGAGATCTCTAACTCTCCATTGGAGTAGACAGGCTACACAAACACATCACGCTTTTAAGAGCACAGTAACCAAAGTGAGGGGAATAAGTTATATGTTTCTCTTGTGCTTTGTAACTTCAAGTTCGGATAGCCTGCTGCATCCACTATTGTCTCCACTGTCTCCATTATTGGGATATATTGTTGAGGCAGGCAGGGTTCTTATGGTAGCCTGATAACATCCTCTCCTCCCTGCCCTTATAGACAGATTTTTATAGGCACGAGCCTCTTACTGTCTTATCATATGGGAATATCTTATGATTATTTCTTTATGTATACTAATATTCTTAATCTTGTCATAGGTATGGGAGCCATTCTTTCTTTAAAAGTTCATTTTTAATATATCAACAGCAATTCACAATATGTGAATTTCATTGCTTAATGCCTAGAGAGCAATTTCCTCTCCTTTCAAAACCAATGGTCACTCTTATTAGCTACATGTTGCCAAATTTGTTCATAATTCTTTACCTGTACGTACATGGGTCCCATTATGTGATTAACACTGTTAGTTATCAAGACCTAACTCTGCCTCCTTTGGTAATGCATTCTTCAATTTTACTGAGTTCGGTTGGGTTGTATTAAACGCTTTATGTATGTTATTAACTCATTCAGTCCTCAGCAGGTTGGGTAACATGCTTCTGTTTGTGTACTCCCTTCCTATTTCCACAATAACATATCTCATAATGTGTCTACTAATCACCCTTGTAATTATATATCTAATGTCTGTATTTTCCCTGCATATCTGGCTTGGAGTCCCTCATAAGGTAGCCATCAAGATGCCAACTGGGGCTGCAGTCATTTAAAGGTTTCAGTGGGTATGAAAGATCTGCTTCCAAGGTAGCTCACTCACATATCTAGCCAATTACTGCTGATTGTAGGCAAGAGGCCGGAGTATCTTGCTGTGTGGCCCTATCCATAGGGCTACTTGAGTATCTTTACCAAATAGCAGCTGGCTTCAGAGCAAGTGATCTACAAAAGCAAAATAAAAGTGAAAATGTCCTTTACGATCCAACTTTCAGAGTCACAAACCATCATTTCCATGATATCCTATTTGTTGCACAGATAAGTCTGGAAGAGTGTGAATGCCAGAGGAGTAGGGATCCTTAGGGCCATCTTTCAGGCTAACTATCACATTCTATACTTGCATTTTTCTGTACTGTCCTGTTGATTACAAACACAGAGTCCAGTGCTTGTCTAATAGTACAGGCTCTGTAAATAGTGGTTAGATTGAAAAAAGAAAGGAAGAAGATAAAGAAGAAGGGGAAAAAAGAAGAACGAGGGAAGGAAGGAAAGAGAAAGAAAGGAACAAGGAAGAAAAGAAGAAATTATAATTACTTCTTTACCTCTGACTCTGACTAGATTATTAGCTGCTTGAGAATAGAAACTGGGATGTTTTTAAGAAATTGCTTTAGCTGAAGCAGTTTACTCTTAGCACAGAGTAGAATCTTAATGTTAATTGAATGATTGAATGTATGAGTGATGAATGCATGAATGAATGTTGAATTAAAGTGAATTCATCTTGTTTTCTCACTCTGAGCAAGAGCTCTCTAAGGATAAGCACTGGATCATTTCCTTTTTTCCCTTATTATGCCTATTATGGAGTTGAGCTCACTTTAAGCCACTACAAAATTATTTTTGAATTAATGCATAAATAACTGAACAGGTCATAGACATCACTGCCGAATGAAGCTTCATAAATATATTTTTTATATAGTTTGTTTGGTTCAGGACTATTATGTATCAGTACAGAAGCTCAGTTTCTGTCCCTACTCTGCATTGTAATGTAAACTGCAAAACAGCAGTGGCTGATAGGTCATTGAAGATGCTGTTTTGTGAACACGAAGGGAGAGGGAGCCTCTGCGGTTTCCAGTGTAAATGTGGTGCCCTTAAGGAATCTATAATTTTTTTCATTCTTTAAATAAAATTTATTGTCAAATTGGCTTACATACAACACCCATTGCTCATCCCAACAAGTGCCCTCCTCAATGCGCATTGCCCATTTTCCTCCCTCCCATCCACCCTCAGTTTGTTCTCTGTATTTAAGAGCCTCTTGTAGTTTGCCTCCCTCCCTCTCTGTTTGTAACTATTTTTTTCCTCTTCCCTTCCCACATGGTCTTCTGTTGAATTTCTCAAGATCCACATATGAGTGAAAACATATGATATCTGTCCTTCTCTGACTGACTTATTTCACTCAGCATAATACCTTCCAGTTCCATCTATGTTGCTGCAAATGGCATGATTTCATTCTTTCTCATTGTCAAGTAGTATTCCTTTATATATATATACCATATTTTCTTTATCCTTTCATCAGTTGATGGACATTAAGGCTCTTTCCATAATTTGGCTATTGTTGACAGTGCTGCTATAAACATTGGGGTACAAGTGCACCTATGCATCAGCACTCCTGTATCCCCTGGGTAAATTCCTAGTAGTGCTATTGCTGGGTCAAAGGGTAGTGGTATTTTTAATTTTTTGAGGAACCTCCATACTGTTTTCCAGACCAGCTGCACCAGTTTGCATTCGCACCAATAGTGCAAGAGGGGTTCCTGTTTCTCCACATCTTTGCCAGAATCTGTAGTTTCCTGATTTGTTCATTTTAGCCACTCTGACTGGTGTGAGGTGATATCTCAGTGTGGCTTTGATTTATATTTTCTTGATGATGAGTGACATTGGGCATCTTTTCATGTGTATGTTGGTCATCTGGATGTCTTCTTTGGAGAAGTGTCTATTCATGTCTTTTGCCCATTTCTTCACTGGGTTGTTTTTTGGGTGTTGAGTTTGGTAAGTTCTTTATAGATTTTAGATACTAACCCTTTATCCGATATGTCATGTGCAGATACCTTTTCCCATTCCATCAGATGTCTTTTAGTTTTGCTGATTGTTTCCTTTGCAGTGGAGAAACTTTTAATCTTGATGGGGTCCCAATAGTTCATCTTTCCTTTTAGTTCCCTTGCCTTTAGAGATGTGTCAAATAAGAAATTTCTCTGGCTGAGGCCAAAGAGGTTGTTGCCTAATTTCTCCTCTAGGGTTTTGATGGTTTCCTGTTTCACTTTTAGGTCTTTCATCCATTTTGAGTTTATTTTTGTGTATGGTATAAGAAAGTGGTCTAGTTTCATTCTTCTTCATGTTCCTGTCCAGTTCTCTCAGCACCATTTGCTAAAGAGACTGTCTTTTTTCCATTGAATGCTCTTTCCTGCTTTGTCAAATATTAGTTGGCCATACATTTGTGGGTCCAATTCTGAGTTCTCTATTCTATTCCATTGGTCTATATGTCTGTTTTTGTGCCAGTACCATACTTTCTTGATGATTATAGCTTTGTAGTAGAGGCTAAAGTCTGGGATTGTGATGCCTCCCACTTTGGTTTTCTTCTTCAATATTACTTTGGCTATTCGGGGTATTTTGTGATTCCATACAAATTTTAGGATTGTTTGTTCTAGCTTTGAGAAGAATGCTGGTGCAATTTTGATTGGGATTCCATTGAATGTGTAGATTGCTTGGGTAGTATTGACATTTTAACAATGTTTATTCTTCCAATCCATGAGCATGGAATGTTTTTCCATTTCTTTGTGTCTTCTTTTATTTCCTTCATAACCTTTCTATAATTTTCAGCATACAAATCTTTTACATCTTTGGTTAGGTTTATTCCTAAATATTTTATGGTTCGTGGTGCAATCGTAAATGGGATCCATTTCTTTAATTCTCTTTCTGTTGCTTCATTATTGGTGTATAAAAATGCAACTGATTTATGTACATTGATTTTGTTCCCTGCGACTTTGCTGAATTCATGTATCAGTTCTAGCAGTCTTTTGGTGGAGTCTTTCAGGTTTTCCATGTAGAGTATCATGTCGTCTATAAAAAGTGAAAGTTCAACTTCTTCTTTGCCAATTTTTGTGCCTTTTATTTCATTTTGTTGTCTGATTACTGATGATAGGACTTCCAACATTATGTTAAACAACAGTGGTGAGAGTGGACATCCCTATCGTGTTCCTTATCTCAGCGGGAAAGCTCTCAGTTTTTCCTCATTGAGGATGGTATTAGCTGTGGGCTTTTCATATATTGCTTTTATGATATTTAAGTATGTTCCTTCTATCCCAACACTCTTGAGGGTTTTAATTAAGAAATTATGCTGTATTTTGTCAAATGCTCTTTCTGCATCGATTGACAGGATCATATGGTTCTTATCCTTTCTTTTATTAATGTGATATATCACATTGATTGATTTGTAAATATTGAACCAGCCCTGCAGTCCAGGAATGAATCCCACTTGATCATGCTGAATAATTCTTTTTATATACTGTTGAGTTCAATTTACTTGTATCTTGTTGAAAATTTTTGCCTCCATGTTCATCAGGGATATTGGCCTGTAATTCTCCTTTTTTGTGGGGTCTCTGTCTGGTTTGGGAATCAAGGTAATGTAGCTTCATAGAATGAGTCTGGAAGTTTTCCTTCCATTTTTTAAAATTAAAATTTTTTTAATGTTTATTTATTTTTGAGACAGAGACAGAATGCAAGAGGTGGAGTGGCAGAGAGGGACTGAGACACAGCTCCAGGCTCAGAGCTGTCAGCACAGAACCTGATGTGGAGCTTGAACCCACAGACTGTGAGATCATGATCTGAGCTGAAATCAGACGCTTAACACATTGAGACACCCAGGTGCCCCTGTTTTCCTTCCATTTCTATATTTTGGAACAGCTTCAGAAGGATAGATATTAACTCTGCTTTAAATGTCCGGTAGAGGGGCGCCTGGGTGGCTTGGTCGGTTAAGCGTCTGACTTTGGCTCAGGTCATGATCCCACGGTCCATGAGTTTGAGCCCCGCGTCGGGCTCTGTGCTGACAGCTCAGAGCCTGGAGCCTGTTTCAGATTCTGTGTCTCCCTCTCTGTCTGTTCCTCCCCTGTTCATGCTCTGTCTCTCTCTGTCTCAAAAATAAATAAACGTTAAAAAAAAAAATTAAAAAAAAAAACATTAAAAAAAAAAAAAATATGTCTGGTAGAATTCCCCAGAGAAGCCATCTTGTCCAGGACTCTTTTTTGTTGGGAGATTTTTGATAACTGATTCAATTTCTTCACTAGTTATAGGTCTGTTCAAATTTTCTATTTCTTCCTGTTTGAGTTTTGGTAGTGTGTGGGTGTGAAATTTGTCCATTTCTTCAGGTTGTTCAGTTTATTGGCATATACTTTTTCATAGTATTACCTGATAATTGCTTGTATTTCTGTGGGGTTGGTTGTGATAAATCCATTTTAATTCATGATTTTATCTATTTGGGTCCTGTCTCTTTTCTTTTTGAGAAGCCTGGCTAGGGGTTTATCAATTTTGTTTATTTTTCAAAAAACCAACTCTTGTTTCCATTGATCTGTTGTACTGTTTTTTTGGATTCTACATTGTTTATTTCTGCTCTGATCTTTATTATTTCTCTTCTTCTGCTGGGTTTGGGGTTTCTTTGTTGTTCTGCTGCTAGTTCCTTTAGGTTTGCTGTTAGGTTTTGTATTTGGGATTTTGCTTGTTTCTTGAGATAGGCCTGGATTGCAATGTATTTTCCTCTTAGGACTGCCTTTGCTGCATCCCAAAGGGTTTGGATTGTTGTATTTTCATTTTCATTTGTTTCATATATTTTTAAATTTCTTCTTTAATTGCCTCATTGACCCATTCATTCTTTAGTAGGATGTTCTTTAATCTCCATGTATTTGGAGGTTTTCCAAACTTTTCCTGTGGTTGATTTCAAGTTTCATAGCATTGTGATCTGAAAGAGTGCATGGTATGATCTCATTCTTTTGTATCTATTGAGGGCTGTCTTGTGAACCAGTATGTGATCTATCTTGGAGAATGTTCTGTGTGCACTCAAGAAGAATGTGTATTCTGCTGCTTTAGGATGTAAAGTTCTAAATATACCTGTCAAGTCCATCTGGCCCAGTGTATCATTCAGGGCCATTGTTTCTTTATTGATTTTCGGTCTAGGTAATCTGTCCATTGTTGTAAGTGGAGTATTAAAGTCCCCTGCAATTACCACATTCTTACCAGTAAGATTGCTTATGTTTGTGATTGTTTTATATATTTGTGTGCTTCCGAATTTAGTGCATAGACATTTATAATTGTTAGCTCTTCTTGGTGGATAGACCCTGTAATTATGATACAATGCCCTTCTTCATCTCTTGTTACAGTCTTTAGTTTAAATTCTAGTTTTTCTGATATAAATATGGCTACTCCAGCTTTCTTTTGATTTCCAGTAGCATGATAGGTGGTTCTGCATCCCCTCACTTTCAATCTGAAGGTGTCCTCAGGTCTAAAATGGGTCTCTTGTAGACAGCAAATAGATCTTGGGTTTTTTTTTTTTAATCCATTCTGATACCTTATGTCTTTTGATTGGAGCATTTAGTCCATTTACATTCAGTGTTATTATTGAGAGATATGGGTTTAGAGTCACTGTGTTATCTGTAGGTTTCATGCTTGTAGTGATGTCTCTGGTCCTTTGTGGTCCTTGCAACATTTCAATTACAGAGTCCCCCTTAGGATCTCTTGTAGGGCTGGATTAGTGGTGATGAATTCCTTCAGGTTTTGTTTGTTTTGGAAAACCTTTATCTCTCCTTCTATTCTGAATGACAAGCTTGCTAGATAAAGGATTCTTGGGTGCATATTTTTCCTGTTCATCACGTTTAAGATTTCCTGCCATTCTTTTCTGGCCTGTCAAGTTTCAGTAGATAGGTCTGCTACTACCCTTATGTGTCTGCCCTTGTAGGTTAAGGCCCGTTTATCCCTAGCTGCTTTCAGAATTCTCTCTTTATCTTTGTATTTTGCCAGTTTCAGTATGATATGTCTTGCAGAAGATCGATTCATGTTATGTCTGAAGGGAGTTCTCTGTGCCTCCTGAATTTCAATGTCTGTTTCCTTCCCCAGATTGGGGAAGTTCTCAGCTATGATTTGTTCAAGTACACCTGTGCTCCCTTTCTCCCTCTCTTCTTCTTCTGGAATTCTTATGACACAGATATTGTTCTGTTTCATTGAAGCACTTCGTTCTCTAATTCTCCCCTCGTGATCCAGAATTTTTTTTATCTCTCCTTTTCTCAGCTTCATCTTTTTCCATAATTTTATCTTCTATTATTTCACCTATTCTCCCCTCTGTCTTTCAATCCTTTCTGCCACCGCCTCTAGTTTATTTTGCACCTTGTTTACAACATTTTTTAATTCATCATGATGATTTTTCAGTTCCTTGATCTCTGCAGCAGTAGATTCTCTGCTGTCTTCTATGCTTTTTTTCAAGAACTTCTCTTTAATTTCAAGCATTTATCTTATGACTATTATTCTAAATTCTTGTTCATGTTTATATTTGTTTTGAGCAATTCTTTAGCTGTCATTTCTTCCTGGACTTTCTTTTGAGGAGATTATTCCATTTCATCATTTTGGCTAGTTGTCTGTCCCTTATGTGTTTTAAAAGCTTGTTGTGTGCACTGCTTCTGTGAACACTTCTGTATTAAACAGGGATCATCCAGGGCCTGGCCTTTTAGGAGGTGTTTTTGGAGAGTGTATTTGCTCTCTGTTTTTGTGACTTTGGTTACTTTATATCCCTACTCATAGTGATGTTTTGGACCCTCCACCCCATGTGCTTTGATTTGTTCATTGAAGTAGCCCTGGAAAGGAAATCAAACAGACAAACAAACAAAAAAAAAAAATGGAAAACAAAAACACACGAGGACACAAACAGAAAAACAAAACAAAACAAAAAACCAGAAACACCAGCTAAAAGTAAACAATAGGATGGAGGTGGTGCTGAGGGAAGAGGCCTTATCCCATACAAAGAGAGAAATAACAGAGGAGGGGAAAAAGAAAAAAATAAGTGTTGACCAGGTAGAGAAACTATACGGACTAATCCAGAGAGAGCGGAAAATAAAGAAGGAGGCGGGGAAAAAGAAAAGAGAATAAAATTGACCAAAGAAACTATATGGCTTAATCCAGAGAGAGAGTAGAGAAAGTAAAGCAGGAGGCAGGGAAAAAGAAAAGACAGAATTGATGAGACAGAGAAACTATATGGCTTAATCCAGAGACTGAGAAAGGAAAATAAAGAAGGAGGTGTAGAACATGTATCAAGAGAATGGATTAAATATGTCTGCTTAAACAAACCAACAACCAGAGTAACCAGAGTAGAGGAGGGAAGAGATAAGAAGAAGAAAAGGAAGGAAGAATATATCTATATAATAAGAATTGTTGGAGACTTAAACCAGGCAATGCAACCACACTCATCTGGAGAAGAGGCTTTCTGGTTCATCCACATCAACCCCGCTCCAGAAGATATGCAGTTACCAGGCGTGGAGGGGCGTGGTTTGGGGTAGGCGGGTCCTGCCTCCACTGTGGGGCACTGTCTGTTCCTTGAAGCGCCCCACCTATGGTCCGTCAGGTTGTCTGGGTGGGTCCCTGGAAGCAACTCTGACTCTTTTCCTTCTGGACTCCTGGGGTTCAAAGTCCTTTGGCCTCACCATGGCTTTGTTTGAGAAATGAGGGAACTTCGGATCCCCTTGCTTCTCTGCCATGTTGGCCCCTTCCTCCAACCCCTCCCTTCTGAGGAACTGCAGCTTTGACTCACTCAGATCCTCTTGGGGGAGGGTCTCACTGAGCAATGGCCAGGTGCTGGCCAGCCCTCAGGAACATTCGAAAGACTGCGCTGCTGATGGTGCCTAGAGACTGTGGCTGGGTGCCATCCCGCCCCAGAAAAAGTTTGGGTAATCTTGTGGCAGCAGCATTTCAGCCATTATGGAAAATCACAACACACATCTGGCACGAGCTTCACCCTTAACCTCCTTGTTCCAACACCAGTGAATGTGGTTGTTCTCTGGAGTCTGCTGGGACCTTTGTCTGTGGGGTGCCCACACAGCCTCTACCAGATGTCCTTCCAGCAGGGGAACCACCTCTCCCTGTGTGGCCCATGGACCCCTTGGACCTCACTATCTGCCCCTGGGGATTCGCCCTTCCCACCAAAGCACTGCCATGTATTGAGCTGTGGAGTTGCAGACTCTGCACTCTCCTTGTTTTTAGAGTCTTAATGGAATTTAAACCCTCTCCTTTCTCTTTTCTCCCTTTTTTGTTCAGTCCCTGTGGCTGTTTCTACTTTTCCACTTTCTCTCCAGCTGCTTTTGGGGGGGTGCTTTTTCCATACTCTCCCCCCCATCTCTGTCCTCTCTCTGCAAGCAAAAACATCTCCCTGCCCTCCGTGGCTTCTCTCTCCTAGTTCACTCTCCATGTGGTGTACCTGCCGAGTTCTGTGGTTCAGGTTGTGGAGATTGTTGTGTTAATCCTCAGGTCAGTTTTCTAGGTGTGAGGGATGGTTCAGTGTTGATCTGGCTGCATTTCAGGGATGAGAGATACAAGAAAAACTTCCATGCTGTTCCACCATCTTGACCCCTCCTAAGGAATCTATAAATTGACTCTCTAATATATACAATGGAATATTATTCTGCCATTTGTGACAACATGGATGGAGCTTGAGGGTATTATGCTAAGTGAGATTAGCCAGACCCAAAACAGACAAATGCTATATGATTTCACTTATATGTAGAATTTTTAAAAGCCAAACTCAGAAAAACAGAGAGTAGAAGGGTAGTTACTTGGGGCTATGAGATGAGGGAATTGGAGAGAAGTTAAGAATGCAAACTTGCAACTACAAGATAAGTCAGTTCTAAAGACCCAAGGTACAATATGGTGATTATAATCAACAGTAGTGTATTGTAAACTTCAAAGTTGCTGGGAGACTAGATCTTAATTGTTCTTAACACAAAAAGGAAGTGGTCATTATGCAACGTGATATAGGTGTTAGTTAACACTACAGTGATGATCATATTGCAATATGTAAATATATCAAATTAACAAGTTTCACACTTTATTTTTTTATTTATTTATTTAAAAAAAAATTTAACGTTTATTTATTATTGAGAGACAGACACAGAGTGTGAGCAGGGGAGGGGGCAGAGAGAGGGGGAGACACAGAATCTGAAGCAGGCTCCAGGCTCCAAGCTGTCAGCACAGAGCCCGACACGGGGCTTGAACTCACAAACCAAGAGATCATGACCGGAGCCGAAGTCGGTCACCCAACCGACTGAGCCACCCAGGTGCCCCATAAGTTGCACACTTTAAACTTATACACTCTTATATGTCAGTTATATCTTGATAAAAAAGGTAAGCCTCAGGCACCTGGGTGGCTCAGTTGGTTAGGCATCCAATCCCTGACTTTGACTCAGGTCATAATGTCATGGTTTGTGAGATTGAGCTCTGACTTGGGCTCTGCACTGACAGTGCCACGCCTGCTTAGGATTCTTTCTCTCCTATCTGTTTGCCCTTCCCCTAACTCATCCTCTCTCTCTCCCTCTCTTTCTTAAAATAAATAAATAAATAAATATTTTTTAAAACATGTAAGCCTCTAAGTTTACTGGTATTAGTATTTTAGATACCTACACAGTATCTCAGGCCTTTAAGTATATTTTTATAGAGAAAATTATGGTTCCTTATTTTTGTGTAGCGCTGAATGGTTCATAGAATATTTTTATATTCATTTCTCATTTAATCCTTACAATAACATCATGGGATGGGTAATATCCCTGTTTTTGAGATTAAGAAGCTGAATTTTTGCTAGGCCATGATTGCCCAAAGTCATATTATCTTGGATGCAGCAAAACTAGAATTAGAACTAAAGCCACTGTCTTGATATTCTCCACATTTCCCTCGTGAACAGGAAAATTACAGTGCGTGTATACGTGTGTGCTTATATATCCTTTCTTTCTATATCCTGAAAACTCCCAGAAGTTTCCCTTTTATTTTTAAAATGTGATCGCACCCTCTGTCATCCATTGCCTTATTAAGAGAATGAGAGGTATAGCAGATAACAGTAGTAGATCTAGGAGGTGGGCAGTTTCTGTTACAAAGGGTGTGGATACAGATGCAAACACCTCACCCCGAAGGCAGAGGCTGCCTTTGGAAGGAAACTGTTGTAGGCAGGTGGGAGGTGGAGTTAAGACAGGAGACACTGGCAGGAGATACTTTTCCCCAAGACTGATTAAAAGATAGGATTCTGGGCCTGGTGTCTTGGAAAACAATAACAGAAAAAGAGATCCATTCATATAACTTAAGAACAAGGGAGCACATTGTGTGGTCTTAGGAAAATTACCCATAAATAAAATGCTGGAATTACAGTCAAGCCTCAAGAGATCTGGAAAATCATCAGCCACCCACTATTCCTGTCCTTGCTTTGTTTCTGGAGGCACGCCGGCTCTCATCTCTCCTTCTCCAGGCACAGTTTCATTCCTCTCTCCCAGCAGATTGATTTTTGTCTACTCACTTATTTATTGCAATTGGTTTGCACCTCCCCTAATCGGCAGTTTTTGCTCTGCATGACCTCTCTGCTTGGCTTACTACAAAGTATAGTAACCTTTTAGTGTTTAGATTCCAAGTGCATAGAAGAGGAAATATAATTGGCCAGTCTTGGCAGGTGTTTGCCACTGGTCCAATCAGCCATGATGAAGGACTAAGATAACATGGTATGAATATCAATAGATCAAGGTTGCAGGTTGGGCAGTAAGAAGAAGTATGAGTATTGAGCAATTAATACAATTGCTGATTCATCTAAGACCCTATGAAGCCAAGGCTAAGAGAGGTAAAACTTGGACACATTTGAAGGGCACTGTATGTAGGATTAAATCATGATCATTAGCAGGATAACTTAAAGTTGAACTTTAAACTATTTATCCAGAGATTCTTAAGATGGCTCTAAGGAAGGATAGCATTCCCCTTACTGGTCTGTGGTACAAGGGAAATGACAGGAGAGGGGTAAGTGGTTTTAGCTGAGAAGAGCAAAGTGCCACAGGGGCAGAAAGTCAGGCAGATCGTTAGATGTTTTTGAAGCCAGTACAGCCAATTTCTTATCTGGGTTAAGTCTTCCCTAAAATTAAAATTTATTCTCTTTGCATAGACCCAACAGGTAGGCCTGGCTGCCTCAAGAAAAAATAGCAGTGTAAAATCTTCAGGAAGCTGCTAGAGTGATACTTATCATTGAGGAAGGCAGAAACCAGCATCTGATGTACCTATCTGCCAGATACTTTCCCTATGGTATTTAATTATCCCATGACAATCCTCTGAAGTAGTCATCAACATTACTCCCATCTTACAAAGGAGGAAACAGGTTAAATAATAAACAACCAGCTCTGTACTGCTCAAGCTACCAGCCAGTCTAAGCTCTTTGTAGTTTCAATTCTTTTATTCTCTTTGGTTTCCCTTTCCTCTTCTTTCTTCCCTCCCTTTTCTTCTTCTTTTTTTTTTCTTTTCTTTCTTTCCCATTCTTTTTTCTTTGAAAATTTTGGATCAGGTTTTGTGCTCAGTGACTTTTTAGACTCCAGTTTCACAGTGGATATGATTAGTCTGATCTGTGTTTGATTCCCTGCCTTGACCTGTCCCACTGATGTTGCTGATGCTGGACCCTCAAGTCCCATCCAGAGACCCAGGATGCATGTTTCCAGTGTTTACCTATCCCTACATGGATGCTCATCTGAGGGTATTTGAGAGCCCTTTTTGGTTCAATCACCATTGTTCTTAGTGTTGTCCATTGCTAACATCATCATCATCATCATCATCATCATCGTCATCACTATTTAGCACTCTTCTGTTGTGCAACCCTTTCTATTTCTTGGTAGTCAATGGTTAGCATTTATTTTTCAAACTAGAAGTGTCTAAAGCATTCCTCACTATTAACAAAAGTGTCTCAATTCTCACACTTTCACTCTAGTCTGATTTTGGTCCAAATGTAATTATAGTGAGAGCAATTGTGATGATAAATCTGGCCAGCTCCTCTGTAACTCAATCAGTTGGACACTAACAAAGAGAATTGTAGGGGCTTCAGGGAAGAGCTAAGACAGTAATTAAGGGGCTGGCCTTTAAAGGGGATATTAGAAATATTTAAGCCTTTACATTTAGGCCTGCTGGCAGAGCAAAAAGGTTATCATCATAGTCACCATCCTGAAGAGTAATTTCTTATGTGCTATCGTAGTCTATGTAACATTGGGATTAAAGGCCATACTGGTACTTTATGTAAGATGTTCTCTATGAGTTTTTATTTTTCATTTCAAAATGCTTTCCTTAGGTATGATTTCCATGCAAAAATATGTACATATCTAACGTATAAACTCAATGAGTTTGGAAAACGTGAATACACCTACAAAACCATCAGCACCACCAAGGACATAAACATATCCATCACCTCTCCAAATTTCTTCCTATCTCCTTATTATTATTATCATTATTGTTGTGTGTATGTGGTAAGTATACTTAACATAAATCTACTCTCCTAGCAAATTTTAAGTTTATAATACTGTATTGTTAGCTATAGGCACTATGCTGTATAGTAAATCTCCAGAACTTATATACCTTATAAAACTGAAACTTTTTTCCAAAAGGAGCAGAGAAAAAGAAAGAAACTGAAAGCTTAATTTAAAAAAATGACAGAAAATTCCCAAAGCTGGGGAGGAAAATGAACATGTGGATCCATGATGCCCAAAGAACTCCAAATAGACTGAACGTAGAGAGGTATTCACTGGGACACAACATAATCAAACTGTCAAAAGTCAAAGACAAAGAAAGGATTTTGAAACTGGGAAGAGAAAAGTAGCTAGTTACATGGAAAGGAACCACCATAAGACTATCAGTGTTCTCAGCAGAAACCTTACAGGCCAGGAGAGAATGGAATAATATATTCAAAGTGCTGAAAAAGAAAAACTGCCAACCAAGAATGTTATACTCAGCAAATCTCTCCTTGAGAAATGGAGAGAGAATGTCTTCCCCAGACAAACATAAGCTGAGGGAGTTCATCATCACTAGAACCGCCTTATAAGAAGTGCTGAAAGGAGGGGCGCCTGGGTGCTCAGTCAGTTAAGCATCTGAATTTGGCTCAGGCCATGATCTCATGGTCAGTGAGTTCAAGCCCCACATCAGGGCTCTGTGCTGACAGCTCAGAGCCTGGGACCTGGTTTGGATTCTGTGTCTCCCTCTCTCTGTGCCCCTTCCCCCACTTGCTCGCTCACTCTCTCTCTCAAAATAAATAAACATTTAAAAAAATTAAAGAAATGCTGAAAGGAGTTCTTAAAGCTGAAATGAAAGGACCCTAATTATCAACATGAAAATAAATGAAAGTATAAAACTCACTTTAAAAGTAAATGTATGGTCAGAGTCATAACATTATAATACTGCAATGATGGTATGTAAGTCACTTTGAACTCTGTGAATTTTTCTTTGCTTCCTCCTTTTTCTCCTTATTTTTCTTAATTGAGGGATTGTTGACACACAATGTTATATTAATTTCAGGTGTGCCACATAGTGATTCAGCTTCTCTACAGGTTATGCTGTGCTCACCACAAGTGAGCTACCATCAACCACCATACAGCTCTATTACAGTATCATTGACTGTATTCCCTATGCTGTGCCTTTTATTCCCATGACTTATTCATTCCATAACTGGGAGCCTTATATCCTACTCCCCTTTACCTGTTTTGCCCATCCCCCAACCCCTTTATCTTCTTTAAAAATAATAATATTATTTCTTTTGTTAGGAAAAGGAGACAACAAATCAAAATTCCCTCCTTGTCCCACACCAGTCTTGCACCCCGGTTCTCCACTCCACCCACATCTCTGTAACATAAATGAAAGGTAAATATTCCATTCCTCATTGAATATAAACTTTCAACAATATTTGACACTCTTACCCTGCCTTTTAATCTTATTCTTCTTATTTTTTCCTTCTATTTCTGTGGCTATTCTTTTTTAGGATCCTTTGGGAGATTCTCTTCTTATATCTGACCTTCACATAGCCAACACATACATGGCTTTACTATGTGCCGGCATTCTTCAAAGCCCCCTGTGCATATTATCTCAGTAAATCCTTGTAACACCCGATGAGAAGTTATCCTTGCTTTACAGATAAGAAAATGGACACACAGAGAAGTTAAGTGACTCTCAGAGCTGAGAATTTGAACCTAGGAAATACAATTCCAGAATCCCTGTTCTTGACAACTAGTCTAGATTGCTTCTGTTTGGAATTCCTCTGGATTTTATTCTTAAAGACTTCTTAGCTTCTCACTTTATGCTTCTCTTCTAGGCAGTGACAGCAGTTGTCTCATCATGGCTTAAATTACCTACCAAACATTAATAACCCTCACACTGTACTGATAGTTCCTCCTTCCCTTCTTTTATTTATTTATTTATTTATTTATTTATTTATTTATTTAATATATGAAATTTATTGTCAAATTGGTTTCCATACAACACCCAGTGCTCATCCCAAAAGGTGCCCTCCTCAATACCCATCACCCACCCCTCCTTCCCTTCTTAACTCTAGACATTTACATTTAGTAGTTAACTAGATATTAACATAGAATTTCCAAAAGACCTCAAATGAAATATGTACATGATCTTAGACTCCTTTCATACCACTTGTCACAATTGCAACAAAATAATTAACTTTGTAATTATTTGTTTCTATCTTCTCTGTTAGAATGAAAGCTTGCTGAAGTCAGGAAACTTCTTTTATCATTATGGTGGCCACACTCTTAGCACAGTGCCTGGCACATTGTAGTTGCTCAAAAATACTTTTTGAATGAATGAATAAGAAAAGGAATAGTAAAGGAATTTTTAAAAGGGGAGAAAATAAGTCATTTTAAGTCCATTTCAATGTGCAACTCTCTGATGTCGATCACTGGCATACATTTTAAATAAATTATATTCCTAGGAAGTTAAAAACTTAGTATTCTGTTCTTTCCCCCTAACATGAAATATTTAAATAGTTCCCATAGATTTTTTATCATGTTAATGTTGCATGTGTTCAGTAACAATTCTCTATTTTTGGACAAAGATTTCCTCTCAACATTCAGTTATTATAGGTATATTTGTAATAAATAGTTTTATGCATGTAGTTATATTATTTTTATGAAATATTTCCTTAAAATAAGCTCTTAAAAGTGTTCCAAGTTTAAATGGCATGAACACTGTGATGGCTCCTGACATAGATTATAAAATTACTATATAACATTATTGCACTGATATCACTAGAAGCGACAGCAATAATTCCAATCATCAGCATTGGAAATAATATCTCAGATTCTGCATGCAAACTTAGGGGAACTGCAAATGTAAATAAAGAATGTTTTTCATGAACAAAAGAATTTTGCTCTTGGTAGCTAATCCTGATCCAATTGTGTTATCTTTCTGTTCATTTCTCAAAAATAGTTGTGTGTGTGTGTGTGTGTGTGTGTGTGTGTGTTATATATATATATATATATATATATATATATAACATAAAATTTACCATTAAAAATTGATGGGGTGCCTGGGTGGCTCAGTCTGACTCCTGATTTTGGCTTAAGTCATGATCTCATGGTTCATGAGTTCAAGCCCCACATCGGGCTCCATGCTGACAGTGTGGACCTGCTTGGGATTCTCTCTCTCTGCCCCTCCCCCCTTTGCTCTCTCTTTCTCTCCCTCTCAAAATAATAAACTTTAAAAAATAAAAAAAAAAAGAAAAAAAGAAAGTATAAGGGCACCTGGGTGGCTCAGTCAGTTGATCGTTTGACTCTTGATTTCAACTCAGGTCATGATCTCACGGTTTGTGAGATCAAGCCCCACATCTAGCTCTGTGCTGACAGCATGGAGACTGTTTGGAATTCTCTCTCTCCTTCTCTCTGTCCCTCTCCCGCTCGTGCTTTCTCTCTCTCTCTCAAAGATGAGAAAATGAATAAACTTAAAAAATTGAAAGTATATAAGCAGTGGCATTAAGTAATTCACAATGTTGTACAACCAACATTACTTTTTGGTTCCAGAACTGTCTCATCATCTGAAATAGAAACCCTGTACCCATTGACAGTCACTCTTAATTTTTTCTTTCCTCTGTGTCCTGGCAATCATTAATCTGCTTTATGTCTCTATGGATTTATATGTCCTGGATATTTCATATAAATGAATCAGGTGTTCAAACAAAATTTGTACTTGAATATTCTTAACAGCTCTATTTGCAATAGCCAAAAGGTGGAAACGACCCAAATAAATGTCCATTAACAGACAAATGGATTTAAAAAATGTGATATAACTATACAGTGGATTATTATTCAGCCATAAAAAGAAATGAGGTACTGATATATGCTACAATGTGAATGAATCTTGAAATCACCGTACTAAGTGAAAGAAACCAGATACCCATCTCTCGTTGTTCTTCACTAAACAATTTATACAGTGTAGATCAATGTAAACAGCTTAGGAGGATAAAGTACATTTGAAAGGAGCCAAAGATGCAGCAAAAGGTCAACCTAAAACATTCATTTGCTGGGACTGACTTTATGCTAATTGAATTCAGTAAGCATTAATTGAGTACCAACTGGGAGTCAGGTGTTGCTGTATGTGCTAAGGTTATAAAATGAATCAAAACAGCCCCTGACTTAAGGCAGGTCATACCTTAGATGAGATATAAACATGTAAATAAATCATTAATATTTATTATGCAGAAGTATGCATTCTGTGTTATGAGAACCCAAATGAAGTAAAAACTAATTCTATCCAGAAGGTCAAGGAAAGAGACAAAAGGAGAATATGATTTTTGTTTGGCCCTGAACTATGAATAAGGGCTGTCAGGAGGAAACTGGGGTGCAACTTTATGGGGAAAAAGAAGCATAGAAAAGGAAAATATCTTGAACTTTCCCCTTTCCTTTTTGTTGACTGAGATCTCTTCCCTTGCCCCACAATTGGTGGTTTATCTTCTGATCATCAATGTTGACATACACTGAAAATAATTTTGGTTTCATTTTAATAAAGATATTTAATATCAAGCAAGATTGAATCTTTGTGCTTGCTCAATGACATTAATAATTTTGTCAATATTGGGGCTCCAGGGTTAAGTTCAGTTGGTTAAGCGTCTGACTTTGGCTCAGGTCATGATCTCACGGTTCATGAGTTTGAGCCCCGCATCAGTCTCTGCGCTGACAGCTCGGAGCCTGGAGCCTACTTCAGAATCTGTGTCTCCCTCTCTCTGCCCTTCTCCCACTTGTGCTCTCTCTCTCTTTCAAAAATAAACATAAAAAATAATTTTGTCAATATTAATTAACATTGATAATGTGTGTTGAATGCAATCTTTTTTCCTCTTCATTTTCATTGGTTGTAAGAAGAAATACAGTACAGATTTTGTGGTCTAATATGAACAATCTTCACTAACTATTAGAACTATAATCATTTTAATTTCAAATGTGTACATCTGGGCCTTTCAATGAATGAAAGACTAAGACTATAGTCTGTGACTTTGAGTTCACGTAGTATAGAATGAGCCTCACAAATGTACAGCATATGTGCCCCTGTGCCTCCCTCCCAGTCCTTGACAGGCATCTCTAATCGATAATGACATTCTTTGATATGAACCTGGACATGCCTCTGAATGCCTTTTCACATAGTCAGCCATGTCATGATGAATCAAAGGCAACTGATAAAATTCCATTCGCTATGTCTGTTGGAGAGAAGACTGTATTGTGTTTGAGAGTCAGAAGTTGTGGGTTTAAAGCCTAATTATTTCTTTACTAAGTTAGGCAACTTCTCTGAACCTCACTTTCTTCAGCAGGAAAATCTACCAATAGCTACTTTAAAGGTTGGTATTGGAGGATTACATAAGTTCAAATGTGTGAAAGGGCACAACTCCAGGAACTTAGGTGCTCAATAAATAAGTTTAGTGAAATCAGGATCCTTGTGACTTACCTAAATCCTTCTGAGTCTTGCTTCCATGGATCTATTCTATTGAAAAGAGAAGTGACAGCTGCTTCTATCATTGGCAATGTTGCTGCCATTTTTCCATTTACCCAAAAGAGGAAGCTAAGAGCTATCTTCTACCTCCCTCTCTTTTGGCCTTCACACTAAGTTCTGTTTGTTTAGAAGGAACTCTGTTTTTCACCTTCCTCCAAGGTGACCTAGCATCACCCTAACACCAATGATGGTTCATCACTGAATGCCTGTATAATCTCATCAGCTTCTTGTGTTTCCTTTATCTTTTCCAGGGTTTTCAAACTTTGCAGTATTAACATTTTGGACTAGATGACTCTTCATTGTCAGAGACATTGTAGGATGTTTAACAGCATCCCTGACCTCCACCTACTAGATGCCAGTAGTACTTCTCCACTTGTGACCACCAAAAATGCCTTCAGACATTGCCAAAATTCCCTGATGGGGTGAGGGGAGATAAAATGTCCTTAGTTGAGAACTACTGCCCTAATCTCACCATGTTAAACTATTTCACCCAAGCTGAGAGATTAATTACCTATGAATATTGTTTTTGCTGTATTTCCTCAGTTTAAGAACTGTCAATAGATTCCTACCCTCCAAAGATTTTAATATTTTTGCCTGTCAACTTCATCAATAATTGGCTCTAATTACCATTCTTTGGGCCTATTCAAACTTTAGTATGGATTTTTAAATTTTAATGTGCTTATGAAAACATTTTTAAAATGCAAATTCTGCTTTATTAGATCTGGATGGATCTGAAATCTGCTTTTCCAATGAAGTCCCAGGTGAAGTTGATACTACTGTTCTACCCACAAAGTACTGGAGTAAAAATGCTTTAAAAGACATCAGTTAAGTAATTCAACAATCAATTAAGTAATTCTATTGAGGGTTCATAAAAAGCCAGCTCCTGCTTAAGAGGGGGAGCTCACAGGCCAGCAGAAAAGAGAGAAAAAGCAAATAATTTGAGAAAAGTTGATATTTGTTATTATAAGAATATGGATATAATGATATAGTGATCTATGAGTGAGAAATTTATTTTGCCCTGGATGATAGGTAAGTGAAGGGTAAAGAAGAAATAAGTATTAATCAGAGAAAGCTTTGAAGAGGAAGTGATCTTTTATTTGGACCTGGAGAATATGTAGGTGGTCTTCCAGGTGGAGAGGAAAGAGAAGTACTTATTCAGATCCAGAAAGTGGGTACAGCATGAGCAGAAATAGAGAGGAATACAAATGATTAGGGTATTGTAGAAACTGTGTTCAGTGTGGCTATAATTCAGGCTGGCACTGAAGGGGGTCTCAGTATGTTGAGACCCTTCAGATTAGGAAGTGCCTTGTATTGTGTAAGCAAGACAGATGCATTGAGGGTTATTAAGTAGGATAACAACATGGATCAGATGTATGTGTTTGAAAGATCATGCTACAGGGAATGTAGATGGGGGGGATGTCACAATGAGGACCATCCAGGAATCAAGCTATACTTCTATGGGTGAAGATATGGACTAGGATGAGAACAGTGGAAGCCATGATGATCTGGAGCTGACTCATACCAACCCTGAGAGTTGACTGTAGGCATCTCTCCCCAGCTCAACGTGTTATCATGTTGGTGGCCTGAAATTTGCCATAGTGGAAAATTTTTATGCCATTAAAATTGGCAAATGACAGAAATGTTTCCCTGAGAGCATGCTGTTAAATGCTTGTAAGCACATCACTGAGTGGAAGAGACTGAGGTAGACAGATGTCAGAGCCTGACATCTATCACTTGCAGGTGATTTATTAGATGCATGAGAAAGAAGGACAAGAATGCGTCACAGATGACATGCCCTCATTTAGCCAATTGAATAAGTTTGTTTTTTTTTAATGCAATTAATATTTACTAAAGGCCCACGATGTGCCTAGCACTGTTCCAAATACCTGCCCCCATGGAGATTACATTCTACCAAGACAGGGAAGACAAGGTCAGGGCAGGGAAGGTGAGAAATACTTCTTTTAGTTTGGGAATATGGATGGTATCTAGGTGGAGCTTCTCAGTCATAATCACACAGGCATACCCTGTGCTTTACTTTCTAAAGCATTTCACCTACATTCTAATTAATGTAGGGAAGATGGGATAAGTATTTATTGCCAGATGGGACAATCTGAGGCTCAGGTATTTGAAGAGATTTGTTCGAAGTCATTGAGCAAGTTGGTGTCAGAGTCAGGATTTGAATCCCGAGCTTCTGACGTTGAGCCTAGTCCTTTCTCCCCAGTGCCCACTCTACAGTCAGCTTAACAATCAGTATAAATGACATGATAAAGCAGTAATCAAAGCATTCCCTGGCATTCCATGTCATTTTCACCCTCAAAGTGCTTCCCCAACTGTGATCTCAGTTATTCTTCACAGCCCTAGGTGCTACTCCATGGTGTTCATTTGAGCTTGTTGCTAGGTGCGGATTAGTTGAAGAGTCACGAGATCACTGCTCCCAGCTGTAAGCCCTGGTTGCATGCTAATAGTGGTTTTGCCTGCTGTTGCTTTCAGAGATCAAGCATCTCTCATTCTTATTTCTGCTTTCATTTCTGAGTCTTCTCTATCCCACTCATTTCTGCCTCCAAATGACATACCAATACCTCAAGAGTTTACTAAATAATAATATAAAAAAGGAAAACAAAGTGAAAAGAAAGAGTAGTAGAGTAGGTATTTGTTGAATGCTAGTACAATATCCATAAAAATATTCTTAAAATAGAAAACGTACCAGACTGATCTAAAAATTATATTATAATTTAAATATTAAGTTTATAGTATTATAGTATTTAAGAGAGGTTATATAAAGTGTAATGTAATAGATTCAGGAAATGGAGGCTCCAATTGCTCAAGGGTCAGGGGTTAACAAAACCAAATACATCTGTCTTGGATTAATAAATGTCTATCTATGGGCACTTAGGTTGACATGCAGACAGAACAGGAACTATTTCCCAAATGGCATGTCACACTAACTTTTCAAAGTGCATCTACTTTCACAGAACTAGCTTTCCCTTTTTCTTTTGTAAAAGCGTTTTTGTGTGCACATGAGTATATGTCTGAATATATATTTATATATGAGACTATATATATAGATATGAGTGTATCTAAAGCAGCTACAGTAGTGTTGCTTGGCTGAGTGGGAGGTGATACAGGACTGTGCTATTAGTGAGCGGGAGGTAGGAGGTGGCTATGGCTGATGGGCAGGAGTGTGAGGTAACTGCAGGGTAATACTGTCTGCAGGTATTTTTAGATGACACCAGAATGAGAAGATGTTGGTTGGTGGTGATGGTCTTTCTTCTTCTAGAACACAGTGATGAAACATGCATAATAAGAACATAAGGATTGCCAATTTGGAGCAGACCTTTTGTCCATCTAGCCGAGAACTATTGACGATGGAGGCACCAACAGCTGTGTTGTGGGAGAGTAGGTTTTAAATCTTTCTTGGCATCCACCATTAATGTTAGGGACCTTGCTCTTGAAATCCTGGGTTTCCCTTAATAAGTCACTGTGGATTTGTCATCTTTTAATCTATTTCAGTCTTTTAAATAAACTTTGGCCTGGGCTATTTCTTGGGAGAAAGTGTTTCTTGGTTTGGCAAGTTTGCTATCCACTGTGTGGAGTAAAAGGCCCTTAATTTATCCTCAACTTACTTGTTTTTTTCCTAGTTTTAAGGGGCCACATTAGTTATAGTGTTCCAGAATTCAGTACATTTTATAGGGTTTCTAGCTTATCATCATGTCTTCCCAGTGAGAAATAAGACCACAGTAACCAAATAGGACTATGAAAATGAAAATGTCCTAGAAACTATGAAGTTCCTATAAGTTATTTTACTATTGTTGTTAACTCATGTTCAAAATCTAGGAGTCTTCTCCACCTGATACCCAAAGACTTTCTAGGTCCTGGTCATTTAGTCAAATAGCTACCTAGTTATGTGACACCGTTTTAAAGTCTAAATGCTACTTTCAACAGAAGATATTCTTTAGGAGCTACATCCCCAAGTCAATTAAAAATATTAATTGTTCAGACAAATGTTAACTTTTTCAGACCACATCTGCCATTCCCATCAGAGATGGGCAAAACCAAGTCTCTTTCATCTGGAAATTTGGTATCTGACACAGGCTTTTAAAGTCCTTTCATATTTTCTTTTAATCTAGGAATACTCCAAAGTGTTCTAGAGAAATTTTTAAAAAATATCCATATTAGAATAGCACTTTACAATGCAAGTTACTCATAAATATTTGTTAAAGGATTCTTAAATTTATTGGTGACGTGTTGATACACTTCTATTATTTTAAATTCAGTTATTTCTTGTTTTTTGAAAAAAAGTATTATTAAAACTTTGTTTTCTAAGCAAAATTATAGTTTGTGTGTATACATGTATGTGTGTGTGTGCATACATATATACTTATAATTTTCTTTGGGGACGTTTTTGGTCCCATGTTTATTTTACTATTATTTCCATCTCAGCAAATGGCACCTCCCTCCAAAGATTTTCTCATGTGCAAAACTTAAAAGTCTTACCCTCTCACATCCTATCACTTTCTAGATCCTGTACAATCCATCCACTTTTCTCCATCTGTATTCCTCCAACTTCAGTCCAAACTGTAACAATCTCTCACACGAGCTTTAGCAATAGTCTTCAATTGGTCTCCTTATATTCACTCTAAGCTTCTCTCTTTTCCCACAGTGTCATAAAACATTGCTGTCCCCTCTTCCTGGAAGGTGCATCTTCTCATCTTCCCCATGCATACCCTGGAACATGTGGGCACACACACATCCCTGCATTCTTCACCTAGCTAACTCCTACTCATTGTTTTAGCCTTTCCCTCAAAAGGAACTTCTCGAGGAGGCCTTTGTTGATCACTCAGTTCTCCAGACACCTAGCTTAAGTTATGTCTTACAGGTTATGTCTACTAATAGCTCTCTTATAATTTTCTATGAAAACAGCACAATTCTAAATATATAGTTCCTCTGTGTGGCTTTTATATGTCTTTCCTACTAGACTATAGGCCCACTGAGGGCAAAGAACTCATCTGTCTGGTTCACTTATGTATCCTTAGCACTTAAAATTGGTCCTCATACATTATAGCCACCCATGTAATAAATAATTTCTCTGTAAATCTTGCAGTGGTCTCTTCTAATGCAACCTATTTTTAACCTTACTGTTAGGTCGCTCAGTAGTATCACATTAATCAAGTGGTTTCTCTTCCAAGTAAACACTAAAGTCATATGCCTCAGATCATATCACCACCAAAACTGTGGGAAAATAATTCTAATATCCATGGATTATACCTTGAAAATCTCTGTCATCCAAAATGACTTTGTTTAAAGATTTCTCAGAAATTCACAAGGACTTGCATTTTATTAGGGAGAATTTTCATATATGTTCTTAGGCCATTTGACCTTCTCATTTCTACTATTTGCCTTGTGAAAAGAAAAGAAAAATCAGTTGTTTTGTCTATGTAATGGTCTTGAAGCAACATGCACAAATCAATCCTTCATCAATCCTCTGGCACTTATAGCATTGGTGTAATGTAATATATATATATATATATATATATGTCCATGTGCCTGATGTACACACTGTCTTCTGAGAAGACTAGATCCTTTGACCCTGGCAAAGTGGTTTTGTTAATTATAGCAAGGCTAGACCTTAAATAGCAGTTTATTAGTAGCTGTTGTCCCTTCAGGAATCATATATTTAGTTTTGTCTTTTGGAATTAACCCATCCTGATAAGCCTAGCAGCATAAATGAATGAATGTATAACAAGAGGAATCTAAACTTAGGGCAAAAAAGGCAAATTAAAATAGAGTGAATATATTATTTTCCATAACCAAGTTATGGAATCCCTAATTGTGCCTTCAACTCCAAAAGTCTATGGGAGAAAAAAATACCACCAGTTTCCTGAATTATATCAGGACCACGGAAGGGAGAGTTCATCATGTGGCAGAGCCTCCCTTTGCCCCTAACCAATGGAAGGGAATTAGAAAATTATATCTACCCCATCAATTGTGCCAAGGTGGGGGGAGTTATGATTGCAATAAAAAATATTATAGAATTACAAAAGTGATGAAGTTTATAAAGGAAAAATAGTTTTAGTATCTTCCTTAAGCAATTTTAAGAAAATGTTTTGATCTGTATTATATAATACAAAACTCTGCCTTCTCAATGAGAAGAGGACAATTTTCTTTCTTCCAGTAGTCTACAAAAGATCTGGCAGGATCTGGTTCATCGCCCAGCAAATTATATTTTCACGTCCTTCTTCCTTCTTCTTCCCATCTTCTTTCACCTTGTTTACTAAAGCTTGCTAAAGTGAGGCTTTTATCTGGTCCCAAACCAAATCTGCCTCTCTCATAAGACAATTGTACTTTGGGTTGATATTTAGCTAGAGATGACAAGAATATACTCAGTAGAATGGACACAATTTTAGGGATGTAAAATAGAACTTAAAACTGCCGTTTGAGTTCTGACTATTCCTTACTAGATACACCATCTTGACCTATTACATAACAATTTTGAGCCTGCCTTCTTTGTCCCTAAAGGAAGGTTGATGCTAATACTTGCCTGATTACTGATTATTGATTATAGGGTTATAATAAAAATTAATGTGATAATGGATGTAAACAGTGCTTGACAAACTGAAAAAAAAACAAAAACAAAAACAAAAAACTACCAAACCTCTATACGTGTTAGTTACTGTTGTCATTAATTAGTAATATAGACTTTTTACACCTTCCTAGGTCCTGTATAGATACTGTAAATTACTAGGGCATTTGATTATGAATTTAGCATTAGCCAAATGCTGTCCTAAGACAGATAACATTTAAATAACTTGTTAAGTACCTGTGAAACTGGAGACTTTATATTCTATCCCTTTATTTAGTCAAGCAAAGTATTTGAACTATATTGCTTCTATTCTTCTGCAGAAATACCCTAGAGACTTTTAGTTTATGATACTCTCTGCTTTTGTAGAGGTTTGATTTAAAAATTATCCATTTGAGTAGCCTTTCTCTGACTTCTGTAGAACAGGGGTGAAAGATAGCACCCATGCTATTATTATGCAGCATTTCTCTCCTGCTAGTTTTACATGATAAATTCCTCCTTGATTCTAATTTCAGGAGAAGTTTTGACTGTATCTAGATTTAATTCTTGCCTATGGTAGGATATAGGACTGCTATAGCTCAAAGTTTTTGCATTTTTGTCAGATTTATCAGAATATTTAGAGCCAAATTTTGTCAAATTTATCAGAATGCTTGTCCAACCTATTCAAAGATGCACAGGAACATCTTTGCCTTGAAATTGATTTTAGTTAAGGGAAATCTTGTAAGTTAAGTCACATTGTATTTCAGCCATTAAGTTGCTTTAAGTCCTTTTGGAATTGATGGGGTATAAGTCTTAAATATATAAATAACGGTATTCATGGCAAGGATGTTATGTGACTCAGGTTGCCTATGTCGTAATGAGTGATCACATGGTGGGTATTCAGTTCTATATTCCTTCAGGACAACCTGACATAGAACACATTGTGTAGTGAGTTTCTGTACAAGTATAAAGTTTTGCTATCTAAAAAAATACCCCGTATCTCAGAAGAATATCATGGTTGAGCTTTTTCATATATTTTCATTGCTCCCCCCTCACTCTGATACTTAAAAAAAATCACAAATATTTTGGTTTTTATTCTCTACTTCCACAGAAAATTCACATGTATTCTTTCCATATCTTCTCAGTTTCAGATAGGGTCTCTTGGCTACACTCTGGGTTCTCTACAGGAGAGGAGGCATGCCACAGTGGGAGGCAAAGCAGGACCATATTTGTCCTACTTGTCCTCTCAAGAGGCAACCTCTTGAGCTGCACTTCCATGTCTTAATAATAATCTCCCAAGGCCACATTCTTTTGAGCACTTGCGTTTTGAGTAAGATAAAAAAGAATTTGATCCATCGAATATGCCTTAAGGTTTGTATTTTACCAAGGCCAATCTTGTCTACTTTTTAGATTATCCTTTCTTGTGTCAAAGGATTCAAAGTCCAATTAAGACCCATCTGAAAAACAAGCTGCATCTCATCTGATGTTTAAAAATAATAAAAAAAATCACCAAGTGTTTTAAAACTAGGGAGAATTTTTATCTATTTTATTTTATTCACTAAACATTCCAGAACAATGTAATGGACACTTGAGGTACAAAAGTATATCAGACATCATCCCTTCCCTTAAAGAGCTCACTATCTAATGATTGTCACAGCCCTCACTACCTACTTCAATACCTGCCATACAATAAGTACCCAAACAACATTCTTTCTTTTTCATAATTACATGTTTTGGTTTATATGAATTTTGGATTAGCATAGCTACAGTATTTTATAGAAAAGGGATAAAAATCTACATTCCTATATCTATTGTCTCAAAATAACCTATTAGGAGTTTAACAGTTCACTAGAATCTGCATTCAATTTTACATTGCTTCCCCAACCACCCAAAAATATTTACACCATCCCATTAGTACAAAGTCAGGTACCCTTTTTGTTTTTTTACAGTTCAGAGTGGATGGGATGGAAATCATTTTGGAAGTCATTTTTACAACATGGAAGAATTTCCTCCAAAACGCTCATTTGTTACCACAGATAGTTTCTGAATGGTCCTGTCTCCATCAGTTAGGATTGGGGAGTGGAAGACAACTCTTGAGAGTGATGGATTGAGGATATGTGTTACATTCTCATCCATTCAATCCTAAGGGGGGATGGTATGACCTTCAGGGTCAGGGAGCATATGCACAAAAGAACATTGTTAAGAATGTGCAAGGTTTGTTTAGCAGACCAGTCTTAATCATGTGGAAGCCTCTTTAGAGACATAATAAATTAGAATCATATAGTCATGAATTTGGAAGATAGATCAAATACTACATAGTTTTGTAATTTGTATAGACTTTTTAGATTTCATACTAAACTTTAGTAAATGTCACTAGTAGAAATAATCAGTAAAAATAGGGTATTTTCTGTAAATGTTACAAGCCTTTTCAATTAAATGAACTTAGAGAAATAAGCACATTATTTTGGTAACATCATATTAGACGGCGTTGCTTTTATAGTCTCAGACAAAACTAAACTTTATTGAAACAGCATCCTATAGCTGCTTTCTTGGTTTTGCTACATCTGGGCATCATCATCTTAACTGTAGTAGTTAGCAGTCATCCTAGTTATTTTATCCATTTCAGATATAAAGGTAACAATAATACCTTGAGCAGTTTTGAACTCAGGACTTATGAGGACAACAGACTGTGTATAAGTGAATGCATCTGTATGTCAGAATGCAATCCATATCTTTTATAGTTATACAGTGAACTAAAATTTACATCTAATAATTATGAAAACTATAAAGTGCTTATCTTCCTCTTTGCATTCCATATTTGTCTCTTCCTTCCCATACCAGAGCCCTAACTTCTATTTATAGAATAGTTCGATATTTCTATGTATAATAGTTAAAAGGTTAGTTTTATTTACTAAGTCTCTATCTGGTATGGTTTGGAGAATGGACTTAAGTTCATTGCCTGGCTTGACCATTTACCAGCCACATGATATTGGGCTAGTTATTTAACTTCCGAGCTCTACTTCCTATATGGAAACTGGGAATCCTTATGGCACTTTGCTCATTGTGGGGTGGTGAGGATTGATGGGGGCTTAGAACGTGTTAAGCATTATATAAATTGTTTATTATTATTATCTGTAAAAAATAATGAGCTTAAGCCCTGGAAATGCTTTCCCAAATGCCTACCATTTGCTATTTATGACAGTCAACATGATCTGAGAAGCCCAGGTATTTACCTCTTTCATGGTTTCACACCATGGCCATCACTTCTTGACTATTCTAAGGACCTCCATTCTTATTTAAGGTCATCTTGGGCCAATTTAAACCTCTGTGCAATTCATTTATACAACTGTGCAGTTCTATGAAGTTCTATATTCTTATGGACAAGATATTCTCTCCTTAGAGAAACTAGACTTGGGGAACTATGTTAGTCATTTTGGGAAATTCTCATTTAACTCTATATCCAAAAGAGAGAGTCCTCCATATGTAGCTAGGCCTTTAAGTTACTGTTTTATTCAAGCAATAGGTTTTGACACCTGTTCTATTGCACATACTCAGTTGAGGTAATTTACTGATGCTGCATGCAATAGACTTCTATTTTGGTGTTTGAGGAAGACTCTATTTTGTGCAATAATTTGTGGCAACACAGTTACTCTCTATTCTCGCTCTACATTCTTTAAGAACTTTCCTTAATCCATTAAATTTCAAACTGCCTTGGATATCTCATTCCTCTTGAATTAAATCTTATTCTTTCAGAGATTCCTAGTGTGTATGGGAAGGACACAGGGTAAGGGTAGTAATAACTTATTTTTAATCTTCAAGAACTCCCAATCTGTTCTCTCTCTTCCTCTCTGTCTGTATCCCATTATCTCTATAATTTCTGGGAACAGTGTAGTTGTTGGCTTATTTTTGTGTATAAGTAAAATATTGTGGATGTAAGGAGATAACCTTTTCCTTCTATTAGCTGGCTGCTTTCCCTTTAGTATAGAAATGGGGTCATTGAAGGAAAGGCCAGTCATTGGAATGAGCCCCTTTGCCAGTGAATTTAGATTATCATAACAAACTAAAAATTTATTCCTGCAAGCATAGGGGCGAAGCAAATTTACACTCATGGTAGAGTTACTTGTCCTGGACTCATTGGAGTCACACAGGGCATTCAGTGTTCAATTGTCTTTGAGATGGAAATCTCTTCAGGGATTGCAGTGTCTCCAGGTCAACATCTTGAGTCAGGGTAAATGTAAACACTGCTATAGGACCAAGGAATGAAGATTACTTTTTGTTTATTCTTTCTGAGGTATTAGATAGAAAAAGCCACATCTGCAAATTTCTCTAAGATAAATTTCTCTTCCTTGGGTTTCTGTTGAGTTTGCTGAGGGTAAATATTTTCAAGCTTCTTGGAAGCTCTATTGTTTGACTGAGTTGTTCTGTAATGTACTGGCTTGAATCTTCCTGAGGCCACAGCTTTGGATTCATTTTTAGACTATGTTTTCCTGAATATATCCTGTATTTGATCTTTGCCTAGAAGCCATTTCTTAATTTTAGCATCATAGGTTGTCTGGAAAGGCTGAGATATCTTAAACTCAACAATTCTTGGCTCTGTTTTATCAGTATTTTCTTTACCTTTTCTCTCTGCTTGCATTTCTCTATAAACAACAGAAGGGAGGTAGCACCTTTAACACTTCACCTGGAAATCTCCTTAGTTAAATAACTCAGTTCACTAGGTTCATTTCTTACTTTCATGTTACCAAAAGGGACAGTGTTGCCGAACTTTCTCAGTTCCATAACAAGGATCCCCTTTCTTCCAGTTGTAGGTAATACTATCTTCAATTTACAATAAGCCTTTACCTGATGAACTGAAGAATCTGCTTCCAGGATGGCTCAATCATGTGATTTTTTAGAAGGAGGCCATGGTTCTTTAGGGCTCTCCATAGGGCTACTCATGTATTACTCAGTCATAGCAGCTGACTGAGCCCAAAGGGAATGATTCACATGACAGTAAGGCAGAAACCACGATGACTTTTATGACCTAATGTAAGTAGTAAAACATCATTATTTCTGCAATTAATTAATGGTAACACAAGTTAGCCCTATTAATTGTGGGAGGGGATTAGATAAGGATGTGAATACCAGGAAGCAAAGATCTTTGGGAGACATCTTGGAGGGTGGATATAACAAGCGGTAACACAGAGTAATAATAATTGATAATAATAATAATTAGCTATTAATAATAATAGGTAGCCCAACCTCAGTGTACTGATAAACCAGCTCTTTAAAAAATTAACCAAAACAAAAATACCCCAATTTGTACTGTTTTCCATGATGTAAAAACTCCCACTAGGGCCATGTTTAAGCTACCAGTGGTTTAACAGCAGAACTGAAAAATTCCCAAGTATTTAGCAATTGACTCTCATGAGTTGGTAAGAACCAGCTCCAGGATACCATTGTCTCCAAGGCTGGAGAGGATGCAGGAAACAGGATGGTTCTGAAAGCAAGTAGGCATAAGACTGGCTCATTTAGGTGGATAAAAATGGAGGCTCTGAGATAAAACTATAGGACAGAAAGCATATTAGTGATTGCCTGGGAATGGGGATAAGATTGCAAATGGGCATGAGAGATCTTAGTGTAATGGAAATAATATAAAACTGGATTTTGATGACAGTTACACAATTTTGTAAATTCACAAAAAATCATTGTTCTTTTCAGTGGAGGGGCTAGGATACCATCTATATCTAACTCTAACAAACCGTACTACTATGGGGTATCAGAAAAATAGAAGCTGCCCTTTATGCTGTTTGATATTTTAAATGTGAATACAGGCCTAAATGATCCCTATCTCCTGATGTTTACATCTTTATATAATCTCCTACTTTTGAGTATGGACAGGACCTTTGTTTTGCTTCTAACCAATACAATATGACAAAGGTGATGGGATATCACTCCCATGGTTATACTATGTTGTATAAGACTCCCTTTTACTAGCAGACCCACTCTCTCCCTCCTTGTTGGCTTTGAAGAAGAAAGATGCTATGAATCCTGCAGTCACAAAAAATTCTGTCAATAACCTGAATAAGCTTGGAAGTGGATTATTCTTCAGATGAGAATGAAGTCCAGCTGACACCTTGATTACAGCTTTGTGAGACCCTAAGCAGAAGACCCAGCTAAGCTGTGCTTCAACTCCTGACCCACAGAAATGTGAAATAATATATGTGTATTGTTTTGAGTGCTAAATTATTATAGCACAATAGAAAAATAATAAATCCTTCTTCAAATATAGTCATATCAAAATTTAGGGTTAAATTTGGCTTCCATATTTATACTATTATAATTTTATGAACACATTTTACAGTTGAATCTCTTCTTTCTAATTTTTTTATTTTCCAGGATACTATACTTGATCTTAGCCAAAAGGCCGAGAAGCGATTTTATTTTCCAGGATAAATAATTGTCTTACTTTTCTTTGATTTGTTTTCTATGAACCTGTCACTAATTCATCTTAAACCTTCTGTATAACCGTAAGTCTATCAAACTCAGTGGTAAACTGTCAACTTAATTTTTGCTATTGAGAAGTTTGATTATATTTTGACCCTCTCTCATTGCTGCCACACTGGAGACCTTTAGGATTATATTTATCTTCTGATGTTAAAATGCTAAAATTTTATGATGATGTGTAGTGGTAGTATTTCTTTCTTTCTTTCTTTCTTTCTTTCTTTCTTTCTTTCTTTCTTTCTTTCTTTCTTCTTTGTTTTTTTCTTTCATTATATTGGGCATCCAATGGATACTTTCAGTAAGAAAAAACATGTATCAGTTCTGGGACATTTATTTTTATTTTCTCTCTCTCTCTCTCTCTCTCTCTCTTTTTCTGAAGGGATGGTCATTCCTCCTTTCCATTTTCCCCTTAAATGGGAAAAACATCAAATCTTGTTTTTGCTCTAGAACCTATCTGTCTTGCCTTCTCGAGGACTTTATTCCTACAAATACATCCTGAGTTTAAGGAGGAGTACAACTTAAGTTATTTATCTGCTTTCCTTTTAAGATTTCAGCATTTTAGGATCTACTAAATCAATTATCACCCATCCATTTGCCTTCCAACTTTCAAAATGTTGCCTCTGTGTGTGTGTGTGTGTGTGTGTGTGTGTGTGTGTGTGTGTTTAGCCCTTTTTAAAAGATAACTTTACTGTCATTTAAGTGTATTTTGGGGAAGAGCAGAACATAAACTCTTTGTTCATTCTAATTTCTGTAATCAGAATATGACCTCTCTACATTTAACTTTCTTGTTGTTCTCTAATAATAGTCCTATGAAGTAAGCAGGAAAGATGCCATCATCTCTCTTTTACTGATAAAATGCTTGAGAGTTAGATTGCTTAAGTGACTTGTTTGAGATTACTAACTTTGTCCTGGAATATTCAAGTCTCAGGAGTCATATTTGTGTTTGTTGTTGTTGTTTTACTTACAGCATATTGCTTCCTAATTCTGGCCAGTGATCTCAAAGGTTAGTAAATTTGGATGTGGCTTTTTATTCCAGTGTTCCCTAAAATGTACACCATACAACAATAGTCCCAGGAGAACCTCTGAAAAAGAAAAAAGATTCCATAATCAACCATATTTGAGAAACACTGTATCCTAATGGATTCCCCTAATTCTATGACACCATTGATTGTAGGAAATAGTTATTAAGACTTAATAACAGATTTTGGAGGATCTGTAAGGAAGGGTGGGAAAAAAGTGTATTAAAAACTATATTATAAGAAACAGAATTTGAGAAATGTAAAATGGTTTTTAAAAGTAAATCCTAAAATTGAGCAAATGCAGTATATTTCCTTTTCATAGTTGTTTACATATTAAAGACTGAAATGGTAAAAAAGAAATCTGGCAAAAGTATTTAGTTCAGTGTTTCTCAAATGAATTTTACCATTAAAGCCCTGTTTCATTTGATGCCCATTAATATTCCAAGTAATTTTTTTATTTATATAATAAATACTTATTGAGCTTTCTGCTGTTTGTGAGGTACTATGTTATGTGCTAAATACTGGCATGATGATAGAGAAGTCCAGCCCCTCATGGAGTTTAAGTGAGATGGGTGTGTATCTAACAGAGGTTTTAGCCTACTTTGAAAATTTAGTTGTTTACTCCGAAGAACTGAGATTCAAATTAAAACCAGAAAGAGGAGTGTGAGTTAGTTTCTTGTGGGGTGAGGGTGTGGGGGAGGGGAGTGGAGAGGGCAAAGAGCATTCCAGGAATAGGTACTGTTATTTCAGACTCCACATGGAGAAAGCTGAGCTAGTCCAACTTCTTGCATTTATAGATAAGGAAAGTATAGTCTAGAGAAGTTAGAGTTAAACAATATCAGTCTTGAACGGAATATTACACATCCAATCCAATAGTATGACCAGCATACAAATTACCTCAGCCACATTTTAGATAAATAATTGCCCTCTTTCTTTGAAACAGCAGTTCTTAGAGGTTAAAGGGCCTGAGTCAATCTCTTTGGGAGGTTCATAAAATATTTTTTAAGTGCCCAGACAGGGTAACGTTTATAATATTTACACTAAATATTTTTTTATATACACGTAAAAACAGTAAGGAAACACAATGATTAAATACACAATACCATATAGAAATAATGCTGAAAGTTTTGACTCAAGGCTCTTACAAATGTGAGACTCAGACTGAATTAACACGCCTAAGTTCCATTCCACCTTCCCCTACTACATAGGCTTTCAGAAAGCTCACTATCTCTATTTAACCTATTTATGTAGCATTCACCTATTGGGTTACTTTTTGGAGACATATAAAACAAACAGGTCCTCTCCCTCTTCCATGAAAAAACCCTTTACGTATGCATAGATACTTGCCATAGGTTCCCATTGTCAAAATATCTCGAGTGTCCTTAAGCATTTCTCAGATGCTAGTTTCTAGGACCTTCATTCTTCTATTTCATCTTGTAACATCCTGGAAAACATAGAGGTTTGTACTCATTGGCTTTATGAAGTTCCTCTGTCAATACCATGGCAAAACTTTCTACTTAACTTAAATGCAAAGTTCTCTCTGAACCATTTCAGACCCCTTCGGCTCATTTCATATTAACGGACAGGGCATTTCTCCCATTACAGCTAGCTGTATCCTATCATCACCCTTCAATAGTGAATTCTTTCCTTGAGTGGAATGGGTTCTTTGAGAAAATGACTTCTTTCTTTGAGTGTGAATAGGTTCTTTGCATGTTATTCTGTAATGTGGGTATTCCAATGGAACGTGTGTACCCTGAATCAATATTTCAGCCAGTCTGACATGCTTATGGGTCATATTCATGCCAGTCACTGCGGAGGAGCTAAAGAATGCTTGAGAGAAGTTTTGGACAATTTTCTAGGACTCCCCTCACTTTATCTGTCTGGTTTCCCTTTTAACCCATCTCCTGCTTGAGACTTGATACTTCAGTAGTTTTCACCTAACTCTGACTCAATATTTCTTTAAGTGCTTTGATTGGATATTATTTCTTTGGTTGGTTCTCTTTCTCCAGTGGTCCCAAATAAGATAACCTTCCCCTTCTTTTGGCCTCTTGAAACATATTCCCTCCAATGCCCTTCTTGTATATTACACTGGCAAAACCCATTTGACCATTAATGAAAATAAAAATGTACAATGTGAGTATGTGTGAAAATCAGTCTCTAATTAATTTTAAAGAGGTCTCCCTCATATCTAAATTCCTGGGACATCTCTCATCTGAGATATGCAATTGTTGCACAGTATAAATAAAGATCCCTATATGTGAGAATTTCATGAAATCTTGTAGAAGAAAGTCTAGGTCAGAATCTCTGTCTCTGAGCTCCTTGGAAAGTATCAGAGCCCAAGAGACAATGAGTAAATTTGGTGACAATTCTTTGGAAGATTGGATAATTGTTCTTAATTACTCATTCATTTTGCCATGGCCTCCCATGAGAATAGACAGAGTATCTTTCCTGGGTATGTTGGATATTAGCCTAGGTCCAGTGAACAGCTTTGGCCAAGTTAGTGTTAGCAGAGGTGATACAGCAGAAGCTTCACGTGTGCTTGCCTAGAGTGCCTGACATTTTGCACTTTGGCTAACTGTCAGGAGAAGAGCAAGCCCCAGGCAAACAGTGGTCCCACAACAAGAGACTTGAACCTGACCTATCACTTGGAGCAGCTGCCTCAGCCAGCTCACAGACTGGTTACTGAGAAGTTTTTATTGTTACAAGTTACTAAGATTTTAGAGTTGTTTATTATATAGCTTTATCATAGCAGTAATCTGAGTGATAAAATCTTCTTTTACACCACATTTCATACAAGTGCCTTTAAGATATTGTCTTTATTACCTCCCCTGGAGAACTTTCTATCATTATGGGTTAAATTGTGTTCCAAAAAAGATATGTTGCAGTCTTAACCTCCAGTTCCTTGAATGTGATCTTATTTGGAAATAGGGTCTTTACAGATGTAATCAGGTCAAAATGAGGTTGTACTTGATTAGGTTGGACCCTCATGCGGTATGACTGGTGTTCTCATAAGAATGAAAAGCAGAAATTAAGACAGAGAAACAAGAGGAGAATACTCTGTGATGACAGAGGCAGAGATTGAAGTGATGCAACTGCAAGCCAAGGGATGTCAAGAATTGGCAGGTGCCATTAGAAGCTAGGAAAAGGCAAAGGATCCTACTCAGGGTCTCAGAGGGAGCAGAGCTCTGCTGACACCTTGATTTCAGAGTTCTAGCCTCCAGAATGGTAAAATAAATACCCAGTTTGTGGTACTTCGTTATGGAAGCCATTGGAAACTGATACAGTTTTTCCAATGTCCCTGAACTCCAAAGTTTTTTCTCTATTTGTAAAATACCTCATTTGTACCACTGGTAGTGCCTTTATCACAATACATAATTCTGTTATCAGAGTTACTTTTATCTTTCATCCTAGGCTGTGCACTCCTGAGGTTTTGTGCATTTTCAATGATAGTTAATCTGTCTGAAAAGGTTTTAGGAACTGCCAAATTGCAATACAAATGTTGGGTTGTTTTATAATTATTAATTTGAGCTTTGTCACATTCCGTCATTTACTCAGCATATATTTATCAAGTGCCTACTACTGAGTGCCAAGCATGGCTCCAGGTGAAGTGGATACAAGGAATGGAGTTTACAAACAAAAGTAAACTCATCATATAGGATTAAACAAAGTGCTGTGATGGAGAATAATTGGGGGCATTTGCTTTAGAGAATTGTGACAATCTTCTCTGATGAGGTGATATTTAATTTGAGATCTGAATGATAAAAGCATGTCATTGATATGAAGAGGCAGGGAAAAATTATTCTAGGCAAAAGAAACAGCAGGCTATAAATCCCTGTTTGAAGACAGACGATGGTCCACTCCTAGAGACAGGCAGAAGGCAAAGGAGACCAGAACAAAGTGAAGTGGGCTCAGGTCAGTTGCTATTAATGTTTGAGAGGCATATAGGGGCCAGATCTTCCAGGATTCTGCAGGCTATGGTCGAGAGTATGGATTTTGATTCTAAATGAAATAAGGGAACTACTGGAGGATTTTATGTAAAAGGGTAAGATGGAACTTAAATTTTAAAAATTTCATCTGGCTTCTGTTATGGACTAGGTGGTGGTTGGTGGAAGGAAGAGAAGGAAGAGAGTAGTTAGGAAGGAGGCTGTGATAGTTATCTGAGTGAGAGGCAGATGATAGCATGGATTAAGGGTAACGTCAGTGATAATTTTGGTAGCTTACATTAGGATAGGTAGGTTATGTGCTTTTTTAACTATGTGTTTGGTGGTACCTTTTACTGAAATGCAGAACCTAAGTTTCAGGGGAAAGTTAGGAGTTCACAAAAAATTTCCCTCAATGTTTCCCTCCTAAATGTCAACTTTGGGTCTTAACATAAGGGACAGAAATTCTGACCTAATGAATATGGAATTAGGCATCTACTGGACCTTATGTTTCAGAACAGGGGCTGGCAAACATTTTCTTAAGGGAATGGGTAGTAAATATTTTAAGCTTTGCAAAACAAGAAGCAAAATATTGGATACTATGTATATACCTATAACTGCTTAACATGTAATCATCTAAAACTAAAAAAAAATCCATTCTTAATTTGGAGGGCCATAAATAAAGCGGGAAAGTAGCTGTGAACCCCTGGTCTAGATCAGCAGTTGACAAACTACTGTTCATGGACCAAATCTAGGCCAGTCACTTAGTTTGGTAAATAAAGTTCTTATTCATACAGATTTATGCCTATTTGTTTACATATTGTAGATGGCTGTTTTCCTGATATGATGATAGAGTAGAGTAGTTGCAACAGAGACCATATTTCCTATTCTGCTTGGGCTACCATAACAAAATACCATAGACTGGGTGGCTTAAACAACAGAAATTTATTTTCTCATTGCCCTGGAGATTGGAAGTCTGAGATCAAAGTGTCAGCATGGATGGGTTCTAGCAAGGACTCCCTTTTTGGCTTATGGATGGCTTCTATCCTGCTGTATGCTCACATGGTCTTTCCACAATGTTGGTACAGTAGGAGAGAGAATGCAAGCTCTCTGGAGTTTCTTCATATACAGGCATTAATTTTATAGTGATGTCCCACCCATATGACCTTATCTAAATCTAATTACCTCCCAAAGTCCCCACCTCTAAATATCATCATATTGATAAGAGTGTTTGAGCTCCCTTCTTCCATCCTGTGGAAAGTCCATTATCTTCTGTAGGTTTCCCAGGGGGCTCTTCTCATGTTCCTCTCTGGATCTGAGTCCTTATTATTTCACCATCCCACACATGGTCTATCTGTTCAGCACTGTTTTCACAAAGGGAAAATTCTGCTACACTCTGTGACATCCATAACTGTTACAACAAAACCCAAGTTTACAAGTATTTTCTAGAATTTTGTGTGAGAGTTAGGCTTTGAGGATATGGAGGGGACCTAGATTATAACATAAAAAGAACTTGAAATCAATTATTGGAGATTCTTAATTTCTCTTTAAAAAGTCCCTTTACCACATTGATTAATGTAAATGCCAATCTCTCACTAAGATACTCTCCTCTCTTCATTCTTCCCTCTTCTATTTTTCCTTGTCTGCTTTCTCCCATGCCCCAAATTCAAGTTTCTTCCTCCCATTGAGTGACTGAGTTACTTTAAAAAAATTCTTTTTGCCTATTCTGTGATAGATTTTATTGTTTATTTCCAAGAGATATGTCAATATTTATTCTCAGATATTGTAAATAATGTTGTAATAAATGTTAGCTATTAAATTTTTCTTTAAAGATTTGTTTTCTTAAATAAAAATTGCTTCCTTCTTAAGGATAATTCCGTTTCTAACCTCATGATAATAATCTCTTTTTATCTCAACATAAAATATGGTTGGTGAACAGCCATCCTCTGTGCAGGTATCTGCTATACCCTCTTGCCACAGTTATGACAGGTCTATAATTAGAGGCATTGGTGGTTCCCTATTATGTGTCACACAGTATGCTAGGTATGTGACTTACAGTACAGTATCTCATTTAATGCTTACCCAATTCTCTTAGGTAAATCCTTGTTTCCCCATTTTGCAGTTGAGAAAATTGAGGTTCAGATGTTTTTGTGCCCAAAGTCACATCTTTAATAAATGGGATTTGAACCCATCTTTCTGCTGCTAATTTCCAGGCTGTTTTCACTGCACCACATAATTTTGAATCTGGCCAATCTTTTATGGAACACCAGATATAAACAGAGAAAATATATCACTTTCTGGGGAACAAGAAAATAAAGAAATATTAGTTGATATTTTTAGATATGTTCAACTGTTGGGCCAGATTGTGGAGAATGGGGAAATGACAAATATCATATTTCTGTTCCAAAAAGGACAATAAACCACGTAAGTAGTTCTCCTTAGGTTAGTATACGAAGCAGGTGTGGGGGAAAATATGAGAAACAACCCTGTGGGCTCCAGTGAGGAAACACTTCAAAAAATATCATTTGATTAAAAGACAGCCCGCATGATTCAATGAGGAGGCGGAGGTATTGCCTTGGAAAAGCATCAGATAGAGAAATACTAAATGCCTGTAGAAGTGTCGTGGGTATGGGGGCTAAAAACAGCTTGTGGAATGGCAAACTTTCTGAAAAACATGGCAACAGCAAGTGTCCATAAATGGCAACTTCACTCTCTGTGGATGAGTGGGAAACAGCAGAGGATAATTTTTAGATTGCTTGTTTTTTACGTTAGTGGAGTGAAGTGATGCCATTGGAAATATTAAGAAGGATGAGAATGTGTTGGTGACGAAAGAACACTTATGAAAATAGAATAGCACTAGGACGTGGTAACCTGATGGGGATCATTCGATGACTAAATAGAGAATATTGTTGATACCCAAAAAATAGTGCTGTTAGCCAATTAACCAGAATAGAATCCCTTTCCTCTGCAGCACATTGATGTAAAACAGTGTTCTCCACAAGAGGCCTTTTTGAGTTTACTTCATTATCTTCAGGTAACAGAACACCTCAGTTACTTGAATATTTGCTTATCTTGTTTCTGTCTCAGTCTAATGGGGGACTGAAAATCTGGCTAGGTTTCAGGATTTCTATGGATTAATAAAGATTCCATCCATTCAACAGATTTTTGTTGAGAAATTACAATGTAGCAGGTTTTATGGTGGGTGTGGATGACTTAATGGGGAACCTGCCCTTGTAGCATTCAAGGAACAATGAAAGTAGCCATGGAAGCTGAAAGATATTGGGATGACTATGGTTAAAACTAAAACATTCTTGAAGCTAACCTAAAAACCTTAAGACATCAGACTCCATCCCCTAAATATAAAAGGCAAAATATGTCAGATGGAAAGCTCTAGTTAGCTAGATTCTGGCTGATTGAGCTTAGTGTATATTAAAATATAACGAAAATAGTGTCAACTTCAAGTTCAATCTTATTATTTCTTGGGTTAATTTTTTAATTATTGTTATTATTTGCTTGCTTCTAATGGTAAGAACCCATTGTCTTGGATTATTAGGACAAAATAAAATATTTCTACCATTTTTTAGTAAGAAAAAACCCACACTCTTTTAGCAAATAAAATGGGCCAGGAAACTTTTTGAGAGCCAGGTATATATATTTTGGGGTAAAACAAAGGTTTTTAGGGGTTTGAGATTAATGTCTATTTGAGAAACATTGAAAAAGTTTTATTTTCTCATGAAAGCATGGAAGATGTTGATAATATAGATCAGGTTTGCATTTCACCAAGTGATTTCCTTAAATTCTAAGCACTGGTATTGGGACTTTTAATTATATTTTATTAATAAGGAATATTGGATGAAGACTATTTGGCACACCATAGTTTCAAAGGACTCCATTCTCCTTCCCCCACTTTAAGTTCCTTAATAAAGCAAGATTAAAAACTTAGAGAAAACTTTATTTATTTATTTTCCTCCCTGTTATCACTGTCTGCATTAATTCTCTTTCCTCAGAGCCTTGGATTCTCCGTCACTCAGACAAACACCTGTGCTTTAGGTCTCTCTTTTCCTTCTGTTTTACTAATCCACATTCAGCTATTAGTTTTTATCGGTATGGATTAAAAAAAACCTAGATTATAATAAAGTAACTTATAGCGGTTTACTCTGTATAAGACATCAAAAAACGATTCACACCTAAACAATACACTTAAACTAAATGAATAGGACCTTTTGTAAAATTTTACTAGCAGCTTCTATTGAATAAGTGTTCATTGAATAGCAATTAGAATGTGTGAAACACTGTGTAAGGCATTGGATGGGACTGGGAAGCAGGATACAAAAATGGGTAAAACATAGAGCCCACAATAGAGTCAAGATGGGGACTAACACATATCACACATTACTAGAACATAATGTTGAATAAAGTAAATGCTATAAGAGAAGATCTAAAAATTCGGTTCATATTCAAAAGCAGAAGGAATATCTAATTGAAGAAATGGGCATGAATTTGTGGAGGAGAGTATACAAGTTGAGCTTCATGAATGAACAATATTTTATCATGTGAAAAGTAGGTAAAGTATCCAGATGTCAAGAACATCATGAATGCAGATATAGCATCAAAAAACGTCAGGGTGCGTCTAGGGAATGGTTTATGGTTCAGTTTGGCTAAAATGGTGGGTTTTCAAACTTTTGTTCACAGTAAAACTCTTTTTTTTCCTTCTCCAAATGAAATGTTATGCTGAACTCCAAAATATAAACCAAATAACCAAGCTGCCCTAGTTAAAGTGTGTGTGTGTGTGTGTGTGTGTGTGTGTGTGTGAGAGAGAGAGAGAGAGAGAGAGAGAGAGAGAGAGAGAGACAGAGACAGAGAGATAGCACACGTGCAACCAGAGGGAGTATATTACTGTCTGCAGGCTACCATAACAAATTACCACAAACTCAGTGGCTTAACACAACAGAAGTTTACCCTCCTACAGTTCTGGAGGCTTAAAGTATGAAATTAAGGTGTTGGCAGGGCCATGCTCCCTCTGAAAGCTGTAGGGAAGAATCCTTTCTTGTCTCTTGCTAGCTTCTGGTGGTTGCTGGCAATCCTTGGTACTCTTTGATATATGGCAGCATAACTCTGATTTCTGACTCCATCTTCATATGTCTTTCTCCTTTGTGTCTTTGTGTGTTTCTGCATCCAAATCTCCAATTCCTCTTCTTATTAGGATACCTGTCATAATTGGATTTAGGGCTCACCCTAATTCAATATACCTTATTTTAACAAAATACATCTATAAAGACCCTACTTACATTCATATGTACCTGGGATTAGGACTTTGCCTTATCTTTTTGGGAGACACAATTTAACACACACCAGGGAACTTTCTTAAGATTCTACATTTTCCGTGCTACAACTACTCCCCTCTCCTACAACGACCACTGAGACATTTTAACTGAACCTTAGGATCGCTCACGGAGGACACTGAGAACCACTGAGCTGGCACCATATTCCCTCATCACCTGATCCAGTAGAATCACCTAAAGTACTTCTTACTTAGAGTCCTTGAGCTCCACCCCAATCTGCTGAATCAGAATCTTGGAGTCTGTGTTTCTATCAAGCATTCCAGGGAAGCCTTGTGATTGATTAGTCCAATTCATAATAAACATTGAGTTGGAGCAGAGGGAAATTTTGGAAAATAGACTGAAAATGTAGATTATGGAGAACCTGGATATCAGGCTGAGGAACAATAATTTCAAGGAGAGCTTGGGGCGACTTCTTCCCGATGTTCCTTTATAACAATACATTTGGGAATACACAGGACAATTCCCAAGAGCAAGTTTTGAGGGCTTCTTTTTTACCAGAGAGGTAGCTCTGGCGCCTTTGAGTTCTAAAACTCAGACTTAACAGCCTGGAGTTAACACGATTCCCCATCTTCCGGGAAAGCTCTGGAGCACAGGGGTGGGAGCATCCTGTGTCTGAGGGGTGACCTGCAGAGCTCTGGGGCTGGGGGGTCTCATTTTGCTGGCTGAAGAAGAAATGCCTGCTGCAGCAGCTGCCTTGTGTTTCCTCATTAGGGTTGCCTCCACCTTGAGCACACGTGTGGGAGCGGACAAGGGAAGTCAGCATAGGAAGAGAACTGCCAGGGCCTAATGGGCGGATGGGCCGCAGGGGAGGGAAGGCATGCTGTTGGTGACTCAGAGTCAGCAAGAGGTGGATGTCACCAGCAGGAAGTTGGAGTCAGGAGGCACTGCCGGGTACTTTTCCATCCTCCCCCCCCACTTGATCCCATGGTCCAGGATGCCAAAATGCACAGGCCAAATTCAGCCTGTTTTCTACAACTGCACAAACTGTTTGGACTAACTTGAGCTGGTCAAAATAAAACAACTGAAGGAACTGTCGGAATCTAGTGAATAATGTACAATCCTGCTTGTGAAGGTGGTTGTTTTGACTGATGATTAGACCAGGTGTTTGTGACCAACAACCTCGCACTATTTCTCACCATAAATAATACTCTACTTCAATCAGGAAAAAAGAAATAAGAATTTATGCTGGATGTTCTTTAAAAAATAGAAGTTGTGCTATTGAAACCTGACAACAAATCTTGGAGGCAGTTGTTCCATTTTATAGACAAGGAAGCAGAGGCTGAGGAACTTTCTCCCTCTCGCCTGCTGTTAGTAAGCTGCAGAGCTATAATTTACCTCAGACTCTATCTGGCTCCAAAGCTCATAAATTCTCAACAAATCTAGGCTCCCTTCTCGATCAAGTGCTTGTCTGTGCTGGTTCTGCTGTGGATTCCCAAGTGCTCACCTAGGCTTTTTTTTTTTCCCCCTCACTTACAGTAGCCTCTTCTCTATTTCTCCATACTTTACCCTTTCTTTAGAACTCTGTACAATAAGTAAGCAAACATGAAATGTTTGGAATCAGACTAAATTCCATTGTTGCCCTGGCTATGTGAATTGAGCATGTTTCTTAAGTATTCTGAGTCTCTGTTATTCATATGGAGGCACGGCCACAATTACTTAAAAGGTACAGTTATGAGTATTCTATAAAAGAATACATGAAAAATGCATCATGTGTATGCATGCATATATTATTATGATTATGATTAAATGTCTATTATTTTTGAGAGAGCACAAGTGGGGGAGGGGCAGAGAGAGGTGGACAGAAGATCCAAAGTGGGCTCTGCACCAACAGCAGCGAGCCCAATGTGGGGCTCGATGGAATTCAGGCACTGCGAGATTGTGCCCTGAGCCCAAGTCAGTCGCTCAACCGAGCCACCCAGGCACCCTGTATTTGAATGCATGTATTATTACTCAAATCTAATTCTTTCTTGAAGGTTCCTTCTCCATTAATGTCTGGCTTGTTTGACGTCCAATTCCTTTTGCACTTGCTGTCCGTATGACAGTTGTATAGTAGCTATGCAAGTGCTTGCTATTTGTTTCACATCTGTCAGCTTTGAATTCCAGAAGAGGATTTAAAGTACTTGTGGGCATTAGTCATCGCTTATGTTTGTTTTTTTTCTACATCTTGTGCTGGACACTCACTTAGATACTCAATAATTACACATTGAGGGTCTTTTATCAAAGTCAAAGCAATCAGACTGTTTTCTACATGTACACCCAAACTCCAACTAGTGGATTGCTGTGAATTTCATATCATCTCAGATGTTAAAAACTTGGTTGCTTCTCCTGTATCCCTTTTTTTTCCATCCTATTCCTCCTTTCTCTTTTTTCCTCCTTTCCATAAGCATGTCTTGGGTAACTCCTAAATAATTAACACTGGGAAAACTGCTGTGTTGGACACTGTCAGTCATATCTACAAGGAATGGATTGAAGAGGTGGTGGTACCCAGAGGCCTGAACACATGACCAGCCATTTCCCATAATCACAGCTACTTTTACAAAGTTCTCAGGAAAGATAAGGGATAAAGAAAGAAACCAGTTAAAACAGCACAACTGTTTTTTGTTTGTTTTTGCCTTAAATTGCTTGACTGTAGCCCTAGCTCAGCTGTAATGTTTGCAGTTGCAGGGAATTCTTTGGACTAGACCAAGTTCCCAAAGCATGGTCCTTAGATCACTTCCTTAAGAATCATAGCAAGAAGATACCCCAAATTATGTTAATCATATCAGTTCCAAGGGAATGCCATGATGGAAACATCCCCAAAAGATGCCACAAAAAGGTCAATAGGCCTAGAGGGAAAAAAACATGCTGTGGAAAGAACTATTTTTTTGAAATAGCTTTCTACTGTATCTTTATTTTTTAATCAAAGTAATACATATTTTAATGCATATTTTAAGATACCAAAGAGCATATCTTTGAATATATATGTACATACATATACACATATCTTTGGATAAATATGTATATGAGATACATATATTTTGACTTATGTATTCATATGTCTATATATATCTATTCTATATATAATGTGTGTGTATGTATATAGATATATAATGTGTGTATATATATATAACCAGCAACGCTTTGCCCCCTACTTCTGCCCACCCTTTACTAACCTCCAGATCTACTTCTCAGAGGGTGTCATTTCAACTGTCATACCTGTTTATTTTGCTATTCTGAATAACATGCTTACATTACTACTTCTTGGTTTGTTAATTTTAGATGTTAACTGCTGGTCTTAAGGCAAATAAAAATTTAGCTTTTTTGTGGTTCTTCCTTTCTGGAGATTCATGTTTTTCAGTTTTGAGAAATTTTCTTATATCCCTTCTCCAATAAATTCATCACTTCTCCATTTCTCAAATCTCCCTGGTGTCCACATTGGTAGATCTTGTGCCTCCTCTTGTGATCCTCTACTTTTCTTGTTTGTTTTTCTCTCTTCTTTTCTATTTTCTAGCTATTCTTTTGGAGAGATTATCTTGACTCTCTCTCCTAAACCTCCTACTGAATGTCTTATTTTGGATACTTTTAATTGCCACGAGTGCATTCTTCTCTACTTATTCCTCTTTGTTATGGCATCCTCTCCTTGCTTAATAGAGGCAAATCTTCACTATCTTCTCTTAATTGTGAGGATATTAAGTATAAATTTGTTTGTTTCTATTTGTTTTCCTGTTGGAATTTTTTCTCCCATGTTGAAAGCTTTTCTAAAATGCCTCCTAATCCTTAACTGTCAGTTCATCTTCAAGTGTGAGACATTAAGAGACCAATAATAAGTTCTGGGTCTAAGGAATGAATCAATGGATTTTGCTATTGGGTGACTGAGTGCTGAATGAGTTGTTTTGGTAGGAAGATCCACTAAATGTTGTGGATTTTCTAGGGGTTATTAAGTTTACCAAGGGAAAAAGAATCATCTGGTATTTTGCGTAGAAAACGTGTCTTATAGAATATTATAGGCAATATAACTGAGGAGTCCATTTTGTCCTTTGCAAAGAGACTTGAGGTTTTTTAATACAATAAAAGGTTAAAAGCACAACATAAAACAACAACATCCGGGAAACCATAAAACAAAAAGCCTAGCAGATGAGGAGTTATTATTTGTAATCCCTAGATCACTGAGAGTTCACAAGGTGGCAATGGGGTTCCTTAAATTTGTTTTTCACATTTGTTTTTAGAAGAACCTAATACAAAGCTACCTCCAGGCTGCACAGGCTAACTTAAACATCAATATATTTCAATTTGGCTGAAATTATATAAGGTGAGGTTTTTCATTCATTCATTCATTCCACTAGTAGCCTTTATAGAGAGTATGGTCTAGTTAACACATTAGTTACCTCAGCTTTATAGTTGGAAATTCTATATGCCTTTGATTAATTAAAAAAATAAGAAAGAAAATAGTTCATTACTAATAAAATTAGGTAATTCATAGCTAATTAGTTTTTACAGACAATGTTTCAAAATAAGGTTTTCATGAAGGAAAAACATGATTAAAAATAGTCCTTGAGAGGCAGTAAAGGATAATGGTTAAGAAGACAGAGTGTCTGAGTTCAAAGCCTGACCCTTCCACTTACTAGGTGAGTGCCCTTGGGGAAATGGCTTTCTTAGCTCACACTCATACAGAATAGGAGCAATAAAAATAGAACCTACTTCATGGGATTCTTGTGAGTACTTGAGTGAAGTTATTATTATTACTTTGAGCACAAAATACTTGCAAACTCACTACTTTAGATGATATGGCTTGAGGAGGTGTCTAGTTGGAGAGACCAGAGAGGCATTCATAACACAACAGGAAAGCAAAATACATCTGTGTTAAAGTAATCCATACTGCCAGTATAGGAGAACTAAGATGTGCTCAATTTGTATGGAGCTCATGAAGGGAAAAGTCCTGAAAAGTCTTGAACTCAGCCTTCAAACTACAAGCTTCACAGTAGAAGTGAATATAGAAATCATCCAGTTTCACATCCTCCATACAGCCTTTCACATTCCTCACCTAGTGTGAAGTAAGACAAGGAGGGAAAGGAAGAGAATATAAGGTTGATTAATAAAAAGTTTACTGCTGTGGACAATTGGTGCTTGATTTTGCAGGGGGCCTCAGAGAGGCCAGCTGAAGTTGCTTCAGATTTGTTATATTTGAAGGGCCAGGAAGCTGAGATATTTTTCTGTCCATTTTTGTCAAAGTGTACTTCTGTGGTTGGGGGTTTACTTTCCAACAATTCAATCTTACCCTATGTGTGGGTCAGGCATGCTAATACATTGACAGAAAGCCCTCAGGCAAAATCACAGAAGCTTGTAGAAAAACGCTATTGGCATCTCTAGAAACAATAAATGTAGTGGTATGTGGGTAGGGATGAACAGCATCTACTACAGACCACTCTTTTCCCCTGTGAGATTGACTAGTGTCCTCTCCTAAGTTTATTCTGTTCTCTTACTGATTTTTTAATGTGGTGGATGATCACAATTTCTTAACAAAATGAAAAGAGGATTAATAGCCTAAGATACAGTCCCCATGGATACAGATGGCCTTAAACTACTACTGATATTTATTATCCTCCTTCTTCTACCATCCATCTAGAATCATCTCACCCTCAGCCAACAATCTGCTTGTCTAGGTTGCCCATCTTATAGAGTGACCCAGATCTTCATCCCTGAAGGGTTCAAGTTCCTTATTACTGGACACTTGTCAGTATGTGGTTACTGAAATTAATGGTTCCATGTTTATCAACCATTTGGAAATAAGAAGCCCCAGTGAATCTGCTGAGTTCCATGCATACTCTTTACTATCCCAATTATGTAGTAGTAGTTTTATCTTCTCATGATAACTAGGGTTAATTACTGCTGACAATATAGAAACTGTCAATTGTTCCTGCCAATAAAGAGCCTAAAATGATCAGATAGCAAGAATAGTTTCAGAGTTCAAAGGATTTTACTGTGTTTACTGGTTGAGGTATCTCTCCAATCTGGAAACCAGTAGAACCTAAAATTATGGAAACGGGAAGCACAAGTTCACTCAGTGGGTCACTGGAAGAAATTATTCCTAGGCCCTTATTCCCACTCCTGAGTTCCCAGATTCTTGTATTCTACCTGTTAGAAACACAGCATCACAGAGTAGCTCTTGGTTACAAGTAAGTACTGCATCTTAAAGAATAACCACAGGGGCACCTGGGTGGGTCAGTCAGTTGAGCAGCCTTTGGCTTAGGTCGTGATCTCATCGTTCACAGATTTGAGTCCCATGTTTGTCTCTGTGCTGACAGCTCAGAGCCTGGAGCCTGCTTCAGATCTGTGTCTCCCTCTCTCTCTGCCCCTCCCCACCACTCACACTCTGTCTCTCTCTCACTCTCAAAAGTAAATAAGCATTAAAAAATTTAAAGAATAACACCTCAATTTTACAGGGTTCATCCCCAAGCTGGTGCATTAGCTGTAACTTTAGAAGCTATTCCAACATTCTATCAGACCAGAAGCTTCTAGATGATGTAGTATATGGTAGGAAAAATTGATCTCATCATCATGTGCCCAGTTTTACTTTTTTCTTTTTTTGTCTTACTGAGTCTTTTATCTGAAGTGATAGTCATTGAATTAAACATTCTGTGAGCCACCCAATAGTAATGTTGGCCAAGATACTACAGGGAGGAAAGGAAAATATATACCCAGAATATTTATCAACCTCAGTTAGGCTTAATTACTACCCTTCTTAGAGTGGAGTCTGATATATAGTCAGCTTACCAACAAATAATTGGTTGATTTGCTTAAGAGACAGTACTACATCAGGGGCTCAGTATTGGTATCTAATGCTGATAGGTTGAATATTTAGCAGTGGGTATAACTACATCAGCCTTGGTGAATGGGACACTGTGCTGTTTGGTCCATGCAAAGTCTCTATTTATAATGCTGTTACTGCTCAAATCCCACGGGAATAATGTGGGGGAACCTACACACAGTGGGTTTCTAATACAGTTGAGGATCACTGAGATTGAGGAATTTAATGCTTTTATAACAAGAAAAAGCAAGCCTGCTCTTGGGAAGAGACATAGCCTCGTTTCCATTACTTACTGTTCTTAGTTTGAAATTCATCTATGTTGTTGTGTGCATGTATAGTTCACTCTTCACTTCAAAGTAATATTCCATTATTATCATATATCATGGTTTATTCACATGTTGATGGATATTTAGGTTTCTAGTTTTTGTCCCTCACAGATGAAACATCTCTAAAAATTAGTGTACAAGGCTTTGTATAGGCATATACTTTCTTTTCTTCTAGGTAAGCACCTAGGAATGTATGGTTGCATGACACGATAGGTATATATTTAAATTACTAAGTAAAGGCCAATTATTTTCCCAAGTGGCTGTACCATGAGAGTCCCCAGTTCCTTTGCATTCTCTTCAATACTTGGTGTGGTCAGTCTTTTTAGCTTTAGCTATTTTAGTAGGTGTGTAGTGCTATCTCATTGTGGTTTAATTTGCATTTCCTAATGACTGTGATATTGACCATCTTGTCATGTGTTTACTTGCCATTAATATATCTTCTTGGGCAAAGCATCTACCCAAATATTTTGCTCATTTTTCTGTTGATATATTTTGAAAGTTGTTATTGATTTTTGAGAGTTACATTTTTACTATTTATTTGTTTGTTAAGTCAAACAGTATCCTTGTTGGCCACCCATCTATCTTGACTCTGGAACATTCATTGTCTGTTAGTAATCATCTGAAATCCCAAGTGATTGTAATTTTGCCATTTTGATGTTGCTTCCCATTTCAGTAAGTCCCTGCTTGGGCCATGCTGAGACTTCATCCTATATATTCTATCTATCTATCTATCTATCTATCTATCTATCCATCTATCACCAGTGTGGTCTGATAGAATTTTCTGTAATGGTCAAAATGTGCTATATATTTTGACATTATTGCACTATGTTATTTGAAAAATAAACTCATTAAGGCTGTGTTTATCTTTATCCCCTTTTCCCCTTCATCAAGTAAATAAAAAACAGGTTATAAATCTTATAATACAATCTATTTTAATATCCAGTGAGTTTATACAGAATACTCAAAAAATAAATTTTTTAATCATACCCAGTAAGAGTCATAAATATGCTAAAAAATAATCTAAGTAAATCTTTTCATTAGTGAAATACATTTGTCACTCTTCTCAAAGTAATTAGGGGAGAGGACAGATTTTGAGGAGAATATCATCTTCTGATGAGTTTGCCTTAAAGGAAGGCTTTGCATGGTTTCCAGACAATGGAAGCATTTCCAGGCTCTTCTCTATCCATGGAAAAGTGGCTTCTTCTGCCAGCCCAGAGGGCTGAGGGGGGCTGAGGTTTAAATTTTCTCAAGCAGATCCACCCAAGTACCCTCATTTCTGTCCTCAGGGTCTTACGCCTCCCTCACTCCTCTTTCCCACATAGGGAACCTGCCAGAGGTGTGAACAGCCTCCTTTGTAACTCTGTCATTCTTACAATCAAACCTTGGGCCTGATCTTCAGTGCAGTCTGCCTTCTGGCTGCAAGAAATTAAATCTCTTTAAATGCTGCCATGGAGACATCCCTGAGTTGGAATCCCTTATCATTCCTTGAATTGATAGTTGGCTAATGATGTGTCATTTGTTCTTTCAAGCTCTCTGAGATTTGCCTATAAAACAAGCCAACCAATTTCACCATCATTGTAATTAATATTTCCTCCATGTTTTTAAAATACTAGAGCTATTGCATAAGTGTTCCATCCATATTCCATCCCAACCCTCAGGAGGTAAACATTTCAGTAATTGTGATGCTACATATGCTGTGGGTATCACCAAATAAATTACTTGCACTGAAACCTTTGTCTTACTTTGTCTTACTTGCACTGCAATCTTTGGGGGAAACCCAGAGTAAGATAAACACTTCAGTGCAGGTAATATATTTATTTGGGAAGTGATCCTAGGAAACAATGTTAGACAAGAGGGGAAGTGAAACAGGGAACAGAGGGAATAATACATGTGCTTATGAGCACACTGAAGACCACAGAGTCTATATCAGAGGCATCTATCACCGAGCTACCATCCGTCATTGGTGCATGGTTGCTCCTGGAGGCTTTAACACCTCAATAGTTTAGTCCACCTTATGTATGAACAGGGCATGTTCCTACAACTAGAGAAGGCACCCAGGAACTGGCAGAAAGAGTAGTCAGTATGTGTAAGCATAATGAATACCAAGGGGATATAGTCAGAGGCCCAGAAACAAGATACAGCATTCTACCCTCTACCTTGTGTTCATTGTTACCCTGCACAACTCATCACATCCTTTGTTCTCTTGAAGATTTACAGCTTCTCTCAATAAAACACTTGGTTTATTGCCTTAATACTATTGCCCATGCTGCACCTTTTGCCTGGAATATCCTCTATTCCCTAAGGTCCACCCAATTGCCCTGGTGAGTTTCAACTCTTCTTTCAAATCTTTGTTCAGCTGCACCTTCATCTTGGATGTGTTCCCACCTTCCCATGAGCAGAGTTGCATTGGCTTCTAAGCCCACTTAATACCCGGTACATATTTCTGGTATAGAGCTTATTGTGCTGCTATTGTTACACTTGCTTTCCTTGCCCATCTCCTCAAAGCATCAAAGGAACTTGGAACAACTTGAGGGGAAGGATTTCTCTTACTCGTCTTTATTTCCTAAGAACATAGCATGGGGTCTGACATTAAAGAATCAAAGGCTGTGAATGAATAAACAAATGAATATCACATACTATAGCTTAGATCTTTTTAAAGGTTTCATAACCAGCCAGTAGCAAAGCTGGGGATAGAATTAATGCCTTTTAATACCCAGTCTTGAAAGGAAAGCTTTCTCTTTACTAACTAGAAGGTAAACAAACAAAACCATACAGACATACGTGTCATGGATGCCATGTGAAAAGAATTCACTACATGTTGTTTTGATCACTTTGGTGTGTCAGACCATGTAGTTGTCCTGCTGACTGGGAAAACTTTGGCCATATTTGGTGTTGGAACATCTAGGAGACAATGCAGTGGCTGTTGTCTTTAGATGCTCAGGCAGGAAGAACCTGGTGGGATGGAGCTGCCTTAAGAGAATAAGTTGTTTGCTTTTCAGAACTTTCATTCGTACTTTGTTGTTCAGGAGGCTCTTTCAGTGCTTCCATGTGGTTAGTTCATTGTCTGGGTTTCACATTTTCAGCATACAAATGTCTTTCCAAATAAGCCCTGAAGAGCCTCAAATTGACTAGTTTAATTTTCTTTCACAAATGTCCCATTTTTTACCTTTTCCATCACCCCAAAATAATGATATTTATAGGTGCTCATTGGGAGTTCCCCAAAGAATATCAAGGGTTGTTGAACCACTAACATTTTCTTCAAAGGACTCCTCATTCTTCAAGAGCAGCCTCCAGATAAGCTGAGTTTTATACTGGCCCGGAGTTTCATGTAAGCCCTCAGAAGCCTGGTTCAGAGTTAAACAGTGATTTTTCCGCTTGGAAGTCCAAAGATTTGAGTGGAGGACAGGGTTGGAGGTTGGGGATTTATCAAGACAGGCCTGCTGGTGGGCCTCCAAGGGGCTGCAAGATGAACATTCAATGTGGCCAAGTGACTGATGTCCCAGGTCTGACCCCCAACCCCAGCTTTATTGCCTTCGAACCCTGGTTTGTCAGCTTTAGGAAGCAGGATCTTCCTCTCTGGAGGGTCTCATAGAAACAGCTCAAAGAGACTGACAGATAACACAGAATATCCATTTATTCATATTGACACATATATCTCTCATGTACATTAGAAAATTCCTGTCATAGTCTCTTTGTTAAATTCTAGAAAGCCGAATTCTAATCAGAAAAGTATTTGGTGAGCATGGGTCAGAAAAAGTGCAGTTTACTGCATGATTCAAATGCTGTATGACACCTTGGTGATAACTCCGATCCACTATCTAATGGGTAGCCAGCATGACATTTAAAAAATGCAAATCTGAACATATCGTCTCTTGACCTAAAACCTTCAGTGGTTTTGAATTGCTCTTGGAATCAAAGGGAAAAAAGTAACTTATTTCATAAAGTCCAACATGATTTTACCAGCTCTTCACTCTAGCTTCTGGGCTTGCTTTCACTCTCCAAGGACTTCTCTCTTGCTCTTCTCTTCCTGCATGTTTTTTCTTTCTCTTAGCCTTGTTAACTCCTACCACTGTTTAAAAAATGTGTGTGATGCATGCTCTCAGATCATTTATAGTTTTATTCATTCTTTTAGTAATTTTTTTTTTAGTAAGTGCCTACTGTGGGTACTGGGAATATAGCAAGAGCAATGAACAAAAGGCCCCCAAATGGGGCTCACATTCTAGCCTTCTATGAAGACAGACATACAATAGGGAACAGCAACTGAAAGAAAATATTGTATAGCATTTTACACATGGAGCATTCATGTATGTACACAAACCCATCCATAAATATATATGTAAAATGTGTGTGTGTGTGTGTGTGTGTGTGTGTGTGTGTATATATATATATATATATATATATATATATATATGTATAAATAATACCTGGATATTTTCTTAAAAGTATATAAAATACTTGAACCTGATGAGTATTATGGAGAAAACATAAGAAGTATAATGTATAAAGGAGGTGGAGGAGGGGGGAGGGGAAGTTGCTGTTTTATATACAGAGTTATTAGGGAAGTCTCACTGATAGAAAGAAGTGTGAGCAGAGAGGAGAAAGCTTTAAGGATATCTAGGTGAAAATGGTTCCAGATGGGAGGAATGGCAAGTGCAAAGGCCCTGAGGTAGGATTATGTTTTGTCTATTGCTTTATAACATTTATCACAAGTATTACTTATGGAAATCATATATTTATATGAACTATCACTTTATTAATGCCTGCTTCTATGACTAGATGTTGAAACTTCCTGAGGGCAGGCTGTCAACTTTTTTTCAACATTGTATTCCCAGGCTTTATAGCATAGGGCCTGATGCAAAATAGATAGTTCATATATGTTTGTGGAAAAGAGAAAGGGAAGGGGATAGAGAGGGAGGAAAGGAGAGGGGTGAAAGAAAGAGAAAGAGATAAAGGGAGAAAGAATGGAAGGAGGGAGGGGAAGGAAGAAAGAAAGTAAGTAGAAATCTCCCCAAAAGATGCACTAAACCCCTTGTCTTATGCACCCCCTTCTCTGGTATGGGCAAAGATGGGTGCCGCCAGTATTAACCACCCTTCACACCTTTTCCTCTCCCTGCTTCTATTACTGAGCAGTCCATCTGTTGCCAGATACAAAGTGCTAATAATTTCATGTGGGTTAGTGTCAAGTCTTCCAAGCCTAGGAGAGCTCTCCTGAATCTTTAATGTGACCTCTCATATTTTTACTCTGCTTCATTTTCTGTTTATTTTATGGTTCAACTCTCAGGAGGCCTTTACTTCTCCTTGTACTAAACTTTTAGGGAAACCTTACTTTTGCCCCCATCCCTCCTTCACATGCATCCTTCCTAATTTTCTTTTGATCTCCACTCTCCACCAATCTAGGCCAATGTCTCAGGCTAGTATAGACAAATACCTCTTTTCTAGGACAGTTCAAATTCCCAGGCAGTTAGGTAGGGGCTTGCTTCCTATATTTTTGAAGTTCTCATAATTCCATGCCAAATCTAAAAGACACTATCTAATCTGAAACAAAGATTCTCAGGATTGGCTTTTTATCAAGTGAGGTGGGCCAGATCCCAAGGTCTGGTCTGGATTCTGGGCTAGGTGAGAGCGACCACATACCTGAAATAGCATGACAGTCATGAACAGGGTTGTACCACTATCAAGGATTTAGTGTGTTTTTTGAATTTTTGCTGAGTTTCACGTAAGCCCTCTTGCTTCAGACCTTCCAAGATCTCCCTCATTTGCCACATAACGTGGAGGTTTCCTGATCAATTCCATTCCCTCTTAGGAAGGATAAGTCAAGAGAATTTGGGAGGACTTTTTATTCCTTCAAAGCTGTGTCCTTGGAAGGACATTTGTATTTCCGAGCAGAAAGCTTAAAGAGTATCTTAGGTGCCCAAACTCAGATTCAGTGAGATACTCAGATATCATGTCTTCAATATTATAGACCAGGGGTCAGCAAACATTTTTGTAAAGGAACAGATAGTAAATACTTTACAGCTGGAGGGTCAAATGGTCCCTGTATCAAGTAATTAACTCTGTATGAATTTGTAGAATAAAAAAAGCCAGAGGACAATGTATAAACGTATGGATGTGGCTGTGCTCCAACAAAACTACTCATAGACCACAATCTAGATTTGGCCCATGGGTAATAGTTTGCTGACCCCTTTAATAGGCCATAAAAATCCTTCCCTATTGTTCTTTTTTTTTTTTTTTAAATTAAATTTTATTTATTTTTGAGAGAGAGAGTGTGAGTTGGGGAGAGGAAGAGAGAGAAGGAGAAGCAGGCTCCCCTGCTTGTGAAGCAGGCTCCAGACTCTGAGCTATCAGCACAGAGCCCAATGCAGGGCTTGAACTCACAGACCATGAGATCATGACCTGAGCTGAAGTCAGATGCTTAACCGACTGAGCCACCCAGGTGCCCCTCCTTCACTATCATTCTGGTTGAACTCTATATTTGATGGTAAGCAGTGATCAAAAACATTGATTATATAATTATTATTATACATAATTTTTTGAAAAGTTGATTAGTTATCATTGTACACAGTTTATAAGATCTAGTCTTTTCTCCCAAAGATTCAATCACTTAGTTTGTTCAGTGAGAAATGTGTAATGATAAACAGAAGCTGCTTTGACAAAGTGAAAGGTGTTCTAGTACTTCTCTATTTGAAGTTTGATCCATGGACCAGCAGCATCCATATCATCTAGGATATGTAGTTAGAAATATAAGAGTTTACATGTCAACATGACCCCTAGATGACTCATAGATGTATTAAAGTTCAGGAAGCACTATTCTGGCACTCAGCACTGAATGCCATATCTCACAAGCATACTGAAAAACTTAAAAGATGAAGTGTAAATTTCTAACAACTCCCTGAAACCACTGAAGTAGTAGGTTTGAATTTTGTTAAAAAGACTCCTATGGTGAATTTTTGTTACATGAATAACCACCCATTTACATATCTGTTTTGCAAATAATTGATTTTCACACTATGTTTTGAAGAGTCTAGCACATTTCTGCTTTTACACCTTGATTTTCTGAGTTTTCTTGCCCTGGAATGACCTCACACTAACTAACTGACCTCTTTCACTAACTAAACTCCATGCATCTACTGGGGCTCAAGTCAAGTCTCTTTCCTTTTGATGCGCTTGCTCCCTTTTCTGAACTGCAATTGTCTGGTCAACTCAGCCTTTGCTAAGTCACAAGTTCTAGACTAAAATGTCTCTGAGAGTGGAGATCTATATTTTGATTGTCCTTGAAGCTCTAAGGTCTTATAACGTCTTTCTTTGCATATGGAAGGAACCTTAAATATTATACGTTGTTTCCTATATCATAGCAAGGTGGGGCCCACTTGCATCTGCCAAATGAATAGAGTCCAATTTCATTCTCTGGACCAACAGGCATCTCACTGTGACTTAAGAAACCTACACCTCGATCCCATTCAAACCCATAGAGATAGTAGCAATGGTACCTAACTCTAACCCCAGGAGCTCTGGGGATAGCATTGCAGATTATGAACAAATTGTCAACATAAGAGGACATAGATAGCATATGATATAGGATCCATGGAGAAGCTCATATTGTCCAGCACCTGATCTAGTCTATCGGATGTCATTTGGCTGAGGGTAAACTGAAGATCTGCCACTGATACTCTGGTGTTTTGGGTCAGGGGAAGCTGATTCCTGTAGAAAGCCTTTCCTGTGTCCATTTGGTAGATTCTTCTATAGTGAGCCTTTCCATGAATGAATAAATCAGACTTGATTCTTGATATTTTAATCACAAACTTAGCACTATGCTTAACACTGTGAGTATTTAAAGGACATATAAAGAAGCGCACAGTGTGGTCCCTGACCTTTCAGTTTAGTTGGATAGGTAAGTCAGACCCACTTTAATGGTTAAATCAAACTCATATAACTACTCAGCCAGCATTCTTTGTGGCAAAGTGGCCAGTTCTTACTGCCAATTTAATGGATGTATGGTCAGTTAGTGCTACAGTAGTTAGTAGGAGAGCCAGAGAGATTATTATTATTATTATTATTTAATTTTTTTAAGTTTATTTATTTATTTTTGAGAGAGACAGAGAAAGATAGAGAGGGAGTATAAGCAGGGGAGGGGCAGAGAGAGAGGGAGACACAGAATCTGAAGCAGGCTCTAGGGTACTCCAACACAGGGCTTGAACCCATGAACTGTGAGATCATGACCTGAGCTGAAGTCAGGTGCTTAACCAACTGAGCCACCCAGGTGTTCCGCCAGAGAGATTATTAAAGGTTGGAGATTTAGGGAAGGTTTAATGGAACTGGATGTTTAACCGACTGAGCCACCCAGGTGCCCTGACAGAGAGATTATTATAGGCTGGAGAGTTAGGAAAGGTTTAATGGAGGCAGTGGGCTTAGGGTAGGCTCTCAGCAAAGGTCACCCTTTGAACAGACTTGTATGGAAAGGCTTGTGTTACCCAGATAGGAGATAAGATTAGCTCTCTAAAGAACCCTTTCCTCCCACCCCACCCGACTTCCTTGTGGTCAGGGGAAGTCTGCTGCTCTCTCTTTCCTGGAAGCTACAATGTATCACTGGCTAGGGCTGGTCTGTTAGTTTTTCTTATTCCTCCCAATCACCCAACAAATTTGGGCACTTGGCAGTGTGGCTAGACTGACAATGAGATGGAAAATCCCCCCTAATTCATCAGAATGCAGTTCATTCACTCGGTGCCAAGTTGTCTTCTCTCTGGGCTCCCGGAGGAGGCCATGGAATAGACTGCACAGCAGCCTGGGCCTACCTGAAAGTGAAAGCGAATTCTTGCTGCAGAAAAAGAGCAAGGAGCTGCATATGCTGCATCATCTGTTCCTACTTATTTTTTCTGTCTACTGCAATGAGACCTGATCTTATCTCTGGGGGATGCAGCAGCTAAGGTTGACTCCCATCTTTAGAAGAAAATATTTATCAACTTTCATGTATAATATTTTTTTTTCCAAATTACTGACTACTTATCATGTAGTCAACAGATACTTAATGGGTACTGATTTTATGCCAAGCCCTATGTCAGATGCTGAGGATATGACACTGAATAAGACACAGTTCCTGCCTTCTTGGAATTTCCTATGTATGCAGGAAACAGAAAAATTAAGCCAGGCAACTATAGTTCCATGATAAGTACTATTAGAGATGTATACAGAAGATTATTGTGCACCACCCAGGATGGATACCTCACCCAGATTTTGGGGTAGTGCTACAGGAAAGTCTTCTAAATACACTAATATCTAAGCAGAGTTTTAAGGAAAAGCACTAGATTCTAGGTTGTGTTCGATGGGGAAAGAGGAAGCAGTAGGGAAATAATTCTAAGACAAGGTATAGAAATCAGGATATAAATTAGGTCACAGTGCTTTGAGGGCATTGCCTGCGGTTTATTTAGGCTGGAGAGAAGAGTACAAGTGAGGACAGTAGTTGGCAATAAAGTCAGAGAAGTAGAGAACTTGTGCTTTGTATTCTTTTATGAGATGGTCAATAAAATGTAGTTGACCTAGAGACAGGAGGCGTGGCATGCCAGGCAGGGCCACATGGGGAAACACCAGGGTGGTCAGGAAGCAGAAAACTGGAGCCAGCCAAAGGTTTAGGTCAGAGCCTTTATCGTGGTTTCCATGGGCAAGTCAGGCCAGGGCAAGTACTGGCTAGTTTGAAAATTTTCAGTGGGCTCTGGGCTACAGGGATCATCCCTAGTTGCCAGGTAGCTAATCCTGGGATGAGTAAGGCAGAGGATATTACCTCCTGTGGTCTGTGGGCCAAACAGGAGGCATGGCTCTGGATTGGTTCATCTGCATAGCAAAGGCATGCTCTAGGTTGAGTCCTATCCAGGTTACAGCAGTCTCTATTCTCTCCTGTAATCATTTTTGGAGGTGGGGGTGGAGGGCAAGGAGTGAGTAATTGTGGGATGTATATATATTTTTTGACAGAATGCATTCTCTGCTGTATTTCTTTCATGGGAGAGGTCTGTTCCTTTTAGTAGGGAGAACCTCTTGCTGGCATGTATTATATTTAAAGAAGATCGATGTTTTCCATTGTGGAGTGCACATGATAACCTAGGTGACACAGCTAAATAACCTAGTAGGAACAGTTGCCACAATAATGCTTCTATCATGAAGTTTCTAGTAATGTAACATCTGACACACATTAAGTACTCATTAAATACATAAATGAATGATTGGTATCAGGAGCGAGAAAAGTGACCCTCCAGTCGAATGGGACAATAGCGAATATCTTATAAGGATAAGAGGAGCTTTTGAAGGAAAGGAACATCGTTTATTCATTCATTCAGCAAATATTCAGTGAGCACCTATTATGGGCTGGCATCTTTCTAGGCATTAGGCATGAATGGATTCTGAAGATACAATTGACCTGCTTCATAGATTTATCAGAGACCTCCCCAAAATAATCTATAATTTTACATAATCACTTGTTAACTGAATGTTATGAAGCTCTTTGTGGGAGGGGGATACGAGGATGGGAACAACAACAAGAAAATTAGGATTATAATATTGTTAGAGTGCCAACTACATTTCAAATCATTTCAACTAGGTCACTGCAGAGACTTTCTGTTTGTGAAGAGCTTAATCTTTCCAGATAATTTCTTCTAATGTGCCACTCCATATTCAGTCCTATTTTTTCTTTTTTCCTCATCTTCTTAAATCTTATCAGAAGCTGCTGAGCAATCTTTTTGAACACAAGAAAGATAATTATTATCATCATTATGCTGTTACCCTTGAAGAAAGCATGTAAAGAGACTGACAGAAGATGCATAATTTGGGAAAACATAGAAACTCAAGGTTGCAAAATAGCCTCTTGCTTCTCCTGACTGCCACTAAATCTAATTGAGACTAAATATATTTACACACACACACACACACACACACACACCCCTACTATGGAACAGTGTACTTACATATTTTACCAGACTATAAACTTCATAATAGTAGGGACCACATCTATTTGTTCACCAGTATACAATCCAGTGTTTACATAGTGCTTGGCACAAAGTAGGCACTTACTAGATATTAGCTGAGTGGACAAATAAATAAACTGCATTTCTAACCCCTCTTCTCAGTTATTTATGATGTCCATCTTTTTCTACTTGCTGTAGCTTTTGTATTCTCACAATTTCATTTATTTCTCTTCCTCTTTCACAATTGTTCTCGTTAGTTTACAGGACACCTGTATTATTAGAGAATTGCCTTTAATTACCTATGTCTCTAACTGGTTCACAGATTTAGGGAGGAGTCTTCAATCTCCCTACTTTCCCTGTCATTTGTTCCCCAGACTGCTTTCCTCCTCACCACTGGGTTGCCCACTTCATGAGGCCCATGTCCCTGCAGAGCTTTCTTAAAGACCTGACAGTATAACAATGGCCCCAGGACTTTTGTATGCTGATTGGGATTTAATATCCTTCCCCTCTCCCCTAACCCTTGGGTTCAATTTCAGTTCAGAATCCAATTTCAAATCAGAGAAGTTTTGAATGAAACAGCTGTGCTGTGGGGGGAAGGAACACTGGGAGTCAGACCTGGGTTAATAGTGATATTACCACTTACTAAATGTTTATTCTTGGGGAAGTTATTTAAATTCTGAAACTTGGTTTCATCATCTCTAAAATGGGATTAAAAACATAAACATATATAAATGTCTCAGCACAGGGCTTAGCTGATAGGAGAGGCTGTAGATTCATTTGCTTTTCAATATCTTCCTTGGGTCCCTGGACTTCTCTAACTCAAGGTTTCTCCGCATTGATATTTTGGGCCAGATAATTCTTTTCTTTTAATTTTTTAATGTTTATTTATTTTTGAGAGAGAGACAGAGACAGAGCACGAGTCGGGGAGGGGCAGAAAGAGAGGGAGACACAGAATCTGAAGCAAGTTCCAGGCTCTGGGCTGTCAGCACAGAGCCCGATGCTGGGTTTGAACCCACGAATCATGAGATCATGACCTGAGTTGAAGTTGGGCACTTAACCAACTGAGCCACCCAGATGCCCCTTGGGCCAGATAATTCTTTGCTGTGGGGTCTGTCCTGTGCATTGTAGGATGTTTAGAGCAACCCTGGTCTCTATTAGTTGCTAGTAACACTCCCTCCCAGCTGCAAGGACCCATTATGTCTTCAGACATCGTCAAACACCCTTGGGGTGGGGTGCGGGTGAGACAAAATTGCTCCCGTTGAGAATAACTGCTTTAACTTTAGAAACTGAATGTATTAAACTCATTCTACAGATTTAGTTATTTCAGATGTCTGAACCAATCCTGCCTAGACTGGAGGATCTTAAATTCTTTTGGCAGTTGTTCATTATCCATCAATACATGTTTAAAGCATTCATTTGTATGTTTCTTGAGGTCAGGTTTTTAAAAATTAATTTTGTTATTTGGTACATACCCAAAGGCCTATAATTATATCTGACAACACATAGTAGGCACTTATATATTTGCTGAATGAATGGCTTAATAAATAAATCCATCCACCTATTTATCCATATACCCAAAATTTACTGACTATATCTGTTATGAAGTCTAAAAAGATGAATAGAACAGGGACCCTATATTCAGGGAGATTAGAATTTAAGGAGGGAGACAGAAATTTACATATAACCTATAGAATATCTGTATTGGTTTCCTAAGGCTGCCATATGAAAGCATCACAAACTAGATAGCTTAAAACAAGAGAAATTTATTTTTTCACAGTTCTGGAGGCTAGAAGTCCAAAATTAGGGTGTTAGCAGGATCAGGATCAGTCTCCCTCTGAAGCCTCTTCTAGCTTCCAGTTAAACCCGAGGCATTCTTTGGCTTGTGGCAGCATAATTGCATTCTCTGCCTCTGTGTTCACAAGGCCATCTTTTCACAAGGGGTCTGTGTTTCTGTGCTTCTTCTCTTCTGATAAGGACACTGGTCATATTGGGTTAAAGGCACATCCTATTCCAGTATGACCTCATTTTAACTGATCACATGTGTGAAACCTATTTTCAAATAAAGTCATTCTTAGGTACTAAGGGTTAGGACTTTAAATATCTTTGTGGAGGACAAAATTCAACTCGTAATGATATTATATCTGAAAACAGGGGTAGGGAGAAAGTATTCTGGGACTAAGAGGAGGGAGAGGGTCATTCTTAATTGGTTGAGAGTAAAGAGAGATTAAGATTGATTCCTTGGAGATGCCTTGAATGAGGAGAGTTTGGGCTAGGAGGTGAGCATAAGGAACAGTTATTTCAAGCTAAACATAGAGAATAAACAATGGCAGACACACAGCAAATAGATGGCACATGGGCTATCATCCCCTGCTTTGGCTTAGCCACCACCTGTTATTTTATCCTGGCTCCTTATTCTTGTAGATCCCAAATACACTCTCAAAACCTTCCTCAATACAACACTACAGACAGCTATGGCCAGTCAAGCAGATTGTGCACCCAAGACAAAACTTATTTACTACCATGTCTTAGAAGCAGGGAAGTATGTTTAAATGACTGGGAATAGTTCATGTTGCTGGAATATGGAGGTCACAATAGAATTAGATGAAGTGGCTGATTCGGTTGTAAAAGCTGTTACAAGAAACCAAGTTTAGGGTTTGTTTTTATTGTTGTTATTCAATTCTATGAGATTTCTATGTCTTTAACTGCCCCTCTCCTGTAACAATTTTCTGTTCTACTCAAGCTGGTTTGATAAGTTCTAACTCTTAAAAAATAAATTAAAAAAGCCTTATTGAGATAAGCTCTTGGGGAATTTATTATTCTTATTCTTATTGGCTGCATAACACACTACCACAAACTTAGCAGCTGAAAAAATTGCCCATTCATAATCTTGGAATTTCTTTAAGTCAGAAGTCTAAGCACGACATGGCTGGATTTTCTGTTCAATGTCTTACCAGTCTGATATCAAGATGTTGTCTGAGGCTTCAGTTCTCACCTGGGACTCAGAGTCCTCTTTGAATCTGTTGCTAGCAGAATTCATTTCCTTACAGCTGTAGGATTGAGGTTCCCTTATTCCTGTTAGCTGTTGGCAGAGATAGCACTCAGCTCTTACATACCATTTGCAATTCCTTGTCATGTGGTGCCCTCAGGCAGCTCTTACAGTAGATACCTGCTTTCTTCTAAGGAAGCCAGAATGTGTCTCCCTGACTTCCTGTTTTGCAACCAGCCAGAGAACAGCCTTTTAAAAGATTTATCTAATAAAGTCAGGTCGACCCAGGATAAACCCCATTTGTTATAAAAGGTAACATGATTATAGGAGTGCTATGTATCCACAGGCTCTACCCACACTCAAAAGGAAGAGGAGTATATAACGATGAGGATCATAGAGGATCATCACAGAGTTCTGCCTACCGCAGGCGTATTCTAGTGGTTGTATTCAGATCTCATGGAAGACCTGTGACTACCTGTAATCTTGGGTGTTGTTCTTTCATCTCTCTGGGTCCAAATTTTTCTTACTTGTAAAATGAAGGAGCTATTGTTGATAAGGCTAGGGTTGCTGCTGGTTCTGTGATTCCTTAGGAAACAAATATGTGTGTCCATTGCCTCCTGGAAGGTCTTAAAGGCTTTACACATTAGATTGATGGGGTGGTGGTGGGGTGGGCCACCCTTGCCATTTCTTTTCCACATGACATTCACCAAGCCCTTCCATTCCAGCTTCACTGCCCATTTCCCATTTGTGTATAAGACTGCTCTGAGAAGCAGAGACATTATAAGGACCATTCTCTCCACACATGGTTCTAATTCCTCTAATCCTGATACCTACCACGGTTAGAAGCATCTTAGGAAGCTTTTTTCTTTTTCTCACAATGGAATTGGCTCCATCATACCTGACTCTGTTCTCCTTTCAGATTTCTGCCTCTTTTCTAGTTCTTACAAGGCAAGGCTTAAATGAATTAAATCATAGGTAGCTTTAAAAAAATATGCACATATTACCACTACTGTCAATGGCAAGAAGCAATAATATACTGACCACCACATGACTCAGATTCCAGACAGCTTTATATTTGGTTCAGCATGAACCACCCCATCTTCTATAGGTCCTACATTTTAGAGGAGGTTTTGTTTTGTATCTTTAATTGTAATATATATGTTTTCATTAGTATGGATGATTGCCAAGAATTTCTATTTGATCTACCTGTCTTCACTGTAGTTGCTCATTTAGTCAGAACTAAATTAGAGACACAAATGCCCTCCCTCTTTCTCAGCCACTTGTCATGCTAATTACTACCTGTGGCAGGCCTAAAGAGCAGTGTCTGCGTGTAGATGGGTCATCTGACGATTTACAATGAATATTTTACAAGCAACTTGGAAGGATAAATCTTTGGAGAGTGTATATTCCTCTCACAGGACATTCATAAATGGTGCCAGGATGTTATATTCATCTGCGTACCCTTTCATTTCCCATTTCATTCCTATCTTTAAGTATCTTCTATGAAGTACACAAATGATGGAGATAGCATATAAAGGCTGAATGGGTGAAGATGCTCATTGTACTAATGATATCTCCTGTCTCAAGTCCCCCTTTTAAATTAAAGTATAATTGACAAACAGTTTCAGGTGTACAACATATTGATTTGACAATTCTATGCATTACTCAGTGCTCAGCATGATAAGGGTAGTCACCATCTGTCACCATAAGTTATTACAATATTATTGACTATATTCCCTATTCTGTACTTTTCATCTCTGTCACTTATTTATTTCATAACTAGAAGTTTTTACCTCTTAATCCCCTTCACATATTTCACCCATTCCCCCACCCACTTGCCCCTTTGGCAACCACCAGTTTCTCCTCTGTATTTAAAAGCCTGTTGTGCGTTCATTTATTTTGTTTTTTAGATTCAACATATGAGTGAAATCATATGGTATTTCTCTTTCTCTGACTGACTTATTTCACTTAGCATTATACCCCCCAGGTCAATCCATGATGTTGCAAATGGTAAGATATCATCCTTTTTTATGGCAAGTAATAGTCACACACACACACACACACACACACACACACACACACACACACACACACATTTCCAGTCCCTTCTTAGAGAACTGCTCATGTTCCCCTCACAAAGTATGTTTCTCTCATCCTTGTTGAGAAGTCAAGGAATTGGGTAACTCTGACCCCTGGCCTACCTGATTACTTGATTGGACGATAGAATCATCCAATCTTCTCCTTGAATTCATGGAACTTAGAATTGAAACTCAGAAACTTCACATTTCTCTTTTTGATGTTTATTTATTTTTGAGAGAGAGAGCACAATTGGGGGATAGGCAGAGAGAGGGAGACAGAGTATCTGAAGCGGGCTCCATGCTGACAGCAGAGAGCCCGATGTGGGGCTTGAACCTATGAACTGTGAGATGATGACCTGAGCTGAAGTTGGATGCTTAACCAACTGAGCCACCCAGGCACCCCAAACACTTCATATTTCTTTAAATGTTTATTTATTTATTTTGAAACAACGAGAGAGAGAGTGGAGGAGGGGCAAAAAGAGAGAAGGAGACAGAGAATCCCAAGTATGCTCCACACTGTCAGCACAGAGCCCAACGCAGTGCTCAGTCTCATGACTGTGAGGTCATCACCTAAGCCAAAATCAAGAGTTGGATGCTTAACCACCTGAACCATGCAGGCATCCCAGAAACTTCATACTTCTGTAGATACTAGACTTTATAGGGCATAAAAGCATGGGGGATATAGACTGTTAGTTGGGGGTTATCTGCACAAAGTATCAAGTAAAACCAATGAGAGGGAAAGAGAGCATGAGAGAAAGCAACAGAGAATCAAGATCAAATATGACCAGAGAAACAGAGATGAGATTATTTTTGTTGTGATCACCTCAGAATCTAGCACAGTGGCTGGCACACAGCAGAAGTTCAATAAATGCTGAATGTCTGACTGAATCATCTTTCCCAAGAGAGATGGAAAGAGTAATTGCAGTGGTACCTCTTCTATATCTCCTTTCCTTAGATCTCATGAGTAACTCATTTGAATGGGTTTCTGTTACTTGCACCCTGGTGAACCACAGCTAAGATACTGGCCAGCATGAGCACTTGACTTCTAGTTTCTCCCTCCTCCTACTTTCTACAAGGACACCAGCTCAGATTAGACCCTCTGAATAGCTGGATGTTGTTTTACATTGCATGTGGAAGGCATTCCCTAACACTTGTGGATGTGACCTGTGTTTCCCAATTTATATGGCCTTTAGACTGTGTAGAAGCATTTAACACTGAATAAATAGAAATCTTATCCCTTTCAAGTCTGATTTTATGTCCCAGGCTCAAGGCTGCCACTTAGTTAGAAGTCCCTGTTGAACCACATCTGGGTGACTCTTGGTTGCTCTGATGTCAGCCTCCTGTCCTCTTTCATGGGACATATTTTATTTATTCACACATATTTGTTGAGCACTCCAAGTGTGAGAGGCAGTGTTCTGGGTGGTAGAAAAGTGAGGTAAACAAAACAAATGAAATCTTTGTACCATGTTATTTTCCACTTACTAGCCCCCACTCTCAGGTCCATCCTCTACATTCTCTGACCTACTGTGTGCTTGGGAGGCTGATTGCTGCAAACAGCATCATCTCTACAACCTTGCTAACTCTATTATAGTTGGGTTTGGCCAATGACAGCCAATGCAGAAGATGGGGTGGGGCGTGAAGTAGTGAGAAGTTGGGCTTCCTCCTTGCCCCAGGGTAACAGCTCCAGCATTGGCCATCTCCTCCATGATCACAGCTGCTGCCCACCAACCCTTCGTCCAAGCTCCAGTAATCACTGGTTCCAGGAACAACATTCCCTCCCCTAACCTCTCTCTCTAAGCCTAAGGGTGGTAATGACTTCTGGATTTTGTTCATTTCTAGATGCCTCAGGTTTCCTCATTTTTTCCTCAAACCTGCCTATACCTCTGTAAAATGTCAGCCTCCCTTTTTAATCCTTTTAATCCTTTGGATTAAACCATCAGAGGGGAATTCTGTGTCCTGCTGAGACCTTGCCTGATACAGTCCTTAACTTATATAGAACTTACATTTTAGTGGGGAAGAGACAACTAACAAACATCAAATTCACTGTCATGTAGCGACAGGTGTTACAAAATAGAATAAAGCAGGGTAAACAGAGTGTAACAGACACCACTGTGGTGAATGTGGTCAGAGAAGATGTCTCTAAGGAAGTCACTTCTGAGCAAATGTTTGATTGAGGGAAGGAGAGAGGTATACAGACATATAGGCAAGTACAAGGCCTGAGATAGGAATGTATTTGGGGAACACAAAGACCAATGGGCTGGTAGGAATTGAGGTCATAATGTTTATTATGTTGCTTGTCGCAGGGAGAGGAAATGTGGTGTGATGAAAAGAATTGGATTCTGGAGTCATACAGTCCTGGGTTTGAATCCAAGCTCTACCATTACTGTGTAGCCCTATAACAATAGGCAAATTATTTCAAGTATGAGTCTCAGTTTGTGTGCAAAATGAGGGTGATAATGAATACCTCAAAAAGCTGACACAAAATTTATAAATTCATAGCCCAATGCCTTGCTTTCTCTCACTCTCCCCCACCTCCATCACTTGGCCTATTCTTACATGCTGGAATTAAACCTAAACTCCTTGGCCTGTGGTCTTTATCAGATATCCTTCTTGAATTCTTTCATAGAACCCTTTATTCATTTATTCATTTAACCAACATGGACCATCAAAAATGTTATCACAGTTGGCAGTTATGGTTTCATTTTAAGTATGATCTTTTAATGTGTCTCTCTCCCACTAGACTTTTATCTCCATAAGAGCAATTCCTCTGAGAGTTTTGTTTACTCTTGGATATCTAGACTCTAGCACAGTGTCTGGCACATGATGAACATTTAATAAATATTTTTTTGATGAAGGGCAGGAAAAAAAAGAACATCTACTATACTTTCAATAAGATTTTATTTTCCTAGAGATTTTATTCTGGGGAATTCCAATTCACTTAATAAGTACTAGTTTGACTGAAATGAACATATCTAGAGCTTTATACTTATTTCCATGAGGTATATAAAGAAAGAAAACTGTGAAAGCAGGGATTACTCTTTTTCATCTTTCTATGACTAGCAATTAACATACTGCTAAGCACCTAGTGATAAATATATTTAATAAATATTTGTGAATAAAAGTAAGCTAACAAATGATTTAAAATCTGTTGTGTGTGTGTGTGTGTGTGTGTGTGTGTGTGTGTGTGTGTGTGTGTCAGGGCAGGGGGAAATTACAAAATAGAATCATCTGAGACATTTTTGTAAAATCACAGTGAGACTTTTCGAAAACACTTTTCTTTTCTCCACGCAGCACACAAAAGAGGGCTCTGAAAAGAGGCTCTTTTGGAAACTGTCTAGACAAGGTGAGGTGTCACTTAGGAAGGGGCAACACTATGAAAACATTATTTTCCTCTTTTCTGTTTGGAAAAGTTTGATAGGAGGATGTATAAAAGACAGAGATGAAGTGATTTGATTGCTCTGGGGGGGCCTTGAAGCTGGAGACGCCTTGGAGGAAGGGCTCAGTGAGGATACTTTCCCCCACCTGGTACTGGTTGCCTGGAGAAAGCACATTCCAAAGTTGGACAGCATCTAACACCCCACTGAGAACAAAGCCCCACGGGCTTGGGACACATGGTTCTGGTTATCTGGGAAACTGTGTTTTTCAAGGACAATAATACTCCCCTTTTATGTGTGCCCTATTTCAGAGGGATTCCTGGTCCTTCTTGGGCATGTCTCCTGTCCAGGTGGTAGGTCCACCTGAAAAACATAGGCACAGGAAGATTGGTCCAGGAGTCTAGCAGAAACACCTCTCTGTTAGAGACAGGGTTGGCTTCCTGAAAGCCATACTTCTGCAGACCATGTGGCACTCATTGAAACCTTATCTTAACAAAGTCCCAAGTTAAGACCCCTTGCCCAGAGTACTCACTCTATCTGAAATTCTCAAAGAGTCTGTGTCTGAGAAAACCCACCAGCCCAGCAGAGTTGGCAGATGCAGTAGTAGTCAAGTTGTCTCTGTGTCTCTACATGTTATTGTCTCTGGATGAAGCTCAGATTCGGACATTTAAAAATCCGTGAAATATCAAATGCTGTGTACTTACACATCTGTAAAAGCCAAGTTTCCATGAGAAGCAAAAACAAACATTGCTTTCTGCTCATTTCATCCTGTCCTTGAGATATTTGGGTTAAAAATGTGTCCCTGAGTAACAGATAACTGGGTCTCCTTTTATATTGGTTATGACAAAGGCTGCCATATTAATTTGACTCTAAGGAGTAGATATCCCCATCAATGGCAGCACAATATAATAATCTCCCTTTCATGATTGGAGAATTTACCATTGTGTGAATTGTGGTGGAAGGTAGGGTTTATTGCCTTATGTACCAGACATTAAAAGCTAGAAACATACTCTCCCCTCTTGCTGGCCCCTGCAAGGGAGAGTGGCAGCTAAATTAAAGGGCACTGTTAAATTTGAGTTTTAGATAAAAAAAAAAAAGTAATTTTTTCAGTTTAAGTGTGTACCAAATATTGCATGGGATATACTTATAAAAAATTCATTGTTTATGTAAAACTCCAATTCCACTGTGCATCTTATATTTTTATTGAAAACCTTAGGTGGGGGCCAGGCTATACGATTAAGCCTTATCAATGAGGTGCCCCTTCCTATATTTTAAATATGAATTAGTAAATCAGAGAAGCTTCAGCAATTCAGAGTTTATTCAGCCGGTGGCAGTGGTGGCAGTAATATCTAATGAGTAGTCATGGTAATCGTGATGCCAATGGTGGTGTCCACTATGCAAAGACAGTGGTGCAGAGTCTGGTGTCCAGTGGTGGCAGCAATGCCAGCAACAGGACACTGATCAGAGGTCTTCTAAGACATACACTTGATTCCTGCCCATTTCCCAAGCCTTTCCTCCAACCTTCCCCTAAATCCTATAGGCTTTCCAATACCTTCCTATCAATCCCTCTTAAACTTATGTTTGCTAGAGTTGATTTCTGGTTTTTTGAACTCTGAGCCCTGCTCAGACTGCTATGGTTAGGGATGTCAAGATGATAAAAATGTGTCAAGACGATAAAATGCCCCTCTGTATCTCTTACTGTGTTGGCTCCCAGGCACTCTTCATGTAGGCAGTTCCTAGATATTCTGGAGAGATGTGGGCAACTTAGGCTGGAGGACCCCCATTGACCCAGAGGAAGCATTTCTGGAACTGGGCTGCAGTCTACGACTCTTTCTATCCAATCCTCCTACCTTCATTCCTTCCTTGTACAGGTGTCAGACCTCACAGTCATTATGTATGGGGTAGTTTAATTATGGTGAAGAGCGCAGATTCTAAAGTTAGACTTTTTTAGTTTCTTCCACTGTAAAATTGGCATAATGGCACTGGTATCATAGGATTGTTGTGAATTTTAAATGAAGTCATTTTTCTTCAACAAACTATTACATAGCACTTCATGCCAGCTTCTGTTCTAGAGTCCACAAAGACACATATTACATCTCATTTCTTACTGTGTGTCTGTGGATTCTCAAATGCTGCAGTCACATTGGATTAGTAAATATTTCCCAGATGCTTCTTCTATCCTGTCCACTGCTTTTTTTCATGCTGTTTCTTCAAACGAATATGCTTCTCCCTCATCTATGGAGGGCTCTATGCTGTTGGGGTCTCAGCATAGGTTTGTGCTTGAATTCTCCTACTTACCCTTTTCACTTCCAGGTTTCTGGCTGAAGAGCCAGATGGGACAAGGAAGGAACATTAGATAGAGCTTTCTAGGAATAATTAGATTAGAAAATAATTAAGCCTAAATCTTGAACCTGTATGACCTAGATCCTCTCCCCCATCTGCTTGAAGAAGATAGATGAACTTGAAATGGAGAAGCAGAGATCTGCTCTTGCGTTGAGGTGCCCTGTGTCAATGGTTAGTGGGCTAGCCTCACTCTCTGGTTATCATTCTTATCAATTGATCATTGCACCAGAGAAGACCAGGAAGTGTGCCTTTAGCGTCACTGCCTTTTGGAAAGTAGAACTGAGTACTCTTATGTGTTTTTTTTTGTTTGTTTTTGTTTTTGTTTTTTATAGAGCCTCATGGGAAGGGGAATAAATAGTCTCTCTTGAGAAGAAAATTAGGACTTAATTAAGTTAGGACTTAATTCTGTAGAAAATGGGAATTTTGAAGTTTTTTGAACAAGGGCCTAATAGCCATTATCACTTTGCGTTAGTATTCACAGCACTGATACTGTATATCGATACAATATTTTAGTTTTCAAAGGTTTTAAAATATTTGATCTCATTTGATATGCACTTTAGCAAATGAGTGGATTACATGTTGAACTATATACAGGGCAGTGTCTTGCTAGCTCTACTTCATACTGGAAACCTGAAGACCGACGGTGTATCTACAGGTGAGGCAGGGACTTCCTGTGTTGAACTATAAGCAGAATGTTCTTTTACTTTTTCTTTTTTCTTGGTGAGGTGAACATGTATCCTGAGAAGCTAAACTTGAAAAGGTCAACCTGTCTTTTAAACACTAGGTGTCTGGGAAATTACACGGCTGTGAGCCTTTGCCATGGAGGGTTATCTCTGTCTGGAATCAGGTCTGTATACGTTATGTCAGCCTCCACCAGTTGTCCAGTGATGAATGTGGTGCCTACCTCAGCCAGCTTGGCATTCTAGGGGGCCCTCTGTCTTCCAGTTGATGGAAGGATAATTAATAAGCATGACACAGGATGGTGAAGACACTTTTTCATGGAAAATTCTGTTTGGCTTTGTGCACATGTGTGAGTGATTGTCCTTGTACCCTTAGGAGCAAATCCTCTTGTCCAGTGTGAGTCATAACAACTACAGTCTCTTAGTTGGAGCCTCAGGTCACTTGTGAAGGGAAACCAGCTTGAGGGTGGAATTTCTCATTCATGCCTTTCCAATGAAGGGCATGAAATGTAAAGGCAAGATGACTCATGTCTTTTCCTCTTGATAATTCAGTGATGACCCTTCTTATTAACCATTAACTCACTGGTCTAACTACTGAATTTGGGCTCTACCCTTCAGAAGTTAGGAGAGGCATCTTCTCCATGTTATTTCCAGGTGGGGCACAGACATCCACTCAATTCCTTGTCCATCCTTTGAATTTGGTGCCCTATGTTACTAGTGCATGCATGTAATACACACACACGCACACACACATACACACACATACACATGAATCCATAATTTAGACTCATGTGTGGACTTTACACAAGTTAAAGAGTCAGTGAATAAGAATTATTTCTAGACAATGGTCAGTAAAAGACCATTTCGAAACAATTGCCAATAACAAGATTAAAACACATTTTTTAAACATTGCATTTTAATATTTTTTAAATTACTCTAAGCTCCATGAAAGCAGGAACTACATCTGCTTAGCTTTTATTAGAAAAAAAATTAATTAAGAATGTTTTCCATTTCAGATAACAGAATACCTACTAATAGTTGCTTAACCAAATAGTGTTTTTTTTTTTTTCTCTCCCATAACATAAAAAAAGAAGTTTGGAGATAGGCAGCTGCTGGTCTAATTCAGTTACTTAGTGATAACAAGGACCTGGGCAATGCACACCCTTCTGCTCTGGCTTTCTCTCATAGTGTTATTGTCCATGCTCTCAAGATGTCTAAAACAGATCCAGAACTTTATCCCTGCATTCACAGTCAGAAATCAAGAGAACTGCAACAGTGGTGAGAGCCTCTCTCCTCACCATTATCTTTTATCTGGGGGAGAATATCTTTTCCTGAAAGTCCCCATTGTATTTTCTTTCATGATGACTACTCATGTCTTCCCCTGCAAGGAAGACTGAGAAAGTAATTGGCTTTTCCAACTTTATAAAAGACGTTAAAAAAACGAAAATATTGTTAGCTGCTTTGGGATGGATGTCCTAATTATATGCTATAAAACTCTATCTCTCAGTGGCTGGTATGGGTCTCGCTACTATTCAGTAAATAATTGTTGAAAGTGATCTAATCCCTCAGTAATCACTAGCTCTGCTATCTCTCTCTTTCCTTTCATCAACTCAGCAGTTACTCTTAAGCCACAGCAGTTCAAAGGATGAGGATTCTTTGTTTCCAGGGCCCAGAGTTTTGCCTGAATGGATTTCAGATTATTTGATTCTAAAGCTAGTCTTTTCCAAGAAAAGGTCCAGAAATTAATACATTACATTGTGTGAAATTTTATAACATGTCTTAGTATTTGTAAGGCTATATCCTTTTAGCACACTTTAAAAAATACTAGATTATTGTTGTTTAGTTTCTATAAAATTAAAAAATAAAAATACATTAAGATTATTTATTTTTTAATGAGAGAGAGAGAGAGAGAGAGAGAGAGAGAGAGAGAGAATGAACAGGGGAGGGGCAGAAAGAGAGAGGGAGAGAGAGAGAATCCCAAGAAGTCTCCCCATTGTCAGCACAGAGCCTGATGCTGGGGTCAAACTCATAAAGGTGAAATGATGACCCGAGCTGAAACCAAGAGTCATGTGTTTAACCAATTGAGCTATCCAGGCGACACAGATTATTGATTAATTAAGAGAAGACTGAAGTTTGTGATATTGGATTTTTTGTTCAAGATCATGTCAAGTATTTACATTTGTCTACTACTCCTGGGTCCATGGTTAGCATTTAAAAATTTTATTCCTGTAGATCTTACATTTGTTTCCTTAAGTTTGAAATTTATCTATTTTGTTGCCTTTGTAAATAAGGAATTTTCATCCATTTTTTTTCTGATGGTTTTTGTTGGCATATATTTAGGCCATTTTCTAGACATTAATTTTGTATATAGCTACCATACTAAATTCTTTTAAATTTGTAACAGTTTCTTATATATGCACAATGTTTCTCTAAAAAATAGTTGTGTGTGTTTGTACAAATAATGATTCTATATCCATCTTTTAAATGTCTATACATCTCTCTTTTTTTTTTCCATTTCCTGACTGCATTGGTTAATTCCTCCAAAAAATATTAAATACTAATGTTGGTAAATACATTCTTATCTACTTTTTTACTATATGGGAATGGTTATATTATTTCCATGAATTAAAATGCTCCAAGTCCCATTTCTATTTTTCTTAAGAGGTGCTTTCGAGAGTGGATGTTAAGTTTTATGAATTTCTTTTACCACATCTTTGGAAATAATTATATATTTTTACTATTATTGTCCATTAAATAATGCTTAATCAAATCTTCCACTGATTTATGTATTTCATTCTTATTTTTTAACATACTTTTTTAAGACTATGAATTTTTCTTAGAACACTGTTTTAATTCTATTCCATGAACTCAGTGTGTGTGTATAAATTATGATTACCTTCTAGGCACCTGGGTGGCTTATTCCATTGAACGTCCAAACTTCAGCTCAGGTCATGATCTCACAGTCCAGAGTCTGTGGGTTTGAGCCCCTCATTGGGCTCTGTGCTGACAGCTCAGAGCCTGATCCTGCTTCAGATTCTGTATCTCCCTCTCTCTGCCTCTCCCCTGCTTGTGCTCTGTCTCTCTCTCTCTCTCTCTCTCTCTCTCTCTCTCTCTCAAAAATAAATAAAAACATAAAAAAATTAAATGATGGTTACTTTCAAAATGTATTACAGACTCAATTTTTATTTCTTCCTCGATCCAGTAGTTGTTAAAAGTTTAGACTTTCCAGAAAGTAGGTTTTTGTTGTTTTCTTTTTGTTGTTACATTTCTAGTTTGTTTCTTTCTTTTCCTTCCTTCCTTCCTTCCTTCCTTGCTTCCTTCCATCCTTTTCTTATCTATCTATCTTCTATTTCCTTCTCTTCCTTCCTTTCTCTTCCTTTCCTTTCCCTGTTTTTTTCCTTTTATTTCTTCCTTAAAGATTGTTAAAGGCATTGAATCCTTATATTTTTAAATGAAGCTGTAGAGAAGTGTGACACCAGTCCATACTTTTTGCCCTTGTAAATGACTTCATCTTTTGCTCTAAGATATTTAAAGGAATATTAATTTTGAAGTTCAGAAATTTTACTGGGATATATCTCAGTATTAATCATTTTGTGACAGGTTTACCTGGGATATATTATTCTCTTTTAATCAGTAAAATTATTTTGAAATTTCTGGAATTTTTTTCAGTTTGAGCTCTAAACATTTTTGTTTTCTTACAATTCATATTCTCTCCTGTGGACTACCACTCATGCATTCATGTATTTCCAAACCTTTATTACTTATATTATATTATATTATATTATATTATATTATATTATGTTATATTATATTCTCTCTAACACTTTTATCACTGTTTATTTCATTTTCTTATTTTTCTCATTCCTGTACACAGTCCCTGTGTTTTCAACAGTGTTGTAATTTTTTTGTGCTACTTTTTGTTTTACTTTAATTTTTCTTCCATTTTTTTCTGAATTTTGTGCACTAATGTTTCATCTTGTGGTACTTCATTATAACATTACTAAGCTCTTGTATCTCTTCTTTGTCCTCTTGTTTTATGGAAGTTGTTGCTCTATTGTTTTAAAAACTCATAATATATTTTGTCAAAGTATTCTCCAAAATTTCTGGTGCATGACTTTCTTTTTTGTGCCATTTTTCCTGTTTATTTTACTCCTTTTCCCCATATAACATTTTTAGGCATTCAAATAGAGTTTTACAGGTGTAAATGTGAGGGAGAGACAAAAATGCTAGTGTGGGCCAGAGTGTGAGTAAATTTACTTAGCTTTAAATTTGTGCCCTAGTGCTCCTCTTAATACAAATTTGGTTTTTTTTTTCCTATGTCTCACTGATAGATTGTTTTCCATATATATTACATTTGATCTTGACCTTCCCAGCTTCTCTAGACTTCATGCTTACATTGATTACATTGAAGGAAGCTCCCACTACCACATACATGCTTTGCTTCTCTCCTTATATTTTGATGGGTCTTATTTCTTATGAAGAGCCACATACTTTAGACAAGTAATCTGTCCTATTTATCTATTTATTTGTTTAGCTCTAAAGGTATGGATATCTTCATGTCTTTCCATACTTTAGTATTCTTTTTAATGTAGTCCTCCTTGTTATTATACTTTGGTTTAGATAGATAACTATAGTTTTGCTGAACAAAGATCTTATTTTTTGTTTCATGTTAGCCTTATTGCTTTGGAGGTCACTTCTGGAAGAATCAGGAAACAACTTTTATATTTTTTCTATGATTTTAAAGCTTGAGCACAGTCTATTTAGAATTTTTTTTAATGTTTACTTATTTTGAGAGAGAGAGAGAGAGGGAGAGAGAGCACGAGCAGCAGAGGGGCAGAGAATAGTAGAGAGAATCCTAAGCAGGCTCTGTGCTGTTAGTGCAGAACCCAACACAGGACTTGATCCCACAAACTGTCAGATCCTGACCTGAGCCAAACTCAAGAATTGGACAACTTAACCACTTAAACGACTGAGCCATCCAGGTACCCCACTGAACACAGTTTATTTTATCTTACATTTAGCAACATTTACATTATTATTGCAACTATGTTCTCAGTATTGGAACAAAGAGTATATTGAGTATCGATTTCACTCTTCCATACCTTTCCAGAATAATTGTAGGATAGTATGATATTACAACCTTAACTACATATTTGACTTTTGCAACACCATAATTAAGAGGGTAACTTTTATACAAAAATATTTTGGAATGGCACTAATTTTTCATAGGACTATACTTAATCCTTTGCAGTTAAACTACTTCTAGTTTGGAATGCATATCTCATCATTCATGATGATTTTCTCTTTTGTATTAATTAAGTGATCTAATTTTATCAGATTCCTCTTTGTCATGGACTTTGGGAGAATTTGAGAAGTTCTGCAATGAGAATTTAGTGTATCTCATGGAACTGTGAATCGTTTGCAAGATTTGTAGTTTTATTTGTAGTTAATTTGCATTGTGTTTGTATTATACTTTTGGTGTATTTAGTATCTTCTAAATAGCAGAAAATGACACTCATAGATAATCTAAAAGGTAGGAAAATACATTATTAGTAAGAAAGAAGCAACGTTAAAGTGGAGAGAATTTTTACCTGTGATTATGGGAGAATATTTTCATTTTATAATGAGTTTCTTTCCTAGATAGTCTTGAAATTACTGGGATTTAAATAATGGGTAATGATGTGAGGAGGACCTTCTATACAACCTTGTTTAGGCATCATGTAAATTTATAAAAGTGCAGGTTAGGCAAGGAATGTAAAAATTTAAGTTAACTGAAATTGGGTTTTATTCTATTCTGATGACATCCTAAATAAATAGAAATTGTTATATTTGGGATAATATTTATTTATATTTTCATGGTTAGTTCAATATGATTATGAAATTAGATGATGATGCTTATCTGTTTCCTATTTAAATAATCCAACCTCAGATAATTTAAAAGAATTGCACTTAGCCACTTTCAGAAGTTTTAACTTCACATTTGCTTTAGTTGAACTGATTCTTCAACCCATGCTAGTAATTGAATCCTTCTTGAATAGAAAGAACACTAGACTGAGAACTATAAGACACAGGTTGCAGTTCTTTCCTGACATTTGTAACTTAATCATGTTATGTAGCCTCTCTGAGTAAGTTTTATTTGAAAGATATTTTGAAATTTAAGTGAAATATCATCAAAAACTTCAAACGTATATTGAAATGTGAAAAATTATCTGTTCTTCAGGATATCTAGATAAACATCTTTAGGTGGTATCTAGATGAAATAAAAGAATTAATCCTATTTACAATTGCACCAATGACCGTAAAATACCTAGGAATAAATCCCACCAAATAAGTGAAAAATCTATACATTGAAAACTATAGAAAGCTTATGAAAGATATTAAAGAAGACACACAAAAAATGGAAAAATATTCCATGTTCCTGGATAGGAAGAAAAATATTTTTAAAATGTCAATACTACCCAAAGCAATCTACATATTCAATGCAATGCCTATCAAAATAACATCAGCATTCTTCACAGAACTAGAAAAAACAATCCTAAAATTTGTATGGAACCAGAAAAGACCCCGAATAGCCAAAGCAATCTTGAAAAAGAAAACCAAAGCAGGAGGCATCACAATCCCAGACTTCAAGCTATACTACAAAGCTGTAATCATCAAGACAGTTTAGTACTGGCACAAGAACAGAAACTCAGGTCAGTGGAACAGAATAGAGAACCCAGAAATGGACCCACAAACATATGGGCAACTGATCTTTGACAAAGCATGAAAAAATATCCAATGGAATAAAGACAGTCTCTTCAGCAAGTAGTGCTGGGAAAACTGGACAGAGACATGCAGAAGAATGAACCTGGACCACCTTCTTACACCATACACAAAAATAAACTAAAAATGGATGAAAGACCTAAAGGTAAGACAGGAAGCTATCAAAATCAAAAGCTATCAAGCAGAAAGCAGGCAAAAACCTCTTTGACCTTGGCCGCAGCAACTTCTTACTCAACATGTCTCCAGAGGCAAGGGAAACAAAAGCAAAAATGAACTATTGGGTCCTCATCAAGATAAAAAGCTTCTGCACAGAGAAGGAAACAATCAGCAAAACTAAAAGGCAACCGACAGAATGGGAGAAGATATTTGCAAATGACATATCAGATAAAGGGTTAGTATCTAAAATCTATAAAGAACTTATCAAACTCAATACCCAAAAAACAAATAATCCAGTGAAGAAATGGGCAAAAGACATGAATAGACACTTCTCCAAAGAAGACATCCAGATGGCCACCCAACACATGAAAAAATGCTCAACATCACTCATCATCTGGGAAATACAAATCAAAACCACAATGAGATACCACCCCATACCTGTCAGAATAGCTAACATTAACAACTCAGGCAACAACAGATGTTGGAGAGGATATGGAGAAAGAGGATCTCTTTTGCAATGCTGGTGGGAATGCAAACTGGTACAACCACTCTGGAAAACAGTATGGAGGTTCCTCAAAAAATTAAAAATAGAACTACCCTATGACCTAGTAATTGCACTACTAGGTATTTATACAAGGGATACAGGTATGCTGTTTCAAAGGGGTACATGCAATGTTTATAGCAGTGCTATTTACAATAGCCAAAGTATGGAAAGAGCCCAAATGTCCATCGAAGGATGAATGGATAAAGAAGATGTGGTGTATATATAAAATGGAGTATTACTCAGCAATCAAAAAGAATGAAATCTTGTCATTTGCAACTACGTGGATGGAACTAGAGGGCATTATGCTAAACAAAACTAGTCACTCAGAGAAAGACAAATATCATATGACTTCACCCATATAAGGACTTTAAGATACAAAACAGATGAACATAAGGGAAGGGAAGGGAAGCAAAAATAATAAAAACAGGGAGGGGGACAAAACATAAGAGACTCTTAAATATGGAGAACAAACAGAGGGTTGCTGGAGGGGTTGTGGAAGAGGGGATGGGCTAAATGGGTAAGGGGCACTAATGAATCTACTCCTGAAATCATTGTTGCACTATATGCTAACTAATTTGGATGTAAATTAAAAAAATAAATTAAATAGAATTAAAAAAAACTAAAAGTAAACAGAAATAAAAAGACAAAAAAAAAGGAACAGGAAAAAAAAGAATCAAACAGGTGAGAATTTTCTTGGTCATTTCAATGACAAAGAAGTCACTTTTGTAATTATCATTTTTGTTTTCAATGGAGATGACTTGATTCAGATCAGACCTTGTGTGTTCACTTCATAGCGCGTCATTGCTGTTTTCTTTTGTCTTTTACATTGCTCTATCACAGAAGCTATAAAATAACATTCTTAAAACATTTATTATATTAAATTAGTCAGGAGCCAAATACAAATATATGCCCACTAGCAGTTCTGTAATACCTCAGTGCCTTTCATGTAGGTGATCTCATTTGATTGAACAGTGTCAAAACACAAGACTAACTATTGTTTCCATATATTATTTCTGTAGCTATGAATGTTTAAGCATGCCACATCTGGCCCAAACAGAATGTATCATTTAGATCAAAACCTGACAATCACTTATTGAGATCCCAATAATTCAATCATACATGCATAATTTATTACAAATATTTACTGAGTGTTTTACCATCTATTCTTTGTTGATATTATGCTAGGCGTTGGGAATATGGAAGCAGAAAATGCTGTCCCTGTTTTCTAGGATCTTAAAGTTGAGTGTGTGGAACGTTTTACCCCAGACAGTCACATGACTTATCACTTTACCTCATTTTGGTCTCCGCTTAAATCACCTCTTTTGTGATGACTTCCATGACCTTCCCGTGTAAAAAGTTAGTATTATCTTGCTTTATTTTTATTTTTTGGCATTTATCAATTCCAGATATTTTATTATGTTACATTATGTTATATTATATGTCTGTTTTTTTCTTATTGGATTTCTCCTCCAGTGGTGTGTATGTATCCCAAAGGCAGTAGCCTTAGTTTTAATACTATTTTAACCCAGCATCTAAAACAAACCCTGGTTCAGAGTAGACATTCAGTAATGTTTTTTGCATGATTCACTTTGCTGCAATAGAGATACATGCAGAGTGTTTTAAGTCTGACATTGTACCAAACTTTAATATTTATATATAATTTCATTTAATGCCCACAACCACCCATGAAATAGCTACTATGATCCCATTGTTAGCAATAAACAATGTGAGACATTAAAAGATGAATGTGCCCTTATCTCAGCTTGTAGTGAGGTCAGCATAGCAGATGATTGAGCCTGTGTCTTCTGAATCCCCTTCTGGTAATCCTTTCACTACACGTGGACTGCCCTATAACTGTCCTAAGAGCAGAGGAGAGGTTAAATATATAAGCTCCAGCTCTTGAAACTTGGGAAAAAAATACTCTACTGTTGCTTTTTCTTAGACTCTTCTCACAGCCCTAGAAGACTTATCAATATGCATTTTTCTTTAATATAAATCACTCATGAAATTTTTAGTTGGTTCCTTTACGTGGAGTTTTTATGGGCCTATAGCTCATCCTTCCCATTTATTTCTGAATGGGGTGACAGAATCTAAAGTGTGGAAAGAGATTGTATGAAGCCACATGATTTATCATCTTGGCCAGGTCTCTTTCGGTTGCCAGTGAGAGAACCCCAACTTAAGCTGTAAGATAATTTATTGACTCATATAACTGGAAAAACAAAAGGTAGATATTCAGGTATGGCTGCATTCAAAAGTTTATAGGATGGTCTCAAGACATACAGTCTGTCATTTCTCTATCTCTTATTAGCAAAAGGCCTCATGATAGTTCCAAATTATCTGTTCTTTAGAGTACATGAAGTCAGAAAAAAGAAAAAAAAAAGCTTTTCTGATTGTTCTAGCAAAATGTTTGGGGAAAGCCCTGATTGGCCTGGCTTAGATCACACATGTTTACCTGACCTGAGATGTCTGAGAGAGAGTGAACTCTTGCAGGTTTCACATCCCTGGGGCCAAGGTGGGCCTGAATATTTTGAAGCAAGAAAAATTATTATAGCATTGGAGAGAGATGCTTCCCTGAAAGAAGAAATGCTATTCAGACAGAGACTATTCAACCACCCACTTAACCCTTCCAGTTCCTATGGACCATACTTTTGAAGTGAGCAAATATTTGTGAAAACGTTCCCTATGCCAAGTTCTGGGATAGGCCCTGGGTATTATCTTTTTAATCAATAAGCCTTGCCCTTGAAGATACAGATACAAAAAGAAATGGCCAAGATGGAGAAAGACCTATAAAATTGCAAATCAAAGTATGAATTGCTTTGGGAGCTTGGAAGAGGAACTTAAAAAATATGGACTTGTTACCTGACCACTCCCCTCTCTATCCCTCATTGACCACTACCAATAATTTTCAGACAGTCTTTTTGCAAGTTCTAGTATATCCTTGAACAATCCTTCTGCATTCTTTCTGTCATCAAAGACACTCTCTAAGTCATCTCAAACGTCTACCAAAGTTCTGTTCCAAAGTCATGGTTTTGTAATATTTTAGCATCTTCTTGTCCTCTCTTTATTTCATGCAACTGCTTCAGTGACATTTTCTTCTTAGACACCAGGGAGTGTTGCTGGAAGTGGAAATGGATGGGAAGAAGTAGGGAGGGTTAAATTGTGCCAGAAAGTGAAGAAGGGGTATCTTCAAATTAGATTTATTTATTAGCATGATGACTCACAGTATAATAATGCCACCTCGCCAGTGGCCAGGATAGAAAGCAAGACTATAAAGAAATAACTGGCTGATACTTAGAGGCATCCAAGTTGTTATATCTTTAGGAAGTTAAAAAAGTACCTTAGTGTCTGCTTACTCATCCCTGGGCTGGATGTTCTTAGCTGAAAAAAAAAAAGGAGAAAAAAGAAGTTATCCTTTTTTCTGATTCTGATCGTCAAGGACAAAAGGCTCAAGCTCTGCTACTAATTAGATTTGTGACCTTGAGAAGTCACTCAATCTAGCTTAATCTCTACTTCTTTATCTAAAAAAAAAGAGAGTAAATTATATCTATTTTATAGGTTGGTATCATGAAATCTGTCTGCATATCTCAGTATCATACCCACTGATACATATGAAATATGCATTTATCATATGTGTGTGTGTGTGTGTGTGTGTGTGTGTGTAAATATATATGAAGGTCCTATTCAGTAGTAGAGCATAGTATGTATTAGATAATTCAATTTCCTTATTGTGCCCCTTACCCCCACTTGGTCTCACTTTCTATCTTTATACAAGATGGGGCTGAAATAACTAATCAATACCTTTCCTTCTTTCATATTCTACTTTCCTGGACATTTTTATAACTTTCACAAGTGGGAAAAATAGCACATTTTTTCCCCCAGAAGTTATTTTCTATAAGTAACATATCCTCTGGTCAGAAGAACTTTTCTGCTAGTGTTCTCTCACACTTTTTTTTTTTTTTTTTTGCTACCATAAATACGTTTAAAGAGTCATTACCACTCAGTTTCACCACAGGACTTTCCAAGATAAGCAGTGCAGGAGAGTCAGCTGAGCCTTTTGGGAAAGCAAGGGCAGCCTTCGAGAGGGACAGAGTTCATTCTCCAGGCAGGGCTTTCTCCATGAGGTTCTTTAGGAAGCCATTCTGGGTTGGTTTCCACATATACAGTCACTTCAGAATTTCTTTATTCTTCATCTTTGCCCTCACTTGGAGAGGAAATGATTCAGAGAGGACGCTGGGACAGAGCAGTTCTTCTAAAGTCATCCTACCCATCAACATATTAGCACTGAAGTCAGCTTCGTGTTTCCTGCCAAACTTGATGAGCTCAATTTTGATATCATTTTCCAGGGCTCTGGAAGAAGCTGTCACGAGCCACAAACAGGCCAGTAGAATCATAGTATGACAGAGTCAGAAACAACTGGAGAAGTCACCAGCCCTATTCCACTCTTATTTTAAGGAAGAAGCATTTGACAATTGTTAAGGTTAAGTGACTTGCTTGAAGCCTTACAATAAGTAAATGACAGAGGAAAAGAATATTTTCACCCCTTCCCTGATTAACATTTATGTAATACTTTAAATTTACAGAATGCCTTTTCCATAAATGCCTTCTTTTATTCTCATTAAATTTATTTGAATTATTTATTATTTTTATCTCCACATACAGGGAAACTAATTTGAGGTTAAAAAAGATTAAGTAACTCTTTCTGAGATCCTTATCTCCAGGAAATACCAAAACAGAGATATGCATTCCAGTTGTTTTATTTATTTATTTGTATTAGTTTGTTTCCCTTGTCATCCATCCAGTCAAGGAACAGTTAACCTTCCTTAATCAAATTTTAATTAAGGGGAAAGTCAAAGAAAGTTATCCATAAATTAAAGCCCTGACAATTTAAATAGAAATCTATCATGAGATTGATGGGTTTAAATTTACAATAAACAGACTTGTTTTTTATTTCTATGGAACCATGACTTTAGAAATAAGCATGTCCTAGTAAATAAATACTAATATATCCACTTCTGATTCAGTTTCAGTAAAAAAAATAGTAATAATATGCCTCCTATTAAGGAAACTAGTGAATTTATATTAAAAATAATTATTAATTGAGGTTACATAGAAATATTGATAAGAAAGGGAAGGAGTATAAAAATCACCCATCCACAATGCTACAATCTGGAGATAACATTTGGTATATATGCTTTCAGATTTTAAAAAATTTTTTACACATATGTATAATTCTTTAAACAAAAAACGTTATTATACTATATAGACTCTTGAAACTACTGTAAAAATAGATTATAAGCATTTTCTCTATGAATGCATACACAGCCTCATTGTTGATCACTGCTAATATACAATTATGGATATAAAAATATTTAATTCCCTTTTGCCACACATTTCAGTTATATTTTAAGTTTGACATTATTATAAATCATGCTGTAGGTAAACATCTTTGTTTATAGATATTTGCACATTTCTCTGATTATTTTCTCAGAGTATATTTCTAGAATTGAATTTCTAAGTCACAGATTATGTATATTTTTATAACTTTTTATACATTTTGACAAATTGCCTTCCAGAGTGGGGAGGTGGGGCATTCTTTTATCACAACACTCCGTCCTAATAATGTCTGATTTCCTTGTCCAAATACTATTATCTGAGTGTAAGAGAATGGCTTTGATCCATATTAGTAATATTTACCACCAAAAGGCTTTAGGGGAAAAAAAGAAAACTCATATATGTAAGTTACATGCGATTTATATCTTGTGGTTTCTAGAAAATTGTAAAAAGGGTACTAACCTCTGGATTTGGGTGCACTGTGAATACGCCTCATATAAGAGATATAAGTATATTGCTTCTAGGAACAGATAGTTGGAGACTTTCCTGGTCTGCCCTCACCAGAGGTGTGGCCATTGGCAGTACAGCATAGTAAAGGGTATAGACTGTAGAGCTGGACTATGTGCATTCAAATGCTGACTCTATTACCTACTGGCTGTGTGGCTTCTGGCAATTACTGAATTTCTCTGTGCCCGTTTCTTTACCATTAAATGGAGATTATAATAGCTCCCAATTTTAGTGCTGTAAAAGGATTGAATGAATTATGTATCTAAAGCTCTTCAATAGTGCCTGACAAATGAAAATACTAAATAAATATTAGCCATTATTTTTGTTTGTGTTATTGTTACTAAGCTATAGCAGTATTATTAAAAACCTAATACATAGTAGGTACTCAAAAGTGTTTGTTCAAAGAATAATAAAGAAATGGTGAATGCATGTAGAGAGTTAGTTCCTGACTAGAGACAGATTTGGGAACCACCTACAGAGCAATAATAGGTGAAGTGGGTAAGTGACTGATGGGTACAGCAAAGTAAGTTGAGGAATGAAGACCTTGACTCAGGAAACACTGTTCACACTTACTAGGAAGAAGAAAGTGAATTTGTAAAAGAGATTTAGGTGGAGATGGTGGTGGTGGTGATGAAGTAGGTGCGAAACCAGAAGAGCAAACAAAGCAACCTTGTTCAATTGGAGCAGTGGGTTTGGATTTTAATCCTGGGAGATAAAAATGAAAAACAAAAAACAGACAAGAGGAAATAAGGATCCTTTTGCCCCTGCCCATGACTTCTGGATTTAGAAATGACATGAAATGTTAGCAATAACACTTAAAAAACCAGCCAAGAATTAAGGTACAACTCTTTCCTGATAATATTTGCAATTTTTCTAAAGCTGCACTGTCCAACATGGTAACCACTAGTCACATGTGGCTATTTAAAATTAAGTAAAAATTTAAATTTAGTTTCTTGGCAGCACTAACAATATTTCAAGTGTTCAATGGCCACATATGACTGGTGGCTACCATGCTGGTTAGACAACACTGAATTAAACATTTTCATTTCAGAGAGTTCTGTCAGACAGTGCTGCCTTCTATGATCTGAAGGAGTAAGAGGTGTGGGGATATCAGACACCCTGGCAACAAGAAATCTGAATGTTAGAGTATGGCTTTTGCATTCTGAACCTTATTTTATTCCTGAGACCAGTGTATCAGCCAGATTTCAGCAGGAAACAGAAACTACACACAAGTTGGATTGGACAACTTGAAGAGGGTTTAATAATAAGGTCTTCATTGGCTGGACCAAAAAAGAAGCCAAAGGGTGAGAGGGCCTGTTAATGTAACTCACTAAGTTCATGTGCAGAAAGAGAGACTGTGGATCTATAGGATCGAGTGGAAGATATCCAGCACAATTTACCTGGAAACTAGTAATGACCTGTGTTCTCAGGCACTGAGATCTCTGACCAAATGAAAGAGGCATGCAAGAACTCTTGTTCTTCTTTCTGGTAGTATGATATTTTCCTTCTGTCTTCTCACAAAGAGGAGTCTAGGAAGCCTTTTACTGACATTTTTCCCCACATTAGAAACACACTGTTTAAGATGTACCTGGGTGGGTTTCATTTTATATTTGGAGAGCCTGACTTGTTTTTTGTTTTTTTTTTAATAATAGAGAATTACCCATCAGTTAGGCATTACAATATACAACGCAAATCACAACCAGGCTTGGGCATAACCTCAGATGACTAAGGTTCAGGGGTGAGGCAGGAGAAAAGGAGAGAGCCCTTTTGACTACACAAGTGAATTTGAGGTATGAAATCCTGTTTTTCTCATGGATGAAGAAATGCAGAGTTAAGTAGGGCAACATGTTTCCTTTTTGATGTCTGGATACAGTTATCAGGCAGCGTTGCTTTTTGAAAGTTAGATTGAGAGAGAAATATACATTTGGTTATTGACTTTGGCCTCCTCATAGACATTTTCTCACTACTGGCATGTTGGTAAGTTATTCAAGACAATCAGGAAGAAATTCTTATCCAACGTAAGACCACTTCTCAACCTCCACCCAACTAAAACTAATGTAGCTCTTTGCATTGTTGTGTGGTGGATATCAATATCATCATCATCATCATCATCATCATCATCACATTTGGAGATGTGGAAACAGATTAAGCAACTTGGACTGGATCACACAGCTGATTGGCACTGGCACTCAAAGCCTTCCAATAAATAGCTGGTGCTCTTTTGCTAAACATTTTCTGGCATATATAAAAAAAGGTATATCACTTATTTTTTTGCCTTGATTAAATTTTAATTGAAGAGAAAATTAACATTCATGAAACGAGATAGTATATCATAAATTTGAATATACTGAGGACTCATTCTATTTTCTAAGAAAAATCATTTTCTCTCTCTCCATATTTGTTCATTTTATATTTCCTATTGTTATTGCCACCATTATCTTGAATAACACAAGCTAGAAACTGAGATTTTTTTCCCCTTTCCAACTCGTATTTCAGGTCCATCCTCCAAGCCATAAAGAATGCTAAATTTCTATCCCCTTTTCTCTAACCCCATTTCTCTGGTCCCATTCCTATCTTCCTTATTTCTCAACTGTTCCAGTGGTATCTTCATTGGCCTCTCTAGCTCCTGCCTCATCCCAGTCTGGTCCATTTTCCACCATGGTCCCTTGGAGACTTTCCTTAAAGCCATACCTAAGTATGCCATTCCCTTAACCATAGCAGTAATTCTCAAACTCCAGATATTACATGATTTTAGTCATAGCCACAGACTATCTATACCCAGGGCTGATTCAGCTGTTATACAGCAATATGGCCACAGTGGTTGTTAAATACTGTAAAATTACCCACTTTTTATAATTTCCCTGTTTTAAGTAATAATAAGAAATCACAGGGATGCCTGGGTGGCCCAGTCAGTTAAGTGTCTGACTCTTAATTTCAGCTCAGGCCATGATCTCACAGTTTGTGAGATTGAGCCCTGCATTGGGTTCTACGCTGAGTATAGATCCTGCTTGGGAAGTCTCTCTCTCCCTCTCTCTGCCCTTCCCCTTCCCATGTGTACATGTTCTCTATCAGAATAAATAAATGGTAACAAATCACGGGTTGGAATATGCTAGTCACATAATGTTTTTATATGAGACTCATTAAATGTGTAAGTGCTAACTAAAAAGAGTTACCTACATACCACCTAAAATCATACTAGCGTAAATGTTTCACCATTAAGAACTCTAGAATAAAAGCTTAGTTCCTTCATGTGATACTAAGACCCAGTAGAATCCGATTCCACCATCCACATCCTCTCTTATTGGGTTTTACATTTCTTTCTGTCTATAATTCTAGAAAATTATAAATTCTAACAACTAGTTTAGGTCCTTGTATAGAACATATATATAATTAATATGCACTAAACAATGAATAAAAATCACCTGCCTGTCTTGTCCTATTAGATGTTAAGCTCCCTTAAATCAGGATTTAATATGTTAGTCATTTCTCTCTCTCATAATCTCTTTTTTCCCCTCCAGAACATTGTAGACATAATGTTTTTGAAGTGAAGTTCTAGGAAGTACGTTGATAAAACACACTACTGGAAATAAAAAAACTAAAGGACTAAAATGAGCTACTCATTGTAACAGAGATGGTGTGACTTGAGGTAGGTCTTGAACTAAGGGTAAACAGAGAGAAGAGGATAGGGAATTCCAGCTGCGGGAGTGAATAAAAGGTCAAGGTGCAGGAAATCATAACTGACTTAACTAGAGTGGACAGTGTGCATTTAAGAGTAGGTTTCTGTGTAGCAAAGAATTTAACCTTGCTCAAAGAGAGGTCTGGTTTTGCCCTTGGCTTCTGGGAGGTAATCTTAGAATGTCATGCCTGGAAAGAATGTCTTTATCTGCGTGGGGCTCTTGGATCACACTGGATAGTCTGACAATGAGATTTAGGGTACAGGCTTTGGATTACATGGTGTCAAGAGTGAGATCATCTACATAGGCAATCAATCATGCCTATTAAGATGGATCTCCATAAAAACTGTGGACAACAAGGTTTGGATGAGCTTCCCTGGTTGGCAATATCCCATGTGTATTGTCACTTTGGGACCAGGAGAATAACACTGCCCTGATTCCACAGGGAAAAGGCAATTTCAAGTTACATGTTTGAAACCCTCATGGACGCTACCCAATGGGGCTATCACCTTGGATGATTTGTAATGTGTATCCTTTACCTGTAACAAACTGTAGCTGTGGATATAACCACTTTTAGTGTGTCCTGTGAGTCCTTCCAGTGAATGACTGTACCTGAGGGTGGTTTTGAGAACTTACAGTTGGTATCAGAAGTGAGGGAATCTTTTGTGCACTCTTCCTTCTAATTTTCCCACTTTCCAGCTCAGTTTAGATCTAAAATTATTTTTTTAATGTTTATTTATTTTAAAAGAGGGAGATAGATAGAGAGAAAGAGTAAAGGGGAGAGGGGCAATGGGAGAGGGAGAGAGAGAGGGAGAGAGTGAGGGAGAGAATATCCTAAGCAAGCTCCAAGCTCAGCATGGAGCTGGATGCAGGGCTTGATCTCATGAACCTTGAGATCATGACCTGAGTTGGAATCAAGGGTCAGATGCTTAACCAATGGGCCACCCAGGCACAGCTAAAATAATTTTTTCAAGCCCAATACTTGAGGGACCTCACTATCTGCAGCAGATGTAAAAGGAATTGCTGCAGTTGCAGCAGGGCCATAGGCTTCACATCTGGCTGGTTGTCCTTTCTCTTACTTGCCATCGTAGTCCTCAGTCCCATCTGCAAAGGAAAAGGCCATGCAGAGCACCCTCTGAAGACCCTCATCACTGGCTGGATGCTCTGTTAGAATAAGGAGAGGACAGTAACAGTTTTTGAAAACTTACTGAATGTAGCCCTGTGCAAACTATTTCATGGCATTTTGTTTAATCCTGAAATCACCCTGGAAGGTAGGTATTTGCCCCTTTAATATGCATTGAAAATAGGCTTAGAACAATTCGGAGCTAGCCCAAGGCCACACAGTGAGTGCAAGGCAGAGCTGGGATTAGAAAGTCATCAGAAGTTCAATTTGATCCTTCAATAACAGGGAGATAACTTGGGAGCTTGAGCAGGGCAGAGATTTCACAAAATAAGCCTTGGAGGAATATGTGGTGTCAGTGTGGAACAGAGGGAAGAATGGAGATGCTAGGAGATGGTTGAAAGATGAATAGAATCATGGATAGCTGTGCTTCAAGCAGGCTGCTAGAGCTCCAGTATAGATACAATTTAACTTCACAGAGTCCTGACCTTTTAGATCAGCACTGAAGAAAAGAACCTCCTGGACCATTGCTCTCTGCCCCACCTCTTTAAATAGTGAAGAAAAAGAAACATCCTCTGTGTTTAATTTTTTTTAAAGCTATTTCATTTTAAGTCACTCATGATTTCACCTGTCAAAGGACAAGCTTTACCAGAACTAGGGGAAAAAATGAATAAAACCTAGAGAAGATCACTAAAGAGCTCTCAAACATGAAAGTGTTTCAGTGGTATCTGTGAAAGAAATGAAAATCCTGGTGACCTCTGACAAACTGGAGTCAAAAACAACTTACTTTGTGAGATGTAATTTCTTGACTTGAAGCATTTTACACATAAAGTCCTAACTGGCAAACAATCTAGGGAATCGGGAAGCTGATATGATAATAGCTGATGAGTGCTATTCACTAACTCTGTTACATGCCCATCATGCATTCACTCATGTAATAATCACACTAACACTGTGTGTGAGGCAGGTGTATTTAGACTACTCAGCTGTTATAGCACAATTGCAATTAGATCAGTTTGTAATCTGTCATTTCATGTATATTTTGTTTTCTAGAATGTAAGTTCATTACGCACAGACCTGATTTGTTTTACTCTTTTACTCTTTACTATTTAATTTCTTGATGCTCATGAACCTTATACCTAACTGGTACTTGATAAATTTTCTGAAAATGTACATTTAGTATGTATATCCAGCCCCAAATCCAAACTGAGTTCTTCTGACCCTCAGATAAAGTTTTAGAAAATGCAGTAGGGACCTAGGATGGTCATTTAGGCTACCATAAACTGGCCTCTTAGCTTATCTCTCAATTGACCTTGTTTGTGTCTCAATGGCTGACCAATCCAAACTTTAATTTCTTATCTATGAAATGAAATGTTTGAATTAACGACTTCTGAGGTCTCATAAATTTTTGTGAGGCTGTGAATGTGTGAATTTCAGTAGTAGGTATTTTAGATGAACTCATCTTTGAGAGAAGTGAAGCCTGTCATACGTGACATTGGCCATGCTGCAAACATGCTTCTTCTAATATTATGATGTTTTTCCTTCTTGCCTAGGGTATCCCAATAAATCCAGTAAAATTGGGCATCTGTTCACATTGGTGGATTTTACTACAAATAAAAAGACCTACCTCCATATTCTGGTTCTGTCATCACCTGATGATATTGGGCCTCTTTGGCTTTCCAGTTCTCAGTCAATGATAATAATATTGCATAATAATAATAATAATAATTAATAATAATAATCTAACATTCATGGATTGCCAATGCCATAGGCTGAATGCTTGTGTATCCTTTATATTCATATGTTGAAACATAATTCCCTACGTGGTGATATTTGGAGGTGGTCTTTGGGAGGTGTTTAGGTCATAAGGGCAGAGCCCTCCTGACTGGGATTAATGCCCTTATTAGAGAGACCGCAAAGAATTCCCTTGTCCCTTCCACCATGTGAGGACACAGTGAAAAGACAGCCATCTATGACCCAGGAAGCAGGTTCTCACAAGACACTGAATCTACCAGTGCCTTGATTTGGACTTTCCAGCCTCTATAACCGTGAGAAATAAATTTATGTTCTTTATAAGTTACTTGGTCTATGGTAATTTGTTATAGCAGCCTGGGCAGACTAAGCCAGCCAGGTACCATATATGCAATCATTTTTTATTTTTAATCTATTTTAATTTGTAAGACAGTGTTATCAAGCAGATTTTTTTATTGCCATAAACGACTATGGAGGCAGAGATTTAGAAGTAATTTGCCCAGGGTCTCACATCTTAAAAGTTGTTAGGAAAAGGAATTGAAGCAGATACCTCTGATCTATAGATTTGAAGACTTTAGCCATTATATTTCTAGCTTTTGAAATGCGTGAATTTGGAATGGATTTTGTTTTTTGTAGTGCATAATTCTTTGTAAAAATCTGATGGGAGTTATAGTGTGATTTCTCCCCCAAAATAATTATATCACTCAATATTTTGGAGGCAGTGTCAAAGATATTATAGGTTTCCTAAAATGTAGCAATTGGGAAATTCAGGGAAAAAAACAATGAAAAAAGAATACCCCACCCACCTCAAATCTGAACTAGATTTATTCTAACAGCACCTTCTAGAATAGACTTTCAGAAGCCTATGAGGAAAATTTAAGAAAAGTCACAAAGAGTGCACTGAACCTCTTTCACCAAAAGTGTGTATACTATGGATTTCATTGTACTGAACGCCAAAACAATATCCTTCCCTGCCTGTAGGCTGGAAGACTCAGCCTGGTTGCTGATTACCACCATTGTCACGAGTTTCCATGTTTGCTCCAAGTTCTCAGATTTCTGTTTTTCAAGTTTAATTTGCCCGGGACATTGCAGGAAGAGAAACCGTGGGGGCATGATTAAAAGCATATGGCGTATGAGGTGGGGAGGGGGAGCAGTGAGCACAGCCGGAGGGAGGAGGATTGCTAAATAGAGTGTTTCTAATAAAGGAGAGTGGGAGAGTATTTGCTGCTTTTGCTTGGGCTAAACTATACTGTGTAATACTCCTCCCTTTTGCCCTTCAGGCCTAGAGTGTAAGATAGAGAAGGTTAGGGAACTATGATGTTAGGGTATCCAGTTGTCACATTTATCTCTCTATCTATCTATCTATCTATCAATGTATCTATCTATCTATCTTTCTATCTATCAATGTATCTATCATCTATCTCTCATCTCTCTCTCTCTCTTTTCCTGAAGTGCTTTTATATTTACCAAATGATATAATGACAGGTGTGTGTGTGTGTGTGTGTGTGTGTATTCTCCTATTAAACAGATGGAAGGACAGTGGTGGATCCCAAACTTGACCTGGAAGCATACCTCCTTGGGAATGTTTTGAAGCTATACATTCATGGGTTCACCCAAGACTCACTAAATCAGACTCTCAGGGGAGCCGCCATTTGCCTTTAAGTGTACATTCTCACCTTGTGTTGTCAATTACCTCTATCAAAATAAAGCCTAAATGGACTCCCAGGATATTACTTCTGTAAAGGAACCTAACACCCATTGAAGTGGGTACTTAGAGATTTTTGGCTGCTCAGTCCATTCTACCTTTTTCTGATTTATGATAGCCATGTTTCACTTCAGGAAATAATCACTCCCAATCATGTGCAGATTTCATTGTATTTATAATGTACTAGTCTTGTTCTCACCTGACCAGTGGGAAGTCAGAGAGATAAACTAGGTCAGCGGTTTCTCTCTCTCAAGAGTGTATGAAGAGATGGAAAGACAGATTCAAAAAAAGAAGAAAAAGAGAAAAGAAGGACCAAAATGCTTTCGTATGGACATATTAGTTAGAATGTACAGGAATTCCTCCTTCCAAGGTCTCCAGAGCCTTTCTGGTCCCTGCCACTTCCTGGCCTGGTTCTCCAGGTCTCCTCAATTGTGTGAGCCATTTAAATCCTTCCAGTAAATTGCTTTTAGACTTGTTAGCCAGAGACTACGTGAGTCACTTTTCCACCTTTCTAATCCAACACATTTATTTTATACGAGAAGAAACAGAAACCCACAGACCCTAAATTCCCTGCTTTAGGACACCAGATTAAGTGGTGGCATTAGGACTGGAATCTGGATCTCTTGGTTTTGGGGATGAACAGTAGGTATTGGTTTGCCTTTATCAAATGGTTCCTCAATTTTGTTTAACCTTGGTGTGGTCTTCTAGAGTCTTTTAGAAGTTATGCCAATAGGAATAATGTCACATAGGTAGACACAATTTTCTTCAGTTCTCAAAATATTTCTTGGGCCAGTGGGTCTTGCTGCCTGCTGCCCTGCCTCTGGCAAGTGCCTATTTTAGAAGTTTCTAAAGAAGATGAATGCTCTTGTCTTCTGGTGCACCTGGACCAAAATGCCAGATCTATGGGGAGAAGACACTTTTTTTCCCTGAGCTAGTGGGTTGCCTGGGGCCCTAAGATATGGTATTGATTGAGGATGGTTGGGTTGAAGAGGTAGGTCAGTCATACTATTTTAATCTTGACTTTTCCCCCCAAAGACACTATTGCACACATTATGTAGAAATATTCATGCTAGTTAAACCTCATCCTCAGAGATGGAGTCTGAGCTGGTTAAAGTCTATTGGTTGAGGAGGAATTAAAAGACATAGGTAGTAGAGGTTTTAGGAGGTGCCTGAAAGTAATTGTTTCTTCTTGATTGTGATCAATTACTCCTATTTCCATATCATTCAAAACACTGGACTAGTAATGGTTCTATTTTAACCCATTTTTACCATTTAACATATTTTTATTTATATAGTACTTCACATTACATACTATTAAATTATTCCATTACTCAGAAAGTAAACTTTTTATTTTATTGTATTTTATTTTATTATTTTATTATTTGTATTTTTATATCTTGTTTTGTTTCATTTTATTTTATTCTATTTTATTTTAGAGAGAGTGCAAGCAGGGGAGAGGGGCAGAGGGAAAGAGAAACAAATCTTAGGTAGGCTCCACACTCAGAGAAAAGCCTGACACAGGGCTCTATCCCATGATCTTGGGATCATGACCTGAGATGAAATAAAGAGTCAGAGGCTCAACCAACTTAGTCACCCAGGTACTCCCCAGAAAGTAGACTTCTATGAGTGAAGGGTACTTCTAGAGGGGTTAAAAGCATGTCCAAGGTAATATATGCTCTATAAGTAGTATGGGACCAGTAACCTGGAAACCCTAAAACCCTGACCATGGGCCTTGCACCCTGGCTGCCCTTTCTTTTCCTATTAATTTCTGTCATCGTGGTGGCAGTTTCCTTGGGGAAGAAAGGAGAGGATAGGTATTAAAGATACTAGAGAGGGTTTCAAGTTGGATGTGGGAGTTTCCTGACTATAAATAAGACCTTACTCTATTGTGCCTCCACTGTTCACTAGAGACTTAGTAATTTGTCAATAAATTTATTCATCGAAACATTTCCTACTTTCTTATTATGTGCCTCCAGTTTCAAAGGGGAATAAATCACAGCACCCACCACATTGGTTCCCAAACTGGTCCCTGTACCCAGAGGGCAAGGAGCAACTGAAGAATGAGGCACACCTCTCGAGATTGGTAGGTGACAGGTTTAATAAGTGAAGGGATTTACATAGAAAGCTTAACTTGAGCAGCCTGAAGATGACTCCATCTCCATACTTGCCTTCCAGAATCTAAAGTTTATACAGAGGCCTTAACTGGTTCGGTTACATATTCAGTCCAGTTGATTTCAACAACACCTTTTCTTAAGACTACATACATCCTAAACAGCTGCTAGTATGGAAATAGCAGGCAGGATGTCCCATTCCAAAGACATGGGAGGGGGTAAGGAGCCTCCAATTGCCCAGATCCAGCTGACAAGTCAACCTGTGGTCACATCTTCTTGATGACCTCCTCTAACACACTCTCAAAGAGCTTTCTGTTTAGTGGATTAGTTCTAAGGCTAAGATCAAGGAAAAAGAACTAACGTTTTGAGGATAGCTAGCATATGCTATTTATACTTATAATTTCAGATAATGCCTTTTACAATTAGTTGTAGGAGAGTTGCTTTTCTCCCATAGGTTCATAGTGTTACATAGTAATACATGTATTGATTTACTGTACCTGGCACTTGGTAAATTCTCAGTAATGGCATCTATTGAATAATTAGTTAAATCACACACCTGTGATCATTTTATACCATCAATCTTTTTAAAAAGTCATCGTTTCATTGTATCATGGCTTACAAGATGATATCTGAACTTCTAAGTGCGAATTACAGTAAAGGCCTTCACTATCAACCCAAACAACCTCCCCACCCTTGCTATTTTATATTCCATTTTATACTACTTAATGTAATTTTTTAAAAATTTTCTGGAATAACTCCTATTTATCATTCAATATCTGGTTCAAAGCTTGTGTCCTTTGGGAGGATTTTTAATCCTTTCCTCCACTGAGAACTCCACTCTAGAACCTTTGCAAGCACTATAGTTACATATTTTTGTAACTCTCTTTCCCACTAGATAGTGGGAAAAGATCAGAGACTCTCTTAATCTCTTTCCTTTCTGTTTTGGTCCCTGATATAGTACCTAGGATGAGGTAAGGGTTTAGCATATGTTTGCAAATTGAGTAGGTATCCACATATTATGAATTGGAAAATTTCAGAGTTATACTTAAAAAAATATATATGTAGGTATGAAATGTTTTACATTAGAAGGAACATTTGGAGAGAAGTAAAAACTAGCTTCTCTTTTTCTTTTTTTTCTTTTTCTTGCCAGAAAGCAACTTTGAAATAATCTGAAATTATCTGACCTCTATCTCATTCAAAGGTGGATGGAGTATATTAGCTCCCAAGCGGAGTGGCAATTGTTAAATATTTGCCAAAATTATCCCAAAATGTTCACAATGGGTTTCTTTGATGCTATATTCATGAGTATGTTTGAATGACTTGATGGTTCAACAACATTTTAACATAAATATTAATTAAGCACGTATTATTGCCAAGTGCTATTTTAGGCATGTTAAGGCAACGTCAAGATGGATAAATATAGTCCTGCCCTCAAGAAACTCATGGTCCAATTGGGGAGACAGAGACACATATATATCGAGGTGCTTTTAATTGCAACCAATGGAAATCAATTTGATCTGGTATAAGTTAAAGAGAGGGAATTTATTAAGATAAGAAAAGATTGTCTTACTAAGGTCACAGGCAAGAATACAACTGGACCTAGGGAAGAGACTGAACACAGGACCCAGACAGCCATTAAGATTCTCTCCTCCTTGTATTCTGCTCCTTTCTAATTATCTGCTTCTTCTGCTGTCCCTGGACATAAGCACCTGTACTCCTTTGATGCCTGTGACAGAAAAGTGCTGGCCATGTCATGCCACTTTTGTTTTTGTAACAAGTCAAACCTATTCTAGGGCTTTTTGATCTCTCTGTCTTTCCATTCTCCAGTCCTCTACCTTCCCATTCTTTTAAGTGCTTTTTCACTTTTCTCCCCTTTCTGTCTTGCTCCTGATTTAAAATTCTCAGAAAAGGCTCTGGTTGGCCCAACATGTCAGGTGGCTACTTTTGAGCCAATCATTTGTAGACAGGATGGGTTACATTTAAAGAGTGGATCTGTGGGGTGTCTGGCTGGCTCAGTTGGTTAAGTGTCCCACTCTTGATTTTGGCTCAGGCCATAATCTCACGGTTCATGAGATAGAGCCCTGCATCAGGATTCTCTCTCTCTTCTCTCTGTGCCTCTTCTCCACTCATTCATTCTCCCTCCCTCTCTCTCTCTCTCTCTCTCCTCTCTCTCAAAATAAATCAATAAACTTAAAAAAAAAGGTGGAAATGTATGTGGCAGAGGGAAGCTCATTGGTAGGGCCATGAGCTGAGTGCATTGTGTCACTCTACCCCATTTTCCCTGGGAAGATCTGAGACTAGGGCCGAAAGCAGCCCTAGTAGAGTCCTCCCTGAGTTCAAAAAAATAAAAGGTGGATTTGGGGAATTTCACTTGTACCTCTTACTCCCCAAGATGTTGATTATCATAGAAAGAAGTTGGGCAGACAACCCAAAAGGTGCTTTCCCTACAACAAGGTATAATGTCTTGTGCAGTAATATGATGTAGGTGGGATCAGAGTTTAATTCATATTAATTCTGCTTTTAAGGTGCATGGCATGGAGGTAGTGACCATAAAATAAAGACCTTCTGGGGGGTTGGTTTTTGGTTTGGGTCTTTAAGATGATGTGGCACAGCAATCCCTGAGTCTAAAATGCTTAAAAGGTATAACAGAGTAAATAAAAATTAATAGCATGCAAGCAAATCACCTAAGTACTTGCAATTCTGAAAAGAATTCTCTGGAGGAAATGTATCCTATAAATCTCATAAAAATAAATGAAAAATAATGTTGGTTATCATGAGCTAAGTGGGAGAGTATATTGTATACCCAGGAGAGAATATCCTTTTTTCTTCCTCCTAGCTCTGTTATAGAAAGTGTTAAGACATTTTACCACCCTGGCTCTTGATTTGAAAATGATCCATGAGCCATGAAATATTAGTGGGAGTGAGTATATTGGTACTATGACCATTCTGGGATATTAAAATGCCATTGACATCCATAACTACCAATATATAAAAATAACAAATGCTAATGAAATGACCCAAGTGCTGAGAGCATGCAGTTTGGCCCTTGTCAATGTTTCCTTCATGAAATATAGGCCACTCTGCTTCCCTTGCTTACGTCAGACTGTCCAGGAGAATATGCACTTCATTATTCCTCTGCTATCCATCAAAACTTCTGTGCTCAAAGAGTATTAGGGGGAAATAGTGCCTTATCTTTTCCCCTTTTTTGCAGACCAAAGTGCTTATTGAATAATGGAGTTAATATTTTAGACTGAGGAAGTGTTTCCCTGGGCACAAGTAGTCTGATTATATGTTTGGAATTATCAACAAATATGATTCATTATGGATTACATGTTTGTGCCCTCCCCCCCATTCATACATTGAAGTCCTAATCCCCAGTGAGATAATATTAGGATATGGGGCTTTCTGGAAGGTAGTTAAGTTTTGATAAGGTTACAAGGGTGGAGCTCCCATAACAGGATTAGTGTCCTTATAAAAAGAGATAGAGACAAGTGCTTGGTGGCCATATAAGGGTATAGCGGGCTCTACAAGCCAGGAAGCAGGCTCCCACCAGATATCATGTCTGCCAGTGACCTGATCTTGGACTTTCCAGCCTCCATAAATGTGAGAAATAGATGTCTGTTGTTTAAGCCACCAGTCTATGGTATTTTTGTTATAGAAGTTCAAACGAAGACACTATTCTTCCCTGACAAATCCTCAATGATGTATTTTGTAATAAGATGCAAGTTTGGTATTTATCTAATAAAAGCATGTGACTATAGTTGAGAGCCATGCACCGAGGGCTATATATATACATATATATATATATATATATATATATATATATATATATATATACACACACATATATATATGTATACATATATATGTATATATATTTCAAATTTTGGAAAACTATTGATCAGAGTGGTAAAAAATGATATTATTTGGGTTGTTTATCAAGTATCTATTAAATGCCTACTGTATACAGAGCATTGCTTTAGACACTAAGCATTGTTTAGATACTAAAGAATTATGAGCTATTGTTCTCATATAGAAGATGAGACAGGTGGAATAATGATATGAAAATGCTTAAGGAGGAATATACCAGTGTCTGCTAACTATCACCTAAGAACTAACTGAATATAAAACACCAAGAAAAAATAATGTTAAGGTGATCAAGACTTCAACAGATTCATAAGCAAAAATAATGAACAGACAATTCACAAAAGTGAAAATATTGCTCATATACAAAGATGGGAGGATGTTCATTTTCATCAGTAATCTAGGAAATGCAAATGAAACCAACAACACTGAATCCCCCGTATCAACTTGGTGACTTCTCTTTTGCTTTGTAAAGAAGACGATACTCCTCCATGCAGGCAAGGTTGCACAACCCATTGAGGAGTTACTTGGCAAGCTGTCACAAACATCTTCAAACATTCACACCCTTTGACTCTGATAATTCCAATTCTGGGAACCTCTCTCCTAAAGAAATAGCTAATTCTAACAACAAAAAAGCTTTCTGCGGTGAATAGCAGTAACTTTTTTAATGGTAAAAAGTTGAAAACAACATAAATTCCTGAATTGGGAGAGTGATTAAGTAAATTATTGTAAATCTACTTAAGAGCAACATTTATTGACTGCTTACACTGTGCCAGACTCTGCCTTTAATTTTCATAAAAACATTATTATTCCAATTTTACAGATAGGAAACTGAGGCTTTTAAAAATTTTCTTTAATGTTTATTTATTTTTGAGAGAGAGACAGCCATGAGTGAGGAAGGGGCAGAAAGAGGGAGACACAGAATCCAAAGCAGGCTCCAGGCTCTGAGCTGTCAGCACAGAGCCCAATGCAAGGCTTGAACTCACGGACCATGAGATCATGACCAGAGCTGAAGTCGGATGCTCAACCGATTGAACCACCCAGGAGCCCCAGGAAACTGAGGCTTACAGAGGATAAATAAGTTGCTCAAGGTCACCCAAGTAGCATGTGGCCAGGCAGGGATTCAAATCTAGGTAGTCTTAGACTGATGAAATAATTTATAGGTGTGTAATAAGTTCATATAGCATACATAATACATGAAAAGTACTTAGGAAAATACTAAATTAAAACAGCCCGATACAAAGTGAGACCACTGTATGATTCAAAACTATGTTCAAAACCAAACACACACACACACACACACACACACACACACATATATACACACACACACATATGTGTATATAGGTATAGATTCTAAATTTTGCTGGTTTTCAAGGTCTTCCTTTTGATTCTACATCATTCAAATATTTCCCACTACTTCATGAAATGACTCTTTCTTTACCATCTAGGTTATTTTTCTGCCCCTCTTTCTGCTTACATACATCATATAATTTATAAATGAATTCTCATCTTTTCTTAGGCTATCCCCTGCTCCCACTCCTCTGTAGGTATATTTCAAAGCCCCATGTCAGTTCTACCTCCTCCAAGATCTAAGACTGCTCCAGCTCATGCTGACCACTCAGTCCTCAGACATCCCTTGCACAGATAGATGACCTGTCACAATTTTCCACTGTGTCCCACACTGTCTCACTTACTCATTACTTCATGTGTATGTGTGTGTTCTTCAGACTGGCCTGCCTGATTCTTGAGGATAGAAGTTACTTTACATGTCTCTTTATCTCTCCAGCAGCTCTTACCAGAGGACTGAGCACAAAGAAGGCCCTAAACTCACATGTTCATTGAAACAAGTTTTTAAGTTCTAAAATCCTTAGTAAAGGCTTATTACTGTATTTGTTGCTTTTGCTTTAAAATAGAGAAAATTGGGGGCACCTGGGTGGCTCAGTTAAGTGTCTGACTTAAGTTCAGGTCATGATCTCACGGTTCCTGAGTTCGAGCCCTGCATTGGCTCTGTGCTGACAGCTCAGAGCCTGGAGCTTGCTACGGGTTCTGTGTCTTCCTATCTCTCTGCTTCTCCCCTGCTTGCACTCTGTCTCTCTCTCTCTTCCAAAAATAAATCAACACTAAAAAAATAAATTAAAAAAAATAAAATAAAACAGAGAAAATTTTGGGGGCACCTAGGTGGCTCAGTTGGGTAAGCGTCTGACTTTTGATTTCTGCTCAGGTCATGATCTCATGGTTCATGGGTTCAAACCCATGTTGGGCTCAGTGTTGACAGCATGGAGCCTGCTTGGGGTTCTTCCTCTCCCTCTCTCTGCTCCTCCCCCACTTGTGCTTTCCCTCTAAACAAACAAACAAACAAACAAACAAACATTTAAAATAGAGAACATTTTTAACAGGGCTTTATATCAAACACTAAGAAGTCTGATAGAGGAGTCAGACTTCAACACTTAAAATAATAATAGAATATTCAAATTGGAAAAGATCTTTGGGGTCATGTAATTCAACTCCTCATTTTTCCAATAAGGAAAACGAGACCCAGCAAAATGCAATACTTGGCCCAAGTTCTATAGGAGTAGAAGTAGAACTAGAATCCAGGGCTCACACTTCCCAGGTGGGAGCCGAGATGGACCAAATGACACCGCACTATTCCCAACCACATTTAGATAACTCCTCCTCTCCCCTTGGGCTCCATTCTACACTTGCCCCATTTTCTGTTTTTGTTTTTGCTTTTCCCTAGTCCAAAACATGAACCTCAAAGCCAAATCATCCTCAGAATGCAAAGGTCCTGAAATAACCTCCTTCCCTGCTAAGGACAAGAAGAGAGAGTTTATTGAACATCTTTCTCTTTCCTGGTTCTTTTGGCCTTCCTGATTTTCTGCACACTCTGGCACAGTCTTCCCTGCGTGTCTGTGGAGAGACAACCTCTGCCAGATTCTGCATTCAAAAGTTTTAGGCTTTATTAGAAAGAGCTGTAACATTTTGACCACAGTACATCAAGCCCTCTGACACGCAACCACATGGGCAGCTAAGCGCCTTTGAACCCATAATTTGACACTTGTTTTTATTTTTAAAAATTCATTAATCTTCATTAGGCATCGTACTCTCCATCCAGGTCAGCACTGGCATTTCCTGATCCCACCGTCTTTATGGGGAAAAATCTTTTTCTCTGATGACTTGGGTGAGTAAGTATACACACTCACAAGAGCATGGTTCTTAAATGATGTTTATTATGTAACATATGGTGGAAAATTAAAAAGGCCTGCAGCAGTCACTAAGGTGTGCTAGCTAGCAGTCCCTCCCTGATAGTGACTCCTGGTGGTCCACCCTGGCCAGAGTGGTGGCCCTGGAGGCTCACGTTGCCTCTAGCTCAGGACAGTATGCTCTGAGAAATGATTGAATGTGACTTTTCATGCTTCCCTGAAGCCTGCTAATGGAACCTCGCATGATGATGCAGAAGGCAGCTTGCATTGCAACACCCTGTAATCTGGCTGGAATTAAATGAGCTTAAATAACAAATGCTCAGATCGTGGTTACTAATTAAGAGTGATGCCAGAATGCCTATAAGTTTTACATATGTTCCTCATTTGGCTGAAATTTGACAATGAGTAATGCAACACAGACTTGGTCACCTGACCTCTAGGCAGCCGTGCTAGTTGGCTGGGAGCTAAGATCCTAGTGTAAACCCTGGGGCTGTGAGTCAGACTGTGCCTTAAAGACCACTGCATTAACCAGAGTGGCCAGTCAGGGCATGTTGTATGTGTTGGGGGGTGGGAGGAGCGGGGTGGACAGAGGGAGCTTTGCCTTGCAATGAGGTGAGAATAAATGCCAAAGCCAGGTAGCAGGAGGGACATAAATAATTAATAGAGGCCTCCATCACCTAGCAACTAAATATACTTACGTGTGTCTTACTTACATTTTGTACCTAGGAAACAAGGGAAGACTGAATCCAAAGAGAAAATCAGGTACTATGTTGCCACCCCTCTCCAGTGACCTTCTTAGAAGATGTTCCTTGCAGCAAGACTATAAAATATACAGCTTCTAGTGCAGGACCTGCCTCTCAGCATAGCCAAAATTCATTACTGGTAAGATGCAGTCCCTTTACCAACTTTTCAAGTTCTCCCCCTTGAGCTTTCCTTGTCGTTGGTCTTTCCATGTCCTAAACCTTAGCTCTGCTCCCTGGGACATGCTGATTTTATACATACAACAGATTTCTCTTATTTGGTCTTGAACCTTATTCTGGGATATACCTCAGCACATGATCAACACTGGGACATGATCTAGTCTAATGAGACTCACCCCGTCTTTGCTAGTTCTGGAATCACCACAGTCCCTCACCCCCAACTTCCCTTTAATTGTATCCCTAATATTAAGGCAATGTTTCGATTTCAATTAGTCATTTTTTTCTATAAGGAAAAGAAAAATAGTTCTTATACCTATGTCTCTATCTTACTCTCAGCCTGCTTCTCACATCTGTATAACCTGCCTGGTCACATAGGACCCTTCCCCTGGGAGGACTTTTCAGAGATTCTATCCTCACAGTTTGGTGGCAAAGAGCATAGACTTTACATCAGACAAACCTATGTTCTAATTTTGGGCTTTTCCCACTGTGACAGATGACTTTTTCTGAGTCTCAGTTTCTCCTCTATAAAGGGCAGATAATAATACCTGCTGCACAAAGTTATTGTGAAGATTAAGGGAAATAATGTACCCACCACATTTAGCACAGAACTTGTGCAAACAGGCAGTCAAAAATAGTAACTAATAATATTATTAACATTCTTCTCTTTCTCTGGTTACTTTCTGTGTGACCTGAATTTTTGGTGTGAGTCAACAGTATTGGGTGGTAGGGAACAGAGATGAATGCTCCAATTTAGTAGATTGTTGAATACTCTAAAACTTCTTCAGGACTATACAGGAATTGGGCCATGGTTATAGTCATCCAAAATTCAGACCTCTGATAAAAAATTTAATCAGACAGACTTCTTTTCTCACCTTGGACCAGCTTGCACAGAATGTCTCCTATATGACCAGAATAAGGAGATTGTGACAAATTTGACAAAAAGTAAACACTACTTTTGGTTTGGGGACTTGGGAATTCCAAGACCAAACAACAACTCAAGTTACTGTAGAGTATGTAAGACAGATGTGAAAGTCCAACAATATAATTTCCCTCTGTGCTAAAGCTGGTGAACCATAGAAGACAGCTTTAACTAAAGAGAAAATCTACCGAGGTCTCCTGCCGGGAGCTGTTATATGAATGGAGTGAGTTTTAATTTTAGTCTGCAGATATGAGCTCTGTAACACAGCACCACTGTCACCAGCAGCCCTGGCTTTGTCAGAATGGCTCTACCTCTTTGTAACCCTAGCAGCTTGGCATCAGAGTCTCGCGTTTCAATGTATTAAATATTTACCAACAACCTATTGGCCATATGTCATTGGAGCATGTGTGGTGACAGACTCACTACTCGGCACCTTTTCAAGTGGATTCTGTAGGATCTGCAGGGTTCTGTAGGCTCATAGATCCTTTTTAATAACAAAGTCTTTTATTCTTTTTTGTCCTCCTGTTCACTAAGCTGGTATCAATATCATATGCAGGTTCTGAGGGAGTGAACTCGTTCCGTCATTCCTCCTTCTATATTCTTTCTTCTTGGGGCATCATGAAGGGTATCAGTATTCCCTATTCATTGCTTGTTTGTCTGACGGTACTTGTTTTAGCTATTGTACAGGTGCAGCAGTGTTCTCCTTTAGAAAATGAAATTATTCTGAGAGTTGAATTCTGCTTACTTTGCTTATTTGCCAATGAGTTCTGATTCATTTTATGCTGTGTAAAGGAAAACTCACCTGAACTCATGAACTTTGGATTTAAACTTGTTGGGGTTTCAAATTGAAAGCCATTCCATAGATAACATGTAGCAGTTTATGACATAAACATCACTTGAGAAATGTTTTGAAATAAATTGTATATCTGATTGGAATTAACTAATCCTATCAGGAATCAGATATTTTCCATTTTGATACCCCAGATCCACTCAACAGGCATTTTTTGAGTTCCTATTATATTTTTCCCTCTTTGATAGGCATAAGAGCTGAAAAGATCAATAAGATAGTTTTCTGCCGTTTTCTACATGGAGGGTCATGGGACTGGTTCATTGAGTTTTTTGAAAATGGTAGCTTTCTTTCCCTATGCCTTTGGTTATATGAAATGACAACTTTTATTTCTAGAGAAACTTACTTAAAGAAACACACTTTTCAGAGTTCATAAATTCATAGCTTTATCAGTTATTTAGGGCCAATGTGACTTTAACTCTCCCACTGTCTCTACAATCTATAATTTTTGAAGATTTACAATAATGGATCTACATTTGAGTTTTTCTCTTATGTTTGTATATGAGATATTACCACTGACTTTTGATTCTGCAAGGCACCTGGATATTGTGTCATTTTCCATGGGGTGAGGGAAAAATGATCTGAATTTAAACTTATTAAAGATGTTTGTGTTTAGTACTACTCAGTTGATGCTTTTACATGTATTGTGTGAAATGAAGACATGTCATTAGTCCAGAGTTTCAATTCATTCTGAATTTGAGCACCAAAGCAAGGAAAGCCCTTGAGAGTTAAGTCTGGACCAGATTTCAGCCATGACTCAATATCTACTTTCCTCACAGTTCAGTGCCATATACATGTGTGTATGTGTGTGTGTGTGTATATATATATATATATATATATATATATATTGCTAAGTAATCATGTTTTAAGAATATAAAAATCTTGATTATGTAAGTGATAATAGATGACAATAGATGAAGTGAGAAAAATGACTTATTGGCTACAGCCAATCACAGTTATTTAATATTTTAATGTACCAGCAGGTAGTACACATAGTAGGAGGCACTGGTTTTGCTCTACCAGCCTAGAACAGGCAAAGGTAGAAAACAATACATGTTTCAATATTAATAAAAAAGGTATATACTGGTTGTATTATATGTGGCAATTTATGTTACAATTGGTTTCAGTTTACTGTATGATCTATATGCCTAATCTTTAAATGCTTAAGAAATGAGGTGTTATGGTTATTGCATGAGTAATGTCAGTGGAGAGAGCTCAGACTTGAGAATTGAGTGCTAAAGTTGATATTCCTGATTTTACTACCTCACTTTAAAGGCTTTCACATGCTCAATCTCATAATGTGTTATGATCAAGATTAAGGAATTGTCCAGATTTTGGTGATTTCAAAACAACTGGTTCATCACAACCAATAACACTAGAAGCTGATATTTGTGTTGTGTTTACTTAGTGCCCAACACTTTTTAAGTGTTCTCCATGTATGTATTTACTCATAGCACCCCTAGGTAGGTACTGTTATGTCTCCATTCTTTCGTTGAGGAAACTGAAGCATGGATGCAATGACTTAATTGCATACAGCTTTAGGCTTGTATAGGGAGCAGTTAGTGATTCCAGTTCCTTACTTTGTTAACTTGACTATCTTAGGCATATATCACTGCTTCATTAATTTGGTTAATTCAACAATATTTACCTAGAACTTAAACTCGGTGGGGCATGTTGCTATTGGGTGACAGCAGGCACAGGATCTATGACCCAGGAGATTGTAGTCCAGTGAAGAGAAAGATGAGGAAGCAGATAATCACACTTTAGGCATATGATGGGGTGCTAAGGAGCACACCACAGGAGCATATAACCTTCGTACTAGCCGTGCAAAATGTGGTGTATGTGCGTGCACACCCATGTGTACCTGGGAAGTAAGAATGTGGTAAAGGTTGAAAAGAGGAAAAGTAGGCAGCAAGAACACTCCAGGCTGAAGAAACAATATTGTAAATCTATCTCTGAGGAAAAGAAATGTATTCATTTTGGTTAGAGCATATTGGATGGTCAAGGATAAAGTGAGTAACAGAGAGATGAAATGAAACTGGAGAAGTCTGCAACAGCCAAATCATAAAGGTCTTTATTTTAAACCATGTTAAGTAATTTAGATTTTATCTTAAAGGCAACCTCTATGCCCTTGTACCATGTCTATGTTATTCATCATTAATCAACTGTGACAATGAGCTTCAGAATCCTTCTCAACACAGCTGTCTCGGTAGCCAGTAAGAATGAATAGGAATTGGCAATGAAATTGAATTTATAAATGTTATTGGTCTCAGTGCAGTTCTAGAAACATTCATTTCATCCTTATTTTACAGATGAGGAAACTGAGGTTCACTGAATGAAAAAAAACTTTACATATCTTCCATTTAGACTTGAGTCAAGAAAAGTGTGCCCCTGCTTATTCTCCCAAGATGACAACTCCAAGTTCTTGACTCTATCTGTCCTAATCAGGGGTCAAGCTCCACAGCTCCAGCCTTCTGGGAAATGCGAAGTCAGACTCTGTTCTGGTGTCTGTCCATTGCAGATTTGAACACATTTTTTTTTTTTTTTTTGTACATCAGCTAATGGTCAGGCTGTTTTCCTTTTCAGTTTCTAGATGCGAAAGTGTTTTCTATACTTTCCCCTGTTTCAGATAAGAGATCTTGTTGTCTTCAACTGAGATGAGATCACTAAGGAGCTAAGTTTGTTTGTTCATAACTCTGGGTGTGGAAGGTGACATAACGCACCTATTTTATAACTTCTCCTCCTTTTCCTTTACACATAGCAGCTGATTTTGCTCCCCCTCTTGGTCAATAGGACTTGAATGCCTCTAAAGAGCTTCAAAACACAAAAAGTTTATCTTCAGGAATGGGGGTAAGAGAACTTCCATGCCTCAATGTCATGTACTCTTCCATAAATGAAAAGAGCACGATCTGGAACTTTTGTTGGTAAAATTTGTAAAAATAAAATCAAGTCAAATTTACACAGATGAAGAAATTAAGGCTTGATGTTGAACCAATTTCCTAGAGTCACAGAGCTAGGAAGTACACAATCAGGGTTTATATGTTTGTCCTAGTGATTCCACACCCTATGTTTCAGCTCTTGTACCAGGTGGCTGTTAGAATACAACTGTTATCTCAGAGGAATGAGATGCCATATTCAGTCATGATTCTTACGGTATTATGGGAGACAGCATGGATATGGCCAGGCTGGCTTGAATTTGAATCCCAGCCTTGCTATTTATAAGCAGCAGTATGACCTCAGGCAAGTTGCTTAACCTCCCAAACCCAATTTCCTTACCTGTATAATGTGAATCATGCTTATCTGGCTGGCTTGTTGGGACAGTTGCATTAGATCAATGTTTTTCAAATTTGAGGGTTCACAGAATTACTTGGAAAATTTGTTAACACATAGACTATCCCAGAGTTTTTGCTATGGCAGGTCAGGAATGGGGGCTGATAATTTATATTTCTTACAAGTTCCCAGGAGGTGCTCATACTGCTGGTCCAGGGATGGCACTTTGAGAATGTTTGTATTGGATAAGATATATAAAGTTCTTTGTTTAGTGAGTACCTCACTCAGTGTAAGTCATGCCTTTACCCTCCATAATAGAAAACAAAAGTTTTGAGGGAATGGGAAGAGGAACCAGTACATTTTGATCCGGAGAGAAAAGCAAGGGAACGTACTCAATTTTACTTAAGATGCTGTCACTGAAAGCAAACCCTAAGGGGAAATTATAGGAACAATACACCCTGAAAGAAAATGCATTCTGGAAATGCCCAGAAAAGTGGATGATGGGTCACAGGAGTAGAAAGGGAAGAAGATCAAAATCAAAACTTAGCAACTACATCTGTGGCCAAAGGCAGACCTGGCTGTTTCCAGGTGGTTTCCTAGGCAATTGCCTTATTAACCTTCTGTGAACACTGACCATGGACAGTCTTAATACACCTTCCAGTTTGTATAGTACAACTATATAATTACCTCCCTTGTTCATCTCAAAAAACCTGCACAGCATGGACTGGTATTCCCATTTCATGGATTTGTAATCGGAGGCCCACAGAGGTTAAGATATAAGATATAAGAGACTTATATCTCTTTTCAAAGCGTTATGTCCAGTCTGTGGGCAAAGAAACTAGCCCCAAGAACAAAAGCTGGTGTGTTCAGAACATGGTTCTAATCCCACACATCTTTTGTACCTTGAGGTGATAAGAATGCTTGAGTTGATCCTTTACTACCTGGCCTGAGCACTGGGCATCTCTTATTTGCAGAAGCTTCTGCCTAGGCAGAGCCTACACTGACAGCCTGGGCACCTCCCATAGCAGCATTGGGATTTTCCGGGATCTGGTCGGCCTGCTTCTTGCCTTTTCATAACACTCACTCTTTGAAGATGTACATGCAGCTTTCTCTTTGCATTATTTAAGAGATCGTTTCCAGTAAGGGAAACAGTTGAATTCTAAGTCTCCCTGTGATGCTGGTTTTAGGATTTTCTAACTTAAAAATAAAATTGCTTTCTCTTCCTTCGCTCATTTATTTGCTGAAATGCCGGTAAATGGTACCAGTGCTTTCCCCAGACTGAAGCCACTGCTGTGAACACACGGGGGACTCCTCTTCCATGGTGGCCAGATTTTTTGTATAGCATCTCCTGTGAGAAAATACCAGCTCTAGGCTGGTCTGTGATCATTCGTACCACAAACAATATTGGCCTTGTAAATGACAGATTGATCGATGGATTGACTGGTTCTTGTATTCCTTCAGCATTGACTATAAGGATGAGTAAGAAGCCATCTCCAAGCCTGGGAAAGTATAGTCTTCATGGAGCAGATCTGGTATCCTTTATGGATCTTGCATGAAATTTCAAAGAGGAGCCCTTTTCCGTCAGCCTCATAGTGTCAGAAACTGCACCAGTAGATATTAGTCTTTTCAGGAAAATAAATAAGTTTCCTACCAGTTCAAGAGCCCTTCCTAATTTCTGCAGGCTCCCTGTATTGTCATTTTCTTTCCTCCTCAGACTTTTATGACTTCAGTAGCTATTTCTTTTTCTTTCTTTTGTTTTTCTTCAGAAACTTGTCACCTTCTCTGATACTGTACCAGAGTAGTTGCAGTTTGTTGTAGTCTCAAGATGCCCTCTATCTATGCTGCCTCCGGTACAGCTGGGAAAACCACAGATACCCTTTCCTTATGTTTTCTTATTATGTGGATCATGCTTCACTAGCTCAGTCCCCTTGCCTCTCACTTACTTCTTCCCAGGGTAGAGGAGAGACTTCACCCAATGGCTGTGTTTGAATAATTCAGTCCTGTTCTCTCCTTCTGGGGGAATCCACTTGCTTGCAGAGAGCATGCATTTAATGAAAAAGGCTGTGTTAACTACATGCAGAAGGCCACAGGTTTCTACTATCCCTGATTTTATAGATGTTTGCTAATTTTGGAGTTTAATATAAATATAAAGAAGCCCACTCACCAAGAGATACAAGCTGTATTCTCCCAAATCAGCTCTATTATAAGCTGATTATAAAGATGATATTTTCAATTATATTTACAAGGATTCAATTATAAGGATGATATTTTAGTGCCTGTCTGCTTTATTATTATTATTTCTCAATGTGTTCAGAACTTGGATGAGGAAGAGTTAAGGTATTATTTATTAGACTCTTTCAAGGTGCAACCAATAAAAAAACCCGTAGGCCTTTACATTTAAAGTGCTTGTTGCTATTTTATATGAGAAAGTCACATATTATTTATTCAACAGATATGTTGATTGTCATATCTGTGCCCAGCATTATACCTGGTCCTATGGATACAAAGATAAGTTTCCTTTCCTCAAAGAGTTTATGATTCAGTAGGAAAGACCCCATGAAAAGAAGAATTGCCTTGCACTGTGATGTTTGCTATAAGAATAAAATTTGTACAAAGTATGAAGGAAACTTAAAAACAAAAACAAAACAAACATGTCATGATAGAAACAGCAAGGCCGGGAATTTACATACACTGCAAACATTTGTAGAAATCCTAGAATCAAGGTTTCCACACTATAATTTTCCTCTTCCCAACTCATAATCTAATATTCTTCTGCCCTTTTAAAAAAAATTTTTTTTTAACGTTTATTTATTTTTGAGACAGAGAGAGACAGAGCATGAACGGGAGAGGGTCAGAGAGAGGGAGACACAGAATCTGAAACAGGCTCCAGGCTCTGAGCTGTCAGCACAGAGCCCGACGTGGGGCTTGAACTCATGGAATGTGAGATCATGACCTGAGCCGAAGTCGGCCGCTCTTACTGACTGAGCCACCCAGGCACCCCATGCCCTTTTCTTTTTATAACATGACAAATAAGATGTTGGGCTCAGCATTCTCAGCTTTGTAATTAGGCATACTTAGGTTCCAATCCTGGCTCTGTGTCTTTGCTTATAAGCTTTGGGTGTTTTTACTTCATCTTTAACTTAGTTTTATTCTCTGGAAAATAGGAATTAAATAGTACCCATCTCTTAGGATGCCTATGTGGAATAAATCTAATAATCCATATTAATGCTTAGCTTGATACCTAGTACAGAGTTAAGTACTCATTAAATATTAATATTAACTTTTGTTATTATCACTTACTGTTCATTCAACATCAGTTCAAGAAATCTTTATTGAGCACATCTTATATGGCAAGCACAGTTTTAGGATCTGGAGGTCCTTAGAGAATATAGTAGATTAAATGAATATAATGGATTCTTTTTTCTCCTTCAAGCCTCTAAATGTTTCCAGTCTCAAGCTCGAGGTGACCTTTATCTTTTTTTAAAGATCTTCATTCTGAAGGTTTGTAGGTAAGTTTAGGCAGAACAGGAGGTGTGAACTTGGAACTTGGTGAAATAGATTCTAGTCATAAGTGGATAATTTTCATTTGGGAGGTACTTCAGTCTGGGAAAATTTCATCTTCATATAGTCTTTGATTCTTTGAGGTATAAATCATGTAACCATATTTTTCAAATAATAAGTCAAGACCAATCATCTGACATAGATGGAGACCAAAAACATCTGCATCCACACACCTTACTGTTCTACATCCACATGACTTTTTCCTTCCATTGTCTTCTCCAACGTGATTTTACTCCTCCAGAAAACTTTTGCCCAAGAAGTTAAAAGTTCCGAAGAATTATTTCTCTTTCTTCTAGAAACTTCCCTAAAACACATTTAAAACTGCTCAGTTTTCAATAAATACCATGAAATAATTATTTACTCTCCTTGACTCTTTGAAACCCTTGCCTTAAAATCCTAACTTTTCTATGTCCACTAATCTGAAAGTATTGCAGCACAAACCTTAATCAAATCAAAAGACCCACTTTACACCAGACCTCCAAACCTCATAAATAGCTTTGTCCTTCTTCCTTGAGACATTATTTCATCTTTGTTGAGGCAGTGATTTCTCGTACAGTAAACTCAGTTTTGCTTGATCAATAGGTTATTTTGGGGGATAGTTTAACAATTATATGTAATATTTAAAATTTGGCTTTTTTGTGACTTTATCTTCACCTATAACTGTATTACTCCAGGCAAATCTCTGAATTTTTGTCACACTGGATTTCCTAAAGAGAGAAAATAACAATGGAATGAATTTTTAGAGTTGCTGTGAAGATTAAATGAAATAAGCCATGCAAAGTTCGTTCAGATCTGAGCTATGGATAACAGTAAATGATAGCAAGAAAATGAAACGTCATGATTTGTGAGTCGTTGGCCTTTGCACTCCTTCTTGGGATTTGGTAGCTTGGTTATAAGAGCAGACTTTATAATATGGCTACAAGATCTCATGAACACATTGCACTTTGGGGTATACTGCTTGATTCTCTAAGTGGAAACAAAACACTGGCAGAGTTAAAACATTCCTTACAGTCTTTTCCAAGCATTTCCCAGCTCAGCAAATTTGGCCAGACTGGCAAAATCTTAAGGAAATAAATTTTCAGGAGAAATAAGCAGAGGAACCATTTTGACATGATAAAGCTGTTCACGCTGGTAGTGGAATGGATTGCCAATTGGCTTCATTTAACTTAACTCTTGGTCTCAGACAGACAGGCTCCGAGGGTTGGGGGTGGGATCACTCAGCAGCCTGGGAGCAGACTCTGTGACTTGATGAGAACACACATTTGCAGTCTTGGACAGAAAAAAAATGTGGCTTTAACTGAGAAACATCACCAGTTTTGGAGACTTTGCTTCTAGTTCTGAAGAGGATAAATACATTAGCCAATAACAGTGTTGACTCTTTTTACTGTTCAGAATTTGATTGGGATTTCCATAAGTCTTCAATTAAGTGGACTCTCTCATTCTATATTGGTTTATTGACTATTTAATGGATTAATTTATTATTCAACATATATTTATTAAGCACCAACTCTATATGAAGCATGCTGTACCTCAACATTCATCTAGTTAATTAGGATAAGTAAATAAAATTATCAAAATTTGTTGTGTTAAATGTCATGGAATTTCCTTCACAGATGGACCTGGAGGGAGGGAACCAACTAGCTAGCCTGAGAACAAAGACCTTAGTGACATAGTTTTCATTTATTTGATTTTCATTTATTCTGACCCAACAAAATGAGACAAGTAAGATAATCATAACATTTCGAAACTGTGCCAAACCAGACCAGATGAGGATAATTATTAATGTGCTGCTGAACTGCATTTAACTGGTCTGTTATTGCATGTTGTCAAATAGGCTGCAGCCAAAACAGAGTCCTAATGTACAATACTAGCATGTGACAAAGACCTGATTATGGCAAAGTGAGGTCTACTGCATTTTCTTGTTGAAATTATAAATACCTCAGTAGTGTAGGACATGTCTATACTGTGGAATATAGTTAGATTTCAGGATACTTGATTTGGTTATTGCCTGACTACCAAATTGCAGAACATTTTGCCTGGTGGAAAGGTCTATGTTGAGTAAGAATTGAAAGGAGGCAGGTAGGCTTAGTGTATGCAATCTTCATGCTAATAAATTTTACATAATCCTTTGTTACACTAAACCAGTTGTTTTAAGTATAACATTGCATATAGTCTTCTTTCAAGTGCTGTCAATGTGATCACAGAAAAATTAATCAAAAATTTTTTCTAAGGCAATAAGAACTTAAGACAGGGACTTCTGAGCCTTGGAGATGGTCCCAGGAATGAAGAATATGGGTGAACAAGACATGGAAGGAGGGAAGGCCAAAATCAGGGTAAGCAATTGAAGCAGCTTCTGGGGCAGCTTAGAGGTAGGAGAATGTTCTTCAGAATTGTCCATCTGAGAGAAAGAGATGGATGCATGTATTTACCCAACAGCTGCTGTCTCCATTGGTCAAGTATTACCCCCAGAGTAATTCTCTGAATTACTAAGCTGCACTTCCAGCTGAATGGACTACTATTGCTTCAGAGAAGGCTTCTAGGCAGAGCTGAAGCCAAGGATGCTAGTAGAGAAAAGTGAGTCTCAGGTCTGTGGAAATTATCCACCACAGTTACAGCTGCGTGAAGGGCGGGCCAAGAGGATCTGAAGAGGGGCACCAAAGGTATCTCCTATAGGTACACGTGGCCTTTCTTTCCTCTTTAGACATCTTATTTACCTTCTTTCCCTCAGAGTGAGTGTCAAATCAAACCAGATCTTTTGAAAGAAATAATTTTCATTGGCCTTGCATAAATACCCCTGTATTCTCAGAAGTGGATGTGAAAATTCAAAGAAAAGAATTTCTGTTAAAATGCATTTCTAAAAGCATGTATAATTCAAAACGTCTGCATCAAGGAGCATTTTTATCACCTCAGCTTCTCTAAAAAAGGGCCGGGAAAAAGAAGAAGAAAGAGTTTGTCCATGTTGTGGAGGTAGGAAGTATATTTTTATCACTTATGTAATGGCTACAAAAGGAGCTTTGGAGTCCATCTTCATAATAATTTACCACACTGTCCAGTTTGCTTCATTTTCTCTGTAGGAATTTTGATGAGGGCCACAAACAAGCACTGGCCATAGCTGACTCTCTCCTCGCTTCTTCCCACTAAGGCCATCTGTATATACCTGGACATTTACTTCAGATCTGAAGAAACAGATAACCTCAACGTTTACTACAATGTCAGTAAGATCTCTTGTAGAAAAGAGGTGTTTTTTTTTTTTTTCAGATAGAGTTCAATGCAAGCTACATTCTTGTGGGCACTCTGGGATGTCAGAGGGGATGGAGGGCTTGGCTTGCCCAAAGGCAAGGGTCAAAGGCTTCTCTTACTCTTTTATTGGGATAAAAGCTTGAGTTGCCTGAAGTTCTTTTTTGCAAATAGTTTCAAAGACTGCAGAGCCTAGAAAAAAATATTGCATCGCGAATAATGACAATTCTGACATACTCCAAAGTCTTGTGAGGTCCTCTGTTAGACTTATCCTAAGGCTGGTGGGAGAGGTGCTGCGACTCAGAGCTCAGGAGAGTGAAAATGGAGGATTTCCAAACATATGTCTTCTGTGGAGCTGCTTTGCTGTTATGACATCGGAAATGGTCTGTAGGGAGCAGAGAAGGAACCAGGGGCAGAGAAACCAACAGAATGATAAATGACCTCAGAGATGATGGATTTCATCCCAGCATTCCCTTGGACCCACAACTAGCAACAATCTCATAGAACCCCAAGCTGAAAGATGAAAACATTTCATCTTATCTTTTCCAGGATTGTTTTTTCCTCCCAGTGAACTAGATTGTAACCCTTAGGGCTAGGACCTTCAACATAGGCAAAACACAGAACCTGCCTAGCACACGATAGGTGCTCAATAAATATCTGTTGACAGATTGAATAGTATATTATGGTGTTGTATACAGAGAAGTAGACTTGGAGTAGGGAAAAAAAGTTCTTGCCTAAGCTGTGACTAATATCTATCCTCATTTTCAACTTGTTTATCTGCAAAATGAAACATTAAGCCCTTATAGTGAACAAACCTCAATACTATAAAGGATATAGTAAAGAAATTCAAATATAAGAAGTAGTCTTTGTCTTCAAAAAAGATGATAATTTCTGAGAAGAGAAATTAAAAAAAAATTTTTAATGTTTATTTATTTTTGACAGAGAGACAGCACATGAGCAGGGAGGGGCAGAGAGAGGGAGACACAGAATCTGAAGCAGGCTCCAGGCTCTGAGCTGTCAGCACAGAGCCCGATGCGGGGCTCGAGCTCACAGACTGCGAGATCATGACCTGAGCCGAAGTCGGACGCTCAACCGACTGAGCCACCCAGGCACCCCTAAGAAGAGAAATTTATGAATAGTACTGTGATAAAAAGCTCAGACATTGGAGTTAGTGTAACTTGAGTTCAAATCTCAGATCCCCAGTCATCAGTAAAATGGAGATATTAGCACATGCCTGCAAGTGTTGTTGGGAAGATAAAATAATGCATATGAAACACACAGCACTGGAACATAGTATTCAATACAATATGAGTTATTAGTGATTAGTTAATGATCAATAAGTGATTATAATAAAAGCCAGATACAGCTAGCATGTTAGCATATTCTTCTGGAGTGAGTGGAGAGGATGAGAAGCTTTATACTGACACCGTGAATGGAGTGACATAGGGTGTCTGCAGGAGTCTTTAAAGTCATTTTGGATTTGGCTCATAAAGCATGAGGAAAGTTTCAGTGGAAAACAAGAGAGGAAAAAAAACCTCCCTATGAGAAGAGGGGCAGTAACATGAATGCCAAGATAAGGGAAAGGCATCATTTATATCATGAAGAGAGGGTTGGTGCTATTAGAGATTCTATAGAAACTTCACAAGTAGCACTTACACTATAACAATTATCTCTTTTTTCAGGAACAAATGGATTATTATTGTTCTTAACTGTGTCTGCTACTATTAGTTGCTTACCTAATTCCACCATTCCCCTTCTTCCTTCTGCTTTACCTCTAGAACTGTTTTGGTGAAAAGTGTTAACATGTCCATTTAAAAATGTCCACCTCCTTTGATCCTTTGCAGCTAGACAAGTCTATATGACCCTGTTCCAGCCATTGGAATTCAAGCAAAATTCCAAGGCAAGTCATTATATTCCTGACAAAAAAAAAAAAGGAGCATTTCATCCGGCAAGCAACTTTTGCCTTCACTTCTTCCCAGTCCTTTCCTGCTTATGTGCTGGATATAGAAACAATGTCTGGAGGAAGAGCCATTTTGCACAATAAAGAAAAAGCCATACCCTGTGGATCAAGATGCCAGATGAGCTTGAATTTTTGATGAGGTCCTTGAAGAGCCACATGGGCATTATGCTACCTGCCTCCTACTTCGTATTACAAAAGAGAAACAAAGTCTTACTTGTCTAGAGGGCTATAATCCTGTCTTTGTTACATGCAACTTAACACCATCTTAACTGATACATTCAAATAGACTGGTTGCTTGTCAGTATGATGTGCTATAACCATACTAATGGATAGCATACATCATATTATGTTTTCCCATTTGAGGGTCCTTTGTTTAGGCTCTTTCAGTGTGTATATTTCTTTAAACAGATCAAGGAAGACTTGGTTTCCTTGAATGCAAAATGTATGAGGCAAGTAAGTTAAAAGGAAGTTGTAATAAAATTTCACTATAGGAAGTGATTGATAGTCATTGAAAACCAAATCCAATATATGGGCCACCATTCTCATCCCAAGAAAAGTTCTGAAAAGGGTTAAAAACACCCTTTACTTTGCTTGAGAGGTCTTTCTAGAGCGACTCAGCTGTAAGCTATAGACAAAACCTATGTGTGTATTTTCTACTGTTCCCCCAACCACTACTCAGGGAGCAATGCTGGCTAGTGAAGATTCTTACCTTCTCTTAGTGGGATGAATTAGAGAGAATGGCACTTGGAATCACCTTTGGTGGAAAGTAAAGGATTTGTGAAACTCCTTGATCTGTCTCAATCTCCTGGCTCATGTCAATGAACTCAGGTTCCTGTCAATGGAAAAACAACAACAACAACAACAACAACAACAACAAAAACAAAAACAAAAGACAGAGCACACTCCTCAAGTCCAAGCAGGTCCCAGAATAATAGGCTATGTTGGAAATTGGAGTTAGATCATTGAGGAATACCAAATTAAAAAATTTGTTCCTCATTCTGTAGGACAGACCAGTTATTAGAGGCATTCTCAGAGTTTATTATTATTATTGTTGTTATTAATAACACTTGAGTGGTCACAGGCACTGTGCCATTGACTTTACATTGGTTATCTAAGTTAATTCACACTAAACTTTATGAAAAGGCCACTATCATTAGCTGTCTCTTAATACATGAGACTATTGAGGCTTAGAGACATGAATGGCTTTCCCAAATTAACATTTCATCATGAAACACACCATCATCCTACTTGATTATTGCATAGTTTATTTTGGATAATCCTATATTTTTATTAACATACCTGTTGTACATGAAAAGAGTTTCAGTTGGTAGATCAAGTTCTAGTGGTGAATTTTAAAGCTTTGCTGACAAATATTCAAGGTGTTTTCCCGAGTCTCACTCACTGCCCATTTGTTCAAAGATGATGATAACAACTTTTGCCTAGGTTCCTAATTGGGAGAAGGATACAGGAGGCACTGATCCCCTTCCCAAATTCTTCTCTAGTCATTCATTTATTCTCTTATTAATTATTTATTGAAGTCCTAGTATGTGCTTGATTAGTCTAAGAGGGGAAGCAGGGAGGTAAACTGGCAAGTGCAGTCAAATATCGAAGGTGCAAAGACAGAGGGAAATAAGGAAGGCATGGAAAGGAAATGGTCAACTCAACTAGAGAGAGGGCAGTCTGGATGACACAAGAGCTTAATCTCATTAGATGGATATAGATTTGAGATAATCTCTGCAAAGGAATTTCGATCTTAATTCTCTGGGGATGCTCTCTGGTGATGCATCGATGGTGATGCTCCCCATATGTGGTTAAGTTTTCTCTCTTGGCTGCATGTGGTCACCTCCCTTTTCTAAATAGTAGAATAGAAAATTTTCAATAAACAATAGAATATTCTTTGGGAAGCTATCTAGCGCCTCAAGAAAGTAATTCTTAAGTAATACTACTGAAAATACTTGAGTAATTCTCCTTATATTAAACATACACAATCTTACCAATATGCCTGAGAATCACTGATTGATAAAATGTTCACTGTTGTATATTTATATGAAACACTTAGTATGACATCACTTATTCATTAATGTCAAGTTTGCTAAGCACCTAGTGCCACACCATGTGACACAATGCTGATGATACAGAGATTCTGGTGAATCCATGTCATTAAAGAGGTCACAGTTAACTGGGGAGACAACATATACAGACAATTATAATAACCTATGCTAGGTATTATAATAGAGGTATGTTTAGAATTCCGTGATTATTCCTATCTTGGAAAAATCAAGGAGTTTTTCCAGAAAAGGTGACATTTAGACTAGCCTTTGAAATATGAATAGGGGTTTTGGAGTTTGCTAGATAGAGCACTGTGAGTATGCTGAGGGTGGGAACATTATGCATGGATGCAAGAGCAAAACTGGGGAGGCAGGGAGGTTTGTGATAGTCTGGGAAGAAACAGGTGTGGTTAAGAGGTAAAGAGCATGGCAAGCAATGGAAAACATGGACAGAAGGCAGAAGGGCAAGTTGAGGATTTATTTTGAACAATTTCAAATTCCCTTTCACCTCTGTTCCTTTCCCACAACTCCCTAAATCTTTAATGACCAAGATGTTTCTGCTTTCATAATTTCAGGAAACCAAGTGAAGGCAATTTATCAAAGCAAATCCACAACTGACAGCCCTCCCTAAAATTATTTGTTTTTAATGTCTGTCCTTTTCTTTTAGTAGCACCTTGGTCTTACTGGAATAGCTGACATTCTAACTGTGGAATACTTCAGCAGAACTCACTTTACAAAAGATTCCCACAGCACCAAGAAGGAAGTGTTCTACCTGTGTAGAGACCTATAATTTCAAGCTTTAATAATTTTAAAAGTACTTAACCATTGTTTTCCTGAATATTTGGCATGGATTTCCTTCTTCCAGGAGAGCTAAAATCCTGCCAACCTTGAACTTTCTAGCTTCAAATATTTGTTAAGTTAGAGGAGTGGAGAGAAAAAAATCATTGCAGGCTTTTTTTAGAATAGAAAATTTTACTTTATTCATCCCAATGTTACTGAAAAAGAAGCTGAATGCATTCAAATGAAACTTTTTAAAGAAATTCAACTTAGAGTCAGATGAAGTGTGGACATCTTTAGGTTAAGAAGAACTTATTTTTAAGGAGACTATGGGAAAACTTGGAAATTAAGTTTGGAGTTGATTCTTCTTCTTCTTCTTTCTTCTTCTTCTTCTTCTTCTTCCTCTTCCTCTTCCTCTTCCTCTTCTTCTTATTCCTCTTTTCTCTCTCAGTTCCTCTTTTCTTTCCCTTCCTCCCCACTTCTCCCCCTAACACACAGGCACACACCCACTCACACACACATACAGATTCTTAGTTCAGTTAGACATTCCTTAAATAGTAACTTTGGCAATTGGCATGTTCCAGAAAGGTTAATTTTTCACACTCAATAACTACAGTGCTGGGTACCCCAAATCTCTACCCTTCATTCAAGTGTACAACCTAAATTCCCATCCTCAACTGCTATTTGCTGCCCCCTGCTGGCACCTGATGACAGTACATTTCTACTTTTGCCATGAGTTGCCCTCCTTAACTCTTTGTTGGCTTCATGAATCCCTCATATTCAAATTTTGTATTAGTTCTCTCTACAGGAGAGAAATAGATTCTAGAAAGCATAAATTCAATAATGTCAAATCAATTTCCAGTGAAATTCCAAAGTGGATTATTGAATGTGTTGTTGTGAGCACTTAAAAAGAACTAATGGTCATGTGGAATGAGTAACGGATCACTAAATACACATGAAACATATTAACCCTACTAACCTCATCTTATATTAGGTTAGAATTACTAACCTGGATTAGTGAAATGCTGCAGATGTTGATCACATTGGTTTTGCAAGGAATTTAGAATTTGTTGATATCTTAATGACCCCTTTCCTTTCTTCATAGTATTTTTCTTGCTATGGCATCAATCCCTTCTCTATCCATGCTGAAACAGAGAAGTGTTAGCCAAGGGATTGTATAACAGTATAAATGCTCAGTTGAAAAAATCTGAGCCCTTAGAGGGCAAAGATGGTATTTTCTTTCTTTCTTTTCTTTCTTCCTTCTTTTCTTTCTTTCTTTCTTTCTTTCTTTCTTTCTTTCTTTCTTTCTTTCTAGTTTTTGGTGTGTCTCTATATATCTATATATAACATGTATACGTGTGTGTATATATTTGTGCTAAAAGCTTATTGAATCTTGGTAACTGAGTGATGTTGGATATTACACTTATTTCTCTGCCTTTTTTTTTTTTTTACCACCTAAAGAATGAACTAGCTGTACCATATCACTATGGTCCTTAGATACTCTAAAATTTACTACACAAAGGTATAATCTTTTCAGATATTACTGTGTGAGTAGAACTAGTTGAACCAATGCTAACTGATCTCAGGTTTGAGTGATATTTTATAGAGTGTTTTGTTTTGAGTTTTTTTATTTTTAGTAATTTTATTCCTTCAGTCTCCTACACCGTTGATAGCTTGCTAGCTCTCTATTCTCTGTATTCAAGTACTGATCACGCTTCTCCTACCTCTTATTTGCCAACACTAAACTCATATGTCTGGGAAACTAATACCAAAGCTTTTTTTTTTAAATAGTATTACACAAAAACATTCAAAATCCTGAGACCTCTAACCTCTTATGGAGGTCTGAGGTTGGCTTCAGTTCATCTTTTGGAAAAAAGCACATGGTCTTTGTGAGAGTTATTTTTCTTTCTCTTCCACACCTTCCCCCTTCCAAGTTCTGCTTTGTGGCTATGTTTCAGATAGATGATGTTGCCATAAATCTTTAAACAAGTGGGGCACATTATTGTATAATCACTGATAGGCCACCTCTGTATTTATATTCAAAGCATAATCTGGCTCCATATGTTGACTGATTTGTGAAGGGATTAGTGAATAAATCAGTGAACAAATATTTAGTAACTATTTCCCCTCATTTTGTGCAAGCTACTCACATGGAGATCTGAAAGAATGAAAGAGAGTCTTCAATCTCAGGAAGACATAACACAAATAATAATACTGAAGTTAAATTAAAAATATAAACATTGGAAACCACAGAATAGTGTGTGCTTAGCAGTCAAATGCATATTTCAGAGATTTAGTGCTTTGACTTCAGAGGCTATAGTGGATCTCTCTGGTCAAGACTCTCTCTACAGGCTGCTGGGTAGGAAAGTTCTGACATAGAGCTCTGCTGTTTTTTAACAGAGATATGTTCACTGCTTATTCAGAAACAGGTGTTAACTGCCATCTTATGTCCCTTCTTCTCTGAGAATATTTGTCCAATGCTTCTTCTCTTCTGCTACAAGAAGACTGTCTTCCCACTCTGTAGTTTGGTGCTTGCCCACCTTCCCTAAATGGTAAATTTGTTTAAAAGTTATAAATGTTATTTCCTCTATTCAGCCAAAAGTGGATTCCTTCATGCACACTGCTCCTCCATGAGATATGACTTTATGATTTTATGACTATTCAGGTTCAGCTTCCAAAATGGGGATGAGGATGGAAAAGAAGAGCATGGACTCAAAGTCAGGTGAACTTGTCTCTGAACCACCACTTCTTGGTTGTGATACTCTTGCTGATTTTCTTAAACTCTCTAAGCCTGAGATTATTCATCTATAAATAGAAGATAACATGGAGCTATGACGTTAGGGGAATAAATTTGGCAGAAGTACATATGATAAACTAGGGAATCAAGAGAAACCACTGGTCGGAGACTATTTCAGAAACTGGCGTGTGAAAATGGTGATAAATATCTAAGCTAAGTCACTGACTGAATGCTCTGACAATGTGGTAGGTTTTTGAAATAGAAATTGGTCTGAAAAATTCAGGGGATATGGTTTCCATCAACAAAAAAACATGTTGTCTGGATTTCCTTCTTGAAAGTATTGATGAGGAAGACTAGCAAATATATGGTTCTCAAATGTTATGAGGACAGGGACTTTGACTATCTTGTTGTTCTAGCAGCTTCCACAGTGTTCCTTACAGGTAGTCATTTGATGAATGTATTTGATGAATGAAAATTTATCGTATCCTAGACTTACCATATCCCAGATCACTGACACCTGGAGGTCATGGCATTTGACTCATATCCAGTGCTAATTATAGCTAGAGACAGAATCCAATATGGTCCTGATGACTCTACTTTTTAAGAAAAAAAAATTTAAGTTTATTTATTTATTTTGAGAGAGACAGAAAGAGAGAGAGAGAGAGAGAGAGAGAGAGAGAGAGAACAAGCAGGGGAGGGGCAGAGAGAGAGGGGGATAGAGGATCTGAACCAGGCTCTGCACTGACAGCAGAGAGCCTGATGTGGATCTTGAACACATAAACCCCAAGATCATGACCCAAGCCAAAGTCAGATGCTTAACTGACTAAGCCACCCAGGTACCCCTGGGATGACTTTACTTTGCAGCATGTTTAGAAGACTATACTTTGGAATCAGACAGTCCTGGGATAGAATCCTTACTCCCTTATTTATTAACCATGTTGAAAAAATATGTAGTTTTACAACTGCCCTGAAACTCAGTCTCATTTTCTATACAATAGGGGTAATATCAGCATCCTAAAAGGTTTTGTAAAGATTATTTATAATGTATATAAAATGGTTAGCATAATACCTAGCACATAACAGGTAAACAATAATCTTTAGCTATTTGTAATTTTTATTATTGTTGTGATATTAAACCCAAACCTCTCCAGCCATTTAACAATTGTCAGTTTTTGTTTATTAGTTGGACTATATGAAAGAATAGTGCAAAACACCTGGGTTCAGAAGACCAGTCTTATTAAGAAAGCATACATCTAAATGAGGACTTGGCACAGCCAGGCTCTACTTTTTGGTAGACTTCCCTTTTAGCTTCTTATCAGGATAACTAGGAAGTAACAGGTTTGCCTTTCCTGGTAATATGATACAGGGACACATGACTGCCTCCACTACCCTTTGTCCATCTAGAGGCTTAGTCTCCCAAGATGTTTGAGGAAGAGTGATTCACATTGCTCTCAGGATATGATGTATATGCATGCCTCCTGCGCCAGTATTCCAATTTCAGTTTTCCATAGAAAGAGGTTCAATTGTAAGCAAATTTTATTTGTAGAACTGTCCTTCCAATAGATTCTGAATTCAGTAACCTTTTGAGGCAAATCTGGAAATTATCATCATAACCCTCTGCCCTCAGCTCTAGTCCTTTTAAATACCCAAACAATGACACACACATCATGATTTCCATTGGGGCTATAGTCTAAGTTCCAATAGCCAACATGCAAATAGTCTCAGGACCACAACTGGTTGGGATGTTTTCATTGTTAGTACAATTGTTATGAAAGTCAGTGCAGTACAGAAGACCAAGATCTTGAGATCTTGACTCTGTGTTGAGCTGTATCCCTCACTTGCTTTCTAATTTTGGACCAGTCACATCCTCCTCTGGGACTCAGTTTGCTCATCTGTAAAACAAGGGGTTTGGACTAAAGCCCCTTCCGAGTCAAAAGGCCTCTGATTCAGCAAATCCCTTATTATAGCTATTAGAGAAGGTTTGTTTCAGATTGATTGTGGTGGCCACTGCTTTCTTGGTCTGTCACAGTCCTCATTTCTTCCTTTTCCCCTCACGTCCCTGTGGTATTTTGGCACAGGATGAGTCACTCTGCCGGCTGTGGCATACATCCGGAAATGGACTGCCATCCTCTTTCCTGGCACAGAGAGGGAGGAATGCAACTTTTTATATCCCCTCCTATTGATCAATGACATCTACTACACAAGAATTATGATTACTCTGGTCTCATCAACCCACATCTATGAATACAAATCCTTTGCGTTACTGCAACCTCAGGATGAGTCTGACCTCGGAAAGGCTTTGGGAACACTTTAGAAAACATCTCTTTATACCACTGAAAGGTTCACAACTATTGTTTTCCTTTTCTGACTCATCTTTGAATCAGTAAATTAAATATGTATAACTTGTGAAGATTTCATTTTTATTAAAGCAAGGTGCTTTGCTGAGCAAAGTCAAGATTTAGAAGTAGTTCAGCTCTTCTTTCCTCCCCTTTCAATGATTTTATTTCCTTTAGTTTGCAGGAGGGCTTTCAGAAAGCTGCTCCCTCTCTTTATCTCTCTGTGGCTCTGGATCTTCCCTGTAACATGGAGAAGTTAAAAATGAGTTGATTCTCATCTATTTTCCTAGGGGACTGGCAAGATTTGAGGATCCAGAGGCTGTTTCCCAAGTAAGTGCTGACCATTATGTTTTCTGGGAGATTGTATCTTCCTCTGGAATGGGGAAAGAGTTATATTTTTGTATTATGTTGTTTGTGACATGTTTTTGAATTCCCTTTCTTGATGATCCTCCCATCTGGAATGTGCTTATCCTGTTCCCCTAGCCCCTGCTGCCATTTTCTCATCATGTCTCCCTCCTTTTTATTTCCCTAAAAGGGACTAGTTTATTTCATCACCTAAAGCCTTTTTGCATACATTATTTTCTCCTAACGTGAATATCCATGCAAATTATTGTGTTTCTCATATTTTTGATATTTTTTTTGGATAATTTATTAGATTTTTTAAATAGTTTCTTCCTGGCATGCGAATCTTGCCTTCCCAACCAGATTGGAGGTTTCTTGAGGGTAAGAGACCACATGCTTTTAAATAATTTAAAACATTTTTATTGAGCTCTCTTTATGTTTATGGCACATATTATAACTTATTTCAACCTGTGGTACTGAGCATAAATTTTAAGTGTTACCGAAACCCTTTGTTAACAACTGAGTAGCCTATGACATCATCTGAAAGATATAACTGTAGTAGAGATTATAGCATTTTTATATTGTGATTGAGACCAAATTCTTAACTTTCTTCATGCATTCCAGTTCTCCTCAGTTCTCCAGGCATGTATTAAGTGTCCATTAAATGCCAGGCATTGTCCTAGGTACCAAAAAAAAAATCATCAGGCTCCCTGTGCTTAAGGAATGGTTACTGTACCTTTGAGGAAGTCATTTAACATTTAGACATGTTTTCTTACCAAACAATGGGGGCAAAAACTCTTTCTTGAAAAAAAAAATATAAAACTTTTGAAATTGAGAAGTGCTGAGTTACTTTTTGTCTTTTTAATTCATTGAGAGGATATGTTTTATGAAAAGTGATGTTTCCTTAAAAATATGAGGTTTCCTCCTCTTAATATAAGTTATTTTCACTTTCAGGAGAGCAGAAACCTATGTGAATGGCAGATTTATGTACCGATGGTAAGAAATATGAGTGACAATGAGTTGCTGGTGTGACAATTTTAGTCTTTCTCCTTTTTCACTTATTTTCTGTAGGCCACTTAGAACTTTTGATTTTTTCTTCATTTCTCTTTCTTTTTTTTTCTTTCCTTTCTTCCAAATCACTGTTGCCATCATAGTCAAATCCTGATAAGTTTAAAAATGTTCATTCATTGAACAAGTATTTTTTGTGTTCTTATTAGAAGCATGATTCTAGACACTAGGATACAGTAGCAAACAAAACCTACTTAATCTTGCCTCCATGAAACTTACTTTCTAGAATAAATTCGGAAGCTAAATAAAAATAAATCACTTAGGAAAAAGAGTATATTGGCAGATTAAGAGCCATGGAGAAAAATAAAGCTGAGCAAGTAGGTAGAGGATGCTGGGGGTGATGGCTACAACATTAAGTAAATAATAAAGGAAAATAATCTTTGCTTAAAGTCTTGAAAAGGGTAAGGGACAGGTCATGTAGATATCTGTTGGAAGAACATTCCAGGGAGAGTGAGCAGTTTATGGCAAAATCTCTGAGATGAGAATAGTAAGTCAGAGAAGAAGTAGGAGATGCAGGGACAGAGGGCAAGATGGCAGGGGCCTGAAGACCATTGTAAGGACTTTGGCTTTTATGCTAAGTGAGATATACAACCATTGGAGCTTTTTGAGAAGGGAAAAGATATGATATAACTTAGGTTTGAACAAAATGACTCTGGCTCCTATGTTGAGATAAGGCTCTAAAAGGGCAGATGAAGAAGTAAGGAAACCAGTTAGGAGGCTATTGCTGTAACACATGTGCGGAATGGTGATGGCTTGGACCAGAGTAGGAAGGGTGGAAACTGAAAGAAATGTCAGGGTCCTGCATATATTTTGAAGGTAGAACCCAGAGAATTTTCTGACATATTGGACACAGAGTTTGAGAAACGAAATGTATTCAAGGAAGACTGCAAGGTTTTGGCCTAAGGAGCTAGAAAAATGGAGTTGACATTTTGTAAGGAGTATGTTTGAAGCCCTTAAGTTTGAGAAGCATATTAGAATGTTAGGTAGGCCGTTGTTTATAACAATATGGAGCTCAAGGGTGAGGCTCACATGACAGATTTGTTTGGCATCAAATACCATTTAATACTAGCAGCATATAGATGCTATCAAAAACCATGTGACTGGATGAAATAACCAAGGGGGTTCATGTAGACAGAAAAATGAAGAGGTGCAAGGGCTGATCCCCAAGGCATTCTAAGGTCAATATTCTGGAGATATGGGAGGGACAAGTAATGGGAGGATTAGCTCATGTGGTACGAGGAAAACCAGAAGACCATAGTGTTCTGTGAGTCAAATGAAGATAGTGTGTTGAGGGAGAGATCAAATCCTACCAAGTAAGATGAGGATTATTGAAGTATTTCTTGGCTAGAATCCTGTTTTCTTTCCTTTTCCAGCTTGCTCAATACCATTAGATTTAGCTTCCTAAAACATGGTTTTTATCATGTTCCACTCAAAAAACTTCCACTGACTTTAGTTGTCAGGAACTAAAGCCCAAATACCTTAGCTTGTTATTTAAGCCTCATAAAACCTCCCTGCTCATCACTGCCTAGTAGAAAATGGCTCATCTCTTGGAGGTTCCTGCACCTCTCATGTTCTTTTCTCACCCAACATGTTGGCTTTTGCTATTTTTGCCACTGCATATTATCCTTCCCTTTTCCCTTTAACAGCCTCAGTCCCCTTCCTTCCTCATCTGGCTGAAATCTTTACTATGCCAGGCCTTGAGGGGCTCTCCCACTTTGAGTTCCCACACCTTACCACCATCCCATCTGTAGTGGTGCTTGTATTCTCCCATGATTTTTCACCGGTCCATGAGCAGATGTGTCAGCTTCTCTATGACAGTGCGAGTTCCTTTAGAGTAGAAGCCGTGTTGTATTCCTGTATCTCCTGTAGCTTCTTGAGATTTAGCACTTAATAAGCCTGCAAGGAATACTTCAAATAGAAATGGAAAGCTATCATTAGCTATGTGGCTGGTTCAGAGATTTTTTTCCTTTACTTTTCATCAGTGATATTTCTTGACAAGAGTATATTTCAGGAGATCTCAGTTTATATATAAAGAGGGTAAATGTAGAGCTGCTATGGTAGAAGGTAGAGGTGTAGCAGCCCTGAACTTTCCCCTGTGTCCATCCTTCTCTTTCAGTCACCCCACTCATACACCTAGGATAGCCTCAGAAATACTTCTATGGAACCCAGTGTTACAGATGAAGAATTTGAAATTCAGAGGCAATTTGTACAAGTAGTAAATAACAAAACTAGAATTTGTGTCTCTAAATATTGTACTTTGTTTACGTTATATAAAGTGAATGAATGAATGAGCTAATAATTAAATTAAAAAAGAGAAAGGAAGTAGAAGATAATTGATTTGTTCATCGCTGACTGTACTGGTGCTATCATGACCTCTCTTGATCTCAACAAGGATGAATAATCACAATACCCACTCTATAGATAAGGTTGGGGTGAAGAGTTTAACAGATTGCCTCAAGGTTGAGAATTGAAGGTAGGATTAAACCCTACCTCCAAATCTCTAGTGCTGAAGCTTACATTATATCTGCCATGACAGACCCCTTTTGGAGTAGAAATAAAAGACACAGAGAATAAAAAAAAATTTTTTTAATTTAAAATTTTTAAAAAAAAAATTTAAAAATTAAAAAAAAGACACATAGAAATTTTAAATTTAAAAATTTTAAAATTTAAATTTAAAAAATTTTAAAAAAAATTTAAAAACAGAGGATATTTTGAATTCATGCCCCAAAACTCTTACAGCTCTATCTCTTCTATTTCTCTTCTCTCTCCAGACCTTCCTTTCTCTGTTTCTGTGTCTTACTATTTACATGTCAGTAAAAGACGACTCTAAGATGTTTATTAGCAAGGGGCGACAGAGTCACAGGCCAGAAGCTAATTTTGCATTGCAGGATTGATTTCTGTTGAAAGCATATTTCATAAACTTAAAAAAAACATATTAGGTAGGGACACAAGACAGCATCACTATTTCTTATTTTTTATTTATCCTGCAAACACAGTCTTTCAGCCAGAATTTTACATATCCTATAGGGATGGGGGACATATCCAACTAGTGTCTCTCAGTAGTGTTAAATGATGCCAGGGTAAAAACATTACTTTGGGAGGGTCTTGGAGATATTTAATACACATTTGCAGACTATTTTATGACAGACTACTTTTTTTGTAGCACAGTTTGGATATCTAGAAATGCTATAACTATTAAAAATTTAAGTGAAATGCCTTTTTGAATGTAATAAAAATATATATCCATTCTGGGAGCTTTGTAAGTACTAATTCTAAGAAGTTCTAAAATCTAAATTTTCTACATTACAGAAACTGTGAATATTTAGGTACATGGAAAGAGTAATTATGTTATATTTGAGTAATCCTTTTTAGTTTCATAACTTGCTTTTATATATATTATTTCTCAAACAACCCTGTATTATAGATGATAGTATCTCTACTTCAAAGATGAGGGATTTGGGATCATAAGATTTATCTAGGGTCATAGAACCTCAAGCTAATGTATCATAAGTTCTACATATTGTAGGAAAGTGTGTTTATAATATTATTATATATTTATTATATTATTATCAAAAAGGAGCATATTTTTCCCTTCCCAGACCTTCCAGCTTTAGTATTTTTTTTTATTAGCCTCTATTACTGAACTAGTTGAATCCATAAATGGCTTTACCAGGTACTGATATAGAACTGATAAGCAACATAAAACTATATATTCTGTATAGCAATCTGGGTTTAACAGAGTACATTTATCTGAAATATCATGTCCAGTTTTTCCAACAACCCCAAGAAGCAGGGTGGTCAGGTATCCTTGTCCAGATTTTATAGATGAGCTGGTTAAGTGACTCACTAAAAGTCACATAATCAGATTGTAAAAAAAGACACATAAACTTGGTTTTGGATGTCAAGTCCAGAGATTCTCCATGTGGAGTATTGAACACATTTTCTTGGCATATGTAAGCATTTAATATATGGTAGTTTTATTATTATTCTCTACATCAAAGTGATTTGTAAGTATACCTCTCCTTGGCAAAGTTGGCTGATGTCTATAAACCTAGCTAGTGAGCCCATTCTTTAACCCTTCTGATAAACCACTCAGCTGCAAACAATTAAACAAGTGTCTACATGCTGGAAACTGAATTTGAGTAGGACAATTATTAAGTGGTCATTTGGGAAACTTTGCAAGCAGAAGTGGGCTTTATTTTATAATGTTGTAAATTGTACAAATATTCTATGCATCTTAGCCAAGATGGCCTTTAAGTTTTATTTATTTTCTGAAGGTTTCAGGGGTGGGGCAAGAATGCCACAGTGACCACTAGACATTATTGAATCTTTTGGTTGCTATAAAATAAAATTTGCAGTCATAGGAAGGCAATGTCAGACAGTCATTGAATTGAACAGTCTAGAGGTTATTCATGATCGTTCCTCCAGGACAAAATTCTGTGTGTTTGTTTATCCAGAACTTTCAAAACTTTAATAGAAGCTATCATAACTAGCATTTATTGTGTGTTTACCATGGCAAATTACTATGCTAAATAAATTATATATAGGGAAACTATATACCCAGGTGTGCCTGGGAGAGTCCCTATATTACCTGTCTGTCCTTGAATAAATATTAATGTCTTCTTTCACTCTTAAAAGTGTCCTAGAAGAAAAAAATTTAAAAAAAAGATATAAGGATCGATAGATGGCTATACATGTGATTAAGACATTCAGAAAAAAATGTTTATTATATAATCTAAGTAGTAGTAGATACATATGGTACTGGATAAAAGTTCTTTCAACTTTTCAAAATAAAATGCTGGGTGACATATTATATGGTTACCCAATATGTGGATTATCTCCTTCAATACTTAAAATCACCCTATAAGTTAGATACAATTACTATCTACATTTTACAGGTGACAAACTGGAGTCACCAAGAGCTTAAGAAAGTGGCCCATAATGGACACTTAGTAAAGGGGATGGATCTTCCAGCCCTGCAGCTCCAAAACCCATGCTGTTGGAAAGAGTGTCATACTTCCCTCAAGTATATAATCACAATAAACACCTTTTCTTGTAACAGATACTTAAATTCCAAAGAATTAGTGTTTTCCGAAATACCTTTCAGGAAACACTGGCATAACGTACAGCAGAAGGAGAAGGACCTCACACTTTTTATTTATTCTTTTACTACCTTTTATTTATCAACTCTCTGTCAGTGACTTTTTATACATAATTTCATTTTATTCTTCACAGGGAAATTATTATTAGATATTAATATATTTACTTTATAATGAAGAAATGGACACCTAGAGTTATTAAGTAACTTATCTATGGCCATACATCTAGTAAGGTTCCAAGCTGGGAATCAAATCCAGGGATATCTGCTCTCCACACACCCCTCAATTGCTTTTTATAAACTTGTCCACTCTGCCTCTTTTATGAGTTTAGCCCTAAAAAGGAATGCATGCTCATGGAGAAAGGCCCTCAATGTTATGGATGAATATTAATTTCAGTGTGAATAAACAGTACCAAGAGAATAACTCCTAAAATCTTCTCTTCATAATACACCATTTTCAGAGAACAAAGAAGGTAGAAGTTAATCATTTTTAAGTTGCATCAGTAGATTCTATGATACTACCTTTATCCAAATATTTTACCCATTATTAATTGAGCACTTATTAAGTGAGGGAATTGAAAACTAATTACTCCTATTCCGTCTTCTTAGGAAAGACAGAGAAATTATACGTACTATCTGCAAAATGGATATAACAATAGTACCAATCTTATAAGGTGACAGTGTGAAAATCAGAATAATAGCTATAAAGCACTTAGAACAGTGCTCACCTCACATTAAGACATCATTCATCCATATGTTCATCTATTCAACCAATAGTTACTAGGCATGCGCTATGTGCCACACATTATTCTGTGTGCCAGGGATATAGCTGTGAAAAAAATAGATGAAAGTCCTGCCCTCATGAAGCTTGGGTTTTAGTGAGGAAGTCAGATAATACCTGAGTGAAAAATAAATATTATCAGGGGATACATTAAGGATCATCTAGGTTGTGCTGCAGTAAAAATAACCCCAAACCTCAGTGGCTTAACCCAATAAAAGTTTACTTCTCACTCATGCTACACATTTAAAGCACATTGGCAAGGGGATCTGCAACACACTGCTGAATAGGAATTCAGGACAGAGGCTCCATTATGACCCATGCACCATGATCCTCAAAAGAAACATGATGAAGTGTGCATTGACTCTTAAAGCCCCTACCAAGAAGAGGCACATGCCACATTTCACTGGCAAAGCCAGGTCATATGTATGTGTGTAATGTCAAAGCAGGTAGGGAATACAAGGCTGCCACATGCTTGGGTGGGGTGTAGAACTTCCCCAAAGGTGATTTCATACAGGAAGAGGAGGTCTGGAGGAGAAATGAAGCAGGGTCACAGGGACTAGTGAACACTGGGTGGGGAGAATGCTGTTTTATATAGGGCAGTCATAGAGGGTCTGAAAGATAACATGGCATTTAAGTGGAGTAATGAAGACAGTAAGAGGGAAGGCCTTATATGGAGGAAGAGTTTTATTGTACAAGAAGATAGCCAGGGTGAAGGACCTGAGGCAAGAGTATTCTTGACATGTTTGCAAAACAGCAAGAAGGTCTGGATGATTGAAATGGAAGGAACATAGGAGAGAATGAGTGAGAAAAAGTCAAAGAGAGAGCAGGAGGCTAGTAGGTCATTGTGAAGACTTTGGCTTTAGTGCTGAGTTGGACTGACATTTTGAAAAGAGAAGAGATGTTATCTCATGTACACTTTAATGGGATCACTCCGGCTGCTGTGTGGAGAAAGTCTATTGAATTATTCAGGTGAGAGATGATGCTGGCTTGGATGAGAGCGATAGCAATGGAGAGGTGAGAAAGGGTGAGATTATAGATATATTTTGAAAATGGAGTCAAGAGGATTTGCACACTGACCAGATGTGGGGTGTGAAAGAAAGAGAGAAAAGTGTCAAGGGCAAATTGAACATTGCTAATATGTGAAACTGTAAGGATGAATTGTCATTTACAAAGAGGTGGAAACTGGGAGAGAAAAGCTCATAAAATGTCATCATACGTATCATGGTTACTTAGTCTTTATAGTAGCTCTACTCGAAACATTTTTCTCCCCTCATTTTAAAAATAAAGAGTTGATGCTCAGTAATGTTTAATGGCTTATCCAGGGACACAGCTCTAGATCATTTGGTTTCCAACTCCAACAGAGATATGATACACTGATAATCATAAAACATATTTTTTCTATTCTTCTGGTTTGGTGATTAACTAGATTTTGATATATTTTTAAATGCTATGTCATGAAGGCTAAGTTATTTTAGCAATAAGTAAAAATCACAATGTAGAATTTTTAAAGGAGTTGATGCAAAACCACTAAGAAAGAACTGGAAGCTCCTATCAACTATACTATAAGTATAGCATTACCTACCACCAGCACCATTGTCCTCCATAAAATGTAAAAATTACAAGTAATCCTGAGTAGCATATATATACACACACACACACACACACACACACACGCATGCCTGGTCAGGGCATGCAGCTCAATCAGTGGAATGAATTGGGGTTTAATTTCAATACTGTAAATCAATATTAAAGTATCATGTGTGTATATATCTATCTGATACTATAGCTACATAATTATATTTAATATATATATATACATATATACATACATGCCTATATATGCATATAGTTATATGAAACCTATTGTTTAAAACCTGTTGAGAAATTTGCTTAGTAGGTATAAAATCCTAGACACATTTGAATTTTATTAAATTATGGAGGAACTTGTAGTTTAGAATGGCCCTATTTCAATAATAAAGCTTTTGTGACCTGAACCACTCTTTCCTCTTATAACTTTGTCTCAACACCTCTCCTTTTCCAATCTTATCAATTCTATGTATCCCAGAATTTTCCATCTTGGTTTATAACTTTATAGACCCACCAATGCTCTTCTCTTTCTTTAAGATGCATTTTCCCCATAAACTCCATTAATTTCAGTGAAGTCCTGTTCATCCTTCAAGACTCAAACAGCCAAACAAGGGCCATCTTTTTAAGAGTCTTCCAAAACTATTTCTCTGAAGAGGGGCTGGTACCTCTTCTCTGTGTCCTCATGGCACCTTTAGTATACTTTACTCAGCACTTAGCATCCTGTACTGCAATTAGTAATTTATTTTCTATCCCTCCCACTAGTTTGTATGCTTTTTGAGGTAAATTCATTCTGTCTCCATATTCCAAACACCTAAGCCAAGTGTTCATTATGTATAAGGCACCCAATAAATATGTATTAAATGAATAAGTCTGTGAAGTTTTTGGGGTACAAGTCCTCACTGACAATATCTATACATGTTGAAATAGAAATTTTAGAATAGGAATAAAAAATGCATTTCATCCTTTTTGCCAAATCTGGTCAGTTGGTAGTTTTAACCTCAAGTGTCAATAAAAAGGTATTTTGAGACTCTTTTATCTGCCCTTGGTTGGAAGAGAGAGGCAGAGTTAATAGGAGGGCTGAGATGGACATGGGAGAAGGAAGTAAACACATTCATTTTAAGTTATTTGACTTCCCTGGACTAGAATATTGGGCTAAATTCATGTAACTCTAAAGACTTGTATGGATAGTTTATTTTCTGATTAAATGCCTGTTATCAACTTATTTATATACAGGATTGCTACTGTGATTCAGCTAAGGACCTATTGCTAATTTAATTGCTGAGCAAGTTTTTCTGCTTGACTTATAAACACTTGAAAGGGAGTATTTCTAAAGAAAATAAACAGCTCCTACTTTCACATAAGTTGAAAGTCTCCTAAACAGTGGCAGGCACATCTGGAAATATCATTCGATATTATTTTAGATTTTTTACTATGTAATTTTGGAGGCCCATGTAGATGACTTCATGGAAAACATGAGATTTGTCTTCAGTGATTTCACTTTTTCTGAAGTGGAAGAATATAAAATGAGGCAAAAATACAGGAAAGCAGAGATATTTTAAAATTACATTCACTTTTTCCTGTTAGTGTTATACCTGCTATTCCCTCCTCTTCTAAAAAGTGAACTGTGCACAACCTAATTGTTAATAGTTATCATTTTATCACTCTCCAGTGCCAGGCACTATGATGTGTGTGTATATATATAGAGAGAGTACATAACTATACATATACATTTTACCTACCTACCTAGTTATCTACCAACCTATCTACTTACCTATCCACCTACCTATCTGTCTAATCAGGATAAGATTATTAGCTAGCTTATTTTAGGAAAGACGGTCTTTTGTTCTGAAATTGTATCCTTTACATTTTTCTTGATGTTAAAGTGCCTTTGCTTTTACTAAATAGTGGATATAGAAGATAGTAGGAGTTTAATTTAATGATATTACTTGACAAAATTAAAGGTAGGAAATCCTATATTTTCCTTTTCCACATCATTGTCTTCTTCCTTTTATCATTATTTCATCATCATCATCATCATCATCATTATTTTTAGCCTTATTTGACTAATGAAAACTGAACTGAAAAAAAGACATTTCAATCAGTGTAAAAGTACATTTTCAGTCAATGTGAGATTGGTACTCTTGTATTTTTTTCTCATTTTTTTCTGTTTACCAGAAACACATAGGATTCAGATTCTCAGGAATTATTTCTTGGTGTCAGTCATAAAAGGTAATAGACAACATATCAGGAATGCTAATCTGAGGAAGAGACTGTCCATAGTCATCCAGAACTTTGCCTGCCACCTAAATGGAATATTGTGGTTCTTTTCCCTTTTTTTTTGTTTAAATTTTTTTTAATGTTTATTTGTGAGACAGAGAGAGACAGACCATGAAGGGGGAGGGTCAGAGAGAGCAGGAGACACAGAATCCGAAGCAGGCTCCAGGCTTTGAGCTGTCAGCACAGAGCCCGACACGGGGCTTGAACTCACAGACCATGAGATCATGACCTGAGCCGAAGTCGGAAGCTCAACTGACTGAGCCACCCAGGTGCCCCTATGGTTCTTTATGGTAAAGAAAATTTCATGTGGAAAAAAACAAATTAAGTCAATAAAGGACATTTAATGACACAATTTCTAAAACGTCTGTTGCCAGATTGATAAAGATGTTGCTTCCATTTTGAAACCAACTGAAAATCAAATGTAGCCCCTCCACCTCTCATTCTAGACATCTGTGCAAACTTTAGGTACATTTGTATGTTTGATCATAGATTAACACACAGAAATGGAACTAATATCAACGCTGTTGCAAAGGAAAGTCTTTTATGTACATACTCATAAAGTAAATGCTTTTTAAAAGAAGCATTGTGTCTATTTAATTGAAAGCCTTAATATGAGCTACTCCCAGACATTTAACAAATAGAAATACAAATCAAACTACAGTTTTGTTGGTTGCCTTCCAACCTATTATAAAAACCTCGCAAAACTTTTGTACTTGAAATAATCTCCAAACTATGTAATGCCCCAGGTTCCCCAAATCTTCATTTTTCTATGATAAGTCAAGTAAAAGATTATTTTGTTCTTTAGATGAAGGACTACATTGAGCATGGAGAGATCTTCATTGCTTCAGTGTATAAGAACAGTAATCCTCAGACTTTTTGTTTTCAGGACCGCTTTACACTCTTAAATATTATTGAGGACCCCCAAAGAGCTTTTGCTATGTGGGTCGTATGTATTGATATTACCTATATTAGAAATTAAAATATACATATATATTAATTTTAAAACAATAATTAACACATTATATGTCAACATGAATAAAAATTAAAAAAAAATGTTTTCTTATTTATTTTGAGAGAGAGAGGGATATAAGGTGAGTGGAGGAGGGGCAGAGAGAGTGAGAGAGAGAATCCCAAGCAGGCCCCTGCTGTCAGTGCAGAACCCAATGCAGGGCTCAATCTCATGACTGTGAGATCATGATCTGACCTGAAATCAAGAGTTGGATGCCTAACCAACTAGCCACCCAGGAGCCCTGACATGAATAACATTTATGAATAAGATATAGATATATTTTCCAAAGCAAAAAAAAAAAAATTAGTAGAGTAACATTATTTAAAATTCTTTGAATTCGCTAGTGTCTGGTGTAATAGAGGACAGTTTTCTCATATCTGCTTCTGCACTCAAACTATTGAAAAAATGGTTTTGGTTTCAATATAGGAAGGAGATTCAGCACGCAGAAATAGAAAAGGGAAGAGTACTTTACTAGCCTTTTCAGATCATCTGGGACATTCTTGCCGAACATCTAATGTTATTTTTAAGCTCTGTTCCTGCTATACTGTTCTTCTATTCCACTAGTGCTATAACTGGCTTTAAATATTTTACATATGGAATTGAGGACATCTTTCTGTGATACTATACCAAAACTTGACAGGTGGTACTTTATATATTAAAATCCACTGGTTTATCTTTGAATGAATTTTTCTCTTTATCATGTAAAACTTTGTAACATCATTCAAAAGTCATTTGGAAATATTAGTTCACTGAGGTATGCAGCTCTTCTAAATATTGACTCATTCTATTACATAGCATGAAAAATTGCACCTGTGAATATTAACACCTATTTCTACACAAAACTCTTTAACTTTGGGGAAGCTGTCAAGCTCACAGTGATGGATACAACTTTTCTAAACTACTAACATTTGCTTGCAAGCTGAAATGTTTTCATTGACAACAGATACTGCTGGTTGTATTCCTTGAAGTGACAGGCTTGCTTCATTCATTTTTGAGAAAATGTTTGCAAGATACCCAATTCTGAATAACCATAGTTTGTCAGTCGTTATTTTGGTTAAAAATGATGATCCATGAGAAAAGGAGCTAATTCAGTTTGCAGCTCAATCACACAAATACTTTTTCTCAAGATATTTGAGATGCCTGAGTGGTTCAGGAGGTTACATGTTCACTCTTGGCTTCTGCTCAGGTCATGATCATACAGTTGGTGAGTTTCAGCCCTACATCAAGCCCTGTGTGGGGGTTCCATGTTGACAATGTGGATTCTGCCTGGGCTTCTCTCTCTCTCTCTCTCTCTCTGCCCCTCCCTGCTTGTTCTCTCTCTTTGTAAAAATAAATAAACTTAAAAAATATATCTTCAGTACTTAGCAGACATGCTTTATGTGTGCTTCCCCTCGTTTTGTCACACAGAATATTAAAAAATATATATTGAAGGGCTAAGATTTAATAAGATTAATAATTTTTACTGCTTCATCAAGGATATTAAGTGAAACTGGCTTTCTTTTCATGAGTTACTTTGGTGAAAAATCTAATGATTATTGGTTTAGTATTAGTTTAGTGTCACTATTAAGGTGCAAGCAGTGCTATTCACCATTACTTTTGTACCATCAGCTCAAATGTCAGCACAACGAAATGCAAAAAGCATCACAGCATTGTTAGGAAGATCATTGTGCCTTGTACCTAAAAAGTTCTTGGGTACTCCTGTGGTTCGATAGACCACACTTTAAGAACTTTCTTATCTGAGGCATGATAGATCTAGGCTAAATTCTAAAGTAGGTAAGAATTGCCTTGGATATACTGCCTCTCTCAATTGTATGTGCTCCTCCCCCTGCACCCTTCCCCCACTTCCACCCTTCCACATTCCCCCTGCCCCCAACACTCTTAACAGGCCAAGAGACACAGTGTCTCAAATGAGACCCGTGGGTTTAATTCCATCTTTGAAGTCATCAGCCATCAGCTCCCTCCCTCAATTTCCCTATTTCAAAATCTGCTTCCTGAAAATCTCACTGGGAGGGATATAACTTCCCAGGAAGTATCTGGGTATCCTGACATAAGATGCCCTGTAGCATCTTTCTTTTCAACTATTACATTCATTGCTTGATAAAACTTTATATGTTACAATTACAAAGTTAAATGTCTGTCAATACATTTTGAATCTCTAAGGAAAAAAATGTCCAATATCAGTATTAAAGTATGATTTTCAATAAGTTAAAAATGTGGCTCTCATACAAATATATAGTAAGCATGTGTCAAAGATTTATTTACCTCATTAATAAGGGAACCAGCAGGATGGTAAACCTAGTTCAAAGGAGAAAATGAGAAAAAAATTATTTATATGGTTGGTAGAAAAAAAAGAATGCTAAAATAAGGCTGCAAAATTAGATTCCAAATTGATTAATGTCCTGCAGTATAATAAAATCTTAACCTTTTGAGTTATATTTCCTACTGGACAGAAATTATTTGCATCTCTACTGGACAAAAATAATTTGCAGCTTATCTATCTTGCGCAAATTAAGCTCTAACTTTACCAAGTCCAGGCCCTAATCAAGAAAACTACAAATCAAACACAATTGACTTTGCTTACAGCAAAATTGGACCCTCACGTGGGCCTGTTCAACAGTACTCCTGTATGGCTCTGAAAGGCAGTGTAGTAATTTGTTTGCCTTATGTCCAAGTTTTGGGTCATTTTTCTTAAATTAGCAACAAATGTGAAGAGGGATGCTTGAGGAAAGATTTTCCCAGGCTCTTAAAATGCTGCAATATAGTTGGATGTGGAGTATTTATTAAATATTTATTGAACATCTACTTTGTGACAAGCATTATATAAGGAAATTTTATGTACAGTTTTATTTACTTTCACAACAACTTCTTGAGGTAGGTATTTTTTTTTTTTTTCCTCTTGGGCAGAGGAAAAAACAGGGACAAGGAGGTTAGTGAGTTGCATAAGGTAGAGCACAGCTAGTATAGTAAGTAGCAGAGCAAATTTTACTCTTGTGTCTCTGGCAAGCAAACTGCATTCATTCATTTTACAAGATAATTTTTTCTGATTTAAAAGTATTGTAAGATCATTATAGAAGATATGACAAATAGAAAAATCAATCTCCCTCAACATTCCACAACTCAGACACAAACCCAATTCACATTTTGGTGTGTTACCTTGCAATTTTTATTAAACATATAAGTTTATGAATATATCATTGTAAATAATACTGTGATCCCTAAGGTGAAAGCACTTATGGGGTTATAAAATAATATTTCATGGATAACCCATAGTGTATTTGATGGACCCCTTATCATTGGACATTTAGAGTTTTCAATATTTAATAGTATAAATAATATGATGGACATTTTTAAATAAAAGTATCATTTTTGTCTTCCTGTCAACTCAGTGAATGGGCATTACAATTTTTTAAATGTTTATTTATTTACTTCGAGAGAGAGAGAGAGAGAGAAACAGAGGATGCAAAGCAGGCTCCGTTCTGACAGCAGAGCCCAGGTACTATGATTATCTATAGTTCTTAGTTGAGGAAGGACACAGCTGGTGATGGGCCCTTAGAAAACTAAACCTATATTTTCAACCTCTGGTGAAGCAGGCATTGGGTTTAGAATTTTTTTCTACAGACTCACAGGCCATTGAACAATCTGATAATCATTGCAATGTCTGCATCCATGTTTGAAGTTGCATTTGCTGCCATGATTTGTCAGATTTTGCTTTCTTGAGACAAAAATTCACTCTGCTTCCATACACAGAGTTAGTCAGCATCTACTTTGCTCATGTAAGCCAATAGAATGTGCCCTGAGAGCTGGTGCTTCACGCATATGCCTGCCATATGCTGCCACTAACAATCCACAGGTGTGTTTTATCAGATTATTAATATTTCTCAACACACATAGAGCTTCAGTCTGCCCAATTCTGTAAAACTCTCTCCTTTGAGAAGACGGGTTTGTTTGTTTATTCAATCAAAGGAAAAATTATCTTCAGTTTTGACATATACAACATATGGAATTGCACGGCATTACTAGGCAAAACAAGAACTCAACCACAGCTGTTAACACACCAAATTCCACCAAATGTTCTGGATTTGGGGAGTGTTCAAATCTTCTTCCGTGCAAATAAGATGTTAAAATGCATTGAACTCATCTGAGGGCTTCCGCATTTCATATAATATTTTGTCCTCAGTTGATGGAGAGGAGAGATTATCTATATCCTGAACCTAGAACACACTTTAATTATGTAAATAAATTTGTTTTCTTGTGCAAAGAGAGTTTTCTCTTTACTGTTTTATAGCCTTGCAGGATGAAGTTTCAAACCTCTGTATAGCCTTCTGAAATTATATTTCATCGGCTTTTACCAATTTGACTCATTCTTGTTAGTTTATTGTTTCAAAAACACGTCTCCGTAGCACTGCTAGTGTTGAGTGGATTACTGAAAAAAAGTAAAGAAAGATATTTTTTATAGATAATTTTTATTAATAAAATTATTTCAAAAGGATTTTTGAAAATTACAAAAGCATTGTAAAATAATACATTTTTTTGAAAATCAATATTACCACCTTCTAAGATTGGAAGAAAAATATTCAAACATTGATGAACAGTCTCCTTTTTTAGCACATTTGTCAAAATATAGTAAAGGAAAAAGTATTTGAAAGTAAAATTACTTCTTACCTCTAATCCAGTTTTTTGAGGTATATTAGATTTTTGGTGAATCAGTTATCTGTTACTATATCACATACCATAACCTAAGTTTGGTGGCTTAAAACAACACTGACTTATTATTTTTCACATTTTTATGGCTTGACTAGGTGGTGCTGGGCTTACCTAGAATCCTTCACGTACTTGTATTCAGCTGGCTTCGCTCTCATGTTTGGGTCACCACCTGGGTCGGCTGCAAAGAATGAGGTGGCTGGGCCTTCTTCCCATGGCTTTTTCACAGCAAGGTGGTCTCAGAGTTGCATGAAAGCTAAGGCAGAATCTAGAGAGTCTCTTGAGGCTTTGGTCTGGAACTCATGCTGTATCACTTCTGCCATGTTTTATATGTCAAAGCAATTCATGAGGACAGACCAGTTTCAAGGGGTGGAAAAATGACTGCACCTTTTGATGGGTGAAATGCAGAATATTATTGCTATGATTTTTAAGTACTACAAATAGAAAACTTTGAGAATTTAACAAATAATTTAAAAGGAAGGATATTTTTGAAAGGGGCTGATGTCCCTGCTTTGAAAGATACTGAGGTCAAAAGGGGCTTTTTAGTAGTCTGGATATACACAGCCTTTTGCTTATTAAAAGCTCAAAAACAAAACAAAAGACCAATCATCATCAACAACAACAAGCTATTTTTCCAACTAACCCTCAATTCAAATGTTTGTTATTTTGAAAATGCTGTTTGCAGGAGTAATAGAAAATTTGACACAATTAGTGACGAACTCTGACATCCATCCTGAAGGGACTCAAATAATTCCCAAGGTATTTTCAGATATTTATATCATTTTACATCTGGTCAAGTATGAAAGAAAATCTTGTATTTTTCCCCCCACCACACACACACTTTGGAGAGCTGTTTAAGACAGAAAAAACATTACATGTATATTTTTCAATGTACTTCTGAAGCTGCCTTCAGAATCAGTGCAGAAAAGATAGCTCTTTCATAGCTCTTATGATTGACAATAGCAAATTCCTAGTGATATTAATGCATTTGAACCTCCCTGAACCAAGGCAGGAAAGCTGCTTCCAGAAGGTAGATATCATGAAATGAGTGTCAGGACCATCTCTGAGCTCCAATGGGTCCTGGGTTAGTCCACTAACCTGTGGGATGTGTTGGAAAGCCAGGGCTAGGACCAACAATCAGTGAGGCTTCCTCTGATTTAAATTCCCATTACTCGCACCTGTCAAGAACAAACAAAGGAAACAAAGGAAACAAAACAAAGGAAAACAAAGGATTCTCCTGGCTATTCGCTCTAGAGTTTCCCTTGTGCTACACTGGCTCGGGGACTCAGAACACCAGAACCACTTGCACAATTAAATAACATCTCTGCACCCAAGGAACTCAAAGGGTTAAAGAGGGAGGAATAACTCCTACAGTGGCATCTGCTATTAAATGGTAAAAACAGGCTTGTCTTTGATTTACCTTACCCCAGATCTCACCACCAGTTTTTGGTCCAATATCCATTTTTTTTCTATTAAAAAAACAAACACAATTCCCTCTAGAAACAGAGCCCTTTCAATGCCCTCAATTCAGATATTGGGATCACAGGTAGTATCTAGGCCCTGGATGATATGGCTGGGATGCTATTTTATTTGGGATAGAAAGAGAAGAGAAAGTGATAGGACTTTCCACTTTCCCCAGGCCTCTACATTCCATTAAATAATGCCTTTTTTTTTCCTTCTATGGATTGTGACTAAGTTAGGTTCTCTTTCACGAGGAGCAATATGCATCACATGGACAGTGGGTATGTCAGGAAAGGTCTTTCCCAACTTTGGCCCTTCGTTTGTCCTCTTATAGAATGAAGGGTTCAGAAGAGATGCTCCTAGCAGTCTTTTCTGTAGTACCACAACTTTCTGAGTTTCTATCTTCATACTTTCTGCTAAGTCATGGAAATCACGCACAAGAGAGGATCCCTGGGATGAAATGTTGCCTCTGCAGGCTGCCAGCCCTTGTGCCTTCAAGTTACTTGTGGTCTCTCTAAACATAAGTTTCCTTATGAAATGGGACTAGTTCTCCCACCGCGTAGGACTGGTATATGATGAAATGAGATCATACAACAGAAGTCCTTAGAATAGTGCCCAAAACATTTTAAGGGTTAATATTAGTGTTAGCTGTTCTGTCTTTTAGAGGCAATGGCATATGTTATGCACATGGCATAATTCCTGACACGTAGAAAGAATCTAATAAGCATTAAAAATTTTATTATTATTGTCATCTGAAGAAAGGTAAGGTCTTATTTTTAAACTTTTCAACAGTATTTTTGAAGAAACATTTTACTTCATCCCTCTGGAGGTATCTAAAGATGAAGGGACTTCTCCTACCTTCTTCCCTTGCCTTAGTTGAGAGTATATGCTGACTTCAGAAAGCCTTCTTCTAACAATTCTTTGGTGTCCATACTTTGACCTGGACACAGGACATAGTGTTTCTCCTCTTCTGTTTTTACTCCCTTTAAGCGCCAATGGGCAGTAAGTAAACTGAGGCTCAGATGACGTCATTTAAAGACAACCTCCTGCAGCTGCTGATGACTACATCAGCCACAGTCCATGCTAGGAAGGGACTGCTGCTCATATGAATACAATAGCGGCAAATTCATCAGTCTACTCAAAGGCCCAGCTCACTAAGATAGCTAATAGAAATTAAGCAAAGGCATTGGAAAATAGGAGACAAATTCTATATAAAGACAGTTACATGCATAGTGTTTTAGTCAGCTTGGGCTGGCATGACAAAATACCACAGTAATTTAAAAAACAGAAATTTGTTTTCTTCTGGTTCTGGAGGCTAGAAGTCCAAGATCAAGGTGTTGTCAGGGTTGGCTCTGGTTAGGCCTCTTCTTGGTTTGTATGTAGCTCCCTTCTCTCAATGTCCTCACATGGTCTTTCCTCTGTGCACACATGGAAAGAGTGAGTCTGGTGTCTCTTCCTTGTTTTATAAGGAAACCAGTCCTATGAATTAAGATCCCACCCTTATGACTTCATTTAACCTTAAGTACCTCCTGGAAAGCTTGATGTCCAAGTACAATCACCTGGGAGGTTAGAGATTCAGCATAGGTATTTTGAGGGGCCACAGTTCAGTCCCCCTCAGTTCAGTATTATACACTTAATAATACCCTCAGTTCAGTATTATACACTGAGGGAGACTGAACTGTGCCCCCTCAAAATACCTATGCTGAAGCCCTAACCTCCTAGGTGATTGTATATGCATCATATATATATGTATATACATGTGTATATATAGTGTAATCATTGTCCTAAGTATGTGACAGGTAAAGAAGTGACCGTTTAAAGCAGATTTTGTCCCTGTATTCTGTGTTTTGTGATTTTATAACTCATTGGAAATCAATAAAGTTCACTTTTACCTTTTTAAAAGAGGTATGCAGTAAGTCCTCTGACTTGTCATTTCCTCCTATCATGTGCAATCATTGTCCTAATTACCTTTATCCCTTATAGTTTTGTTTTTTTTTTTACTGACATTATTATTTGTTATTATTCAATTATTACCTGTCTCTGTCTTCCAGACTTTATGTAGTTGAATCCCTGGGCTCCATGATTACCAGAGCTTTATGTCTTGCCCCTGATGGCTAATTGCCTAGCACAGTGCATGGTGCACAGGACACCAAGCATATTCCTGCCTCAGGGCATTTGTAGTCGAAATCCCTCTGCTTAGAATACTCTTTCTCTTAATATTTATAGAGCCAACATACTTCTGACAAATCTCAACTCAACAGCTACCTCCACTGAGGCCTTTCCTGCTTATACTATTAAAAACTGTCCTATGTCCTTCCCCACTGTACTTTTCCTTGTAAAACTTTTCAATAACTAACCTTGTGCTGTATGTCTAATTAGTTTCATTATTGTCTGACTCCTGCTTTAGAAATTAGGCTTCAAGACAGCAGGGTATTAATTTGTTCACTGCTGTTTTGCTCTGTTTATGGAGTACAAAGTCTGGAATGTAGGGCATTCTTGATAAAATATGTTAAATATATGGACAGACAATCATTTGATTAGATGAACAAGTGAAATTTTCTGCATTTAGTTCTTCCATAAAGGGGAATATCAGATAATGAAAATAGGAAATACATCTGTTCTCCTCCCAAGTACTCTTATCTACTTCCCTGACTCTTCCTATGCATCCTTTAGGTCTCTGAGATACTTTACCTGATCCATGAAGTTGGGAACTGGTGTCCCTTCCATGAACTTTCCTAGACATGAACTTCACACAGGTGCATGCATCTTGATTACCTGAATTATCTTGGTTACCTACTAGAGTATATGTTCCATGAGGGCAAGAAACAGGATTACTGACACAGAGGAGGAGCTCAATGAATAGTCACTGAATGAATGTTAAGGCTTTTTAAAATGAGGGAATGATCTTCTAAGCCATAATCAGCTCAAATAATGTCTCTTACTAGCCTAAATGCAAAGTTCTATGGAGCTTTTCTCTGCCACCTTTAGAATCATTTATAAAGGTGAGTCCTCCCCCAACATTCTTGTACTACCAGGTTCCATGTAAAAGCATAACACTGGAGAAACTAGAATACTTTACTTATTGGATATAAAATGTGGGGGCTCTCAATGGGAAAGGAATATGTCAACTACTTGTAGTGAAAAAGACTTGAAATAAAAAAATATCCTCTTAGTAATAGAAATATATTAAAATTATCCCTAACTGGGTTCTTGTTTCAGGTAACATATTAAGAACTTTATGCCCAATTTCTCATTTAACAGTTGGACCATAAAATAAATATTATTGCTAACCCCACATGAGAAATTTGATCTCTTCAGAGAGATTAAATGACTTACTCAATATCATAGACTAAGTGAATGATAAAATCTGTACTCTAATCTAGGTCTACCTGACCCTAAAACTTATCCTTCTCATCAACGCTACTTAAACTGTTGGTTTGTTTGTATGCCCTATATTGTATAACACACAACAGAAGTTATTTATTCTACAAGCCTATGAAATGTGTTTGTAAAACCTTGTGGAAACAGAATACTTAGACCTTAAGAGGATAAAAGAAAGCCAAAAGCAGATCTAGAGTTTTCAGTAACTTTCACACCTTATGCTTGGCTTCCTCAGTGGAGGCAAAATCCAAGAGTACTAGAGCTGGAAAGTGTCTTTAAATGTCATCTTGTTCAGTGCCTCCATTTTAGAGATAACAAAACTAAGGCTTGAGCAGTAATATGACTTTCCAAAGGTCATTCAAGTAAGTTGTGGTAGAGTTTGTACACTGCTAACTCTAAATATATATAAATAGAATGGATAAAGAAATTGTGGTTTATATACACAATGGAGTACTATGTGGCAATGAGAAAGAATGAAATATGGCCCTTTGTAGCAACATGGATGGAACTGGAGAGTGTTATGCTAAGTGAAATAAGCCATACAGAGAAAGACAGATACCATATGGCTTCACTCTTATGTGGATCCTGAGAAACTTAACAGAAACCCATGGGGGAGGGGAAGGGAAAAGAAAAAGAGGTTAGAGTGGAAGACAGCCAAAGCATAAGAGACTCTTAAAAACTGAGAACAAACTGAGGGTTGATGGGGGGTGGGAGGGAGGGTAGGGTGGGGGATGAGTATTGAGGAGGGCACCTTTTGGGATGAGCACTGGGTGTTGTATGGAAACCAATATGACAATAAACTTCATATATTGAAAAAAAATAAAAATAAAAATAAAAAAATATATATATATATAAATAAACTCTAAATATAAATAAAGTAAAATAATAAAACTCTAAATATACACAAATAAACTCTAGATATAAATACAAAATGTATACTTTTTTTAAACTTCAGACTATGTGTTTGAAAGTTTTTTGAAACCATTAAAAAAAGGATTTGATCATGGCACATGTTAAGGTAATTTATGAATTTATGATAAAAGTGATAAGGTTGTGTGGAAGAATGAATGTGTAGATATCCTTGGATAGTTTTATTGAGTCAGTAATAGATACTTGGATCTTACCATTGTATAATTTGTTATTTGACATCTTCACTGGAGAAATTTACTATTTGCCTAATCAGTGGACTCACAATTAACACCAGATTTGAAATGATAAGAAAATTAGTGTTTTACGTATGTTACTTCATTAAACTTAATATGAACATTATTAAATCAAACATGGATCCAGGGCACAGTGGAAGCCTAAAAAGTGGAAATTGTTCCTTTTTTGGGCTCCTATATCTGTATTAAAATAATTCAGATACAGATGATCTTTTCTACATTAGTTGGGGTGAGAACTAAACTATATTGGTAATCTGAAAAAAGTACACCAAGACAAAAATGATATAAAAATTAAATATTCAACACCATAAAAATGTCAGAAAATCAACCTGAATGACATTGGGAAGGCTATCCCATAGCTCACTGTGAAGTTTATTTAAAAGAATCAACATTGCGGGGCGCCTGGGTGGCTCAGTCGGTTAGGCGGCCAACTTTGGCTCAGGTCATGATCTCGCGGTCCATGAGTTTGAGCCCCGCGTTGGGCTCTGTGCTGACAGCTCAGAGCCTGGAGCCTGTTTCAGATTCTGTGTCTCCCTCTCTCTGACCCTCCCCCATTCGTGCTTTGTCTCTCTCTGTCTCAAAAATAAATAAACGTTAAAAAAATTAAAAAAAAATTATAAAAAAAAAGAATCAACATTGCTTTTCTGCAAGTCTTTAAATTCGCAGCAGATTAAAATTATAGTGGATTTTCCCTTTCAACATGCACCTTGTTGAAATTCATCCATTAAATGAGTAGTGGACTTTTCAGTTATTAAACTAAATACCTTAATGTGATAAATACATTTCAAGCTCTTTGTTTACTGTCTTGGAGTCCATTGGGCTTTGTCAGCAATGGAGAATGCAGTCCAGATGATTTCTATGTATCTGGACTACCATAATTGCATCCCTCCAACTGGAAAAGGGATGCCTTAGCCACGGGTCCAAAGATGCTTGTTCTTGTCTTCCTCATCTTCTCTCTAGCAACTGGGAGTCTCTTCTTCACCCTTAGTATTCTTAAATATAAAATCCAAATAAGGAACTCAGAGAGCCTAAGGGAAAAAGTGAAGGCAAAAAATGATAGATATAGCTTATTGAATACCTACCATGGGCTGGTGACTGAGTTGAGGATTATAAGTGTGTTATTACATTCAAGAATCTTTACAATTCTAGGCAGTAAGTATTATTGTTCCCATTTCATCAGCAGAGAAAATCAAGGTTAGCCTCAAAGAGATTCAGTGCTTGCCTAAGGTCACATGACAGAATCAAGGTTTGAAACCAGGTTTCTCTGATTCAAAACTAAGTACTCCTAGCTACTATCCTAGAGTATGCTGCCTCAGTTAATACACATATAGAAAACATTGTAAAAAGCAAATGATAGCAAAGGAAATTATGGAATACTTTCGATATGTTCAGTATCATAAGAGTGTGTTTTAATTGGTTATCTTATTTAATTTTCATGACTCTGGTGATAGTTATCTTCACACTTACTATTCACTTAATTTTTCTGTAATTTAAATGTAATCGTTTACTTTGCCAAGGTAGAAACCAGAATATGTGTAACACTTTCTATAATATGAAATTACAATATTAAAGAATTAGAATTGCCTCACCGAATATGAAATGATGAGTTATGAAAGGGAATGATGGTTCCTTGTGTCATCCATGTCAAAAGTTTACTTGAGGGCCTGAGGATTTTCTTTGGACACCTTGGAAAAGAGCAGGCTAGAAGAAAATGATCAAGGGTCAAGATGACTTTCATAATGATAAAAGTTATAATTGCAGACATTTGTCTGACATATTCTTGCTTTTTAGATAAGCCTGAAGTGAGAGTTGTAAGGAAGACTGGATATGCTGCTCTTTTATTTGGAGCTGTGGATTTTCAACTTTAGAAACTTCTATAAGCATATATATACATACACACACCTGACCCCTGAAGAAGTGGAGGTCAGGGGCATCAATCCCCCAGGTAGTCAAAAATCCCTGTATGATTTTTGACTCTCCCAAAACTTAACTACTAACAACCCACTGTTGACCAAAAGTTGATAACATAAACATTTGATTAACACATATTTTGTATGTTAAATGCATTATTTAGTGTATTATATTCTTACAATAAAGTAAACTGCAGAAAAGAAAATGTTAAGAAAACCATAAGGAAGAGAAAATACATTTATAGTACTACTGTAAAAAATCCATGTATAAGTAGTCCTGTGAACTTCAATCCCATGTTGTTCAAGTTTGTATACACCTACACATACATACATATGTTGTATTTTAGGGAGGATAACTTATCTATATAGTAGAGTTTATAATCACTTCTTTTGATAAAGACAAATGGATTAAATGAAATAATAAAAAATTGCAGTCAACAGGGCATTGCTACAGGTGTCTTCTAAAGGAGTGCCAGAAATTTTCATATCATGTGGTGAAAAGAATAGGATGGTTTTCAAAAAAGATGTAAAAGGTGAATCAAAATACAGACTATTTCTTTGTCTAAAATATTCATAAAAACAAATATCAATTGGCTTTCTAGTTTCAAGTCTCATAAATATTTATCTGTCTAGTGTATGCATGTACATGTGCAGAGAGTGTTTTCAATATATTAAGTGTTGTTCTGCCTAGATTCTTCTACATTTCCTTTTGTCAAGTTAGCTCTTCCTTGAGAGAAATTAATTCTAATTGATTTGGGCCAAACTGAGAAAGCTTTTTGAAAAATTTTCAATCACTGCCAACTTTTAAGGCATTTTCTCATATCAGTAGGAGATTAAAACAGTATCCAAGCAATATTTCCAAATAGATCACCTTTCTGAATGTTTCTCTATGCACACTGGATCATTGGTCCTTTGATGACCATGGTGTCAAAAGCACCTGCCTATTCATTTCCAGTCACTGAATAGCTCCTCATAAACCCTCCCTCACCCTCTCCAGGCCTATTCAGAGCCTTTTGTTTTCTAGTCTGAGTGTCAGGCTCATTTCTCTCTCTGGTTTGCCTATCGTGTGGTTGATTCCTGCTACCACCAAACCCTTTTTGTATGAAAGTTAGGTACTGCTTCCTGAGTTCTCTGACTGCATTTTTTTTTTTTTTTTACCAAGGAAACCATTGTATGCAAAGAAAGCTGAAAACAATCCTATGAAACCTGCAGAGATTTTCACTTAAGAGATTAAACATACCTTCAGGGTCAGAGTGAAATGTGCCTGCCCCTGGCTGATACACTCCAGCCCTGCTGGAGAGTCAAAAGAGCTGGGAGGTGGAAGAAGCACCACTTTCTGTAAAAGGATCTTCTTTGCCAGTGGTGGAGTCAAGCTCTGCATTTTGAGAATGAATATTTCTTTAAGTGCTAATATAAGAGCTGAGAAATACCCACCTCTGAATCAGCTTGACTAACAGCATGACCACTAGACAAGAATGAAAGGCCCCAGTTACACTTGCCCGGAGTACATAAGATTTCTGTAGTGAATATTTGGTTTCTATCTAAACTTTCCTACCATCAAATGAAGAAAACAAGTGGCTCAAAATGTTTTCAGAATTTATTGCTCGCACACTATATAGTGAACAAGAATGGGTTTTGTTGAACACATTTGGCGATTTTGTATTGTGGGTCAGCTGTAGCTGTGACTTGATGTACCCTGACTTAGAAGCGTTTGTTCTCTAAAACACATGGTTCCCAGACTTACAGTGTGCTATGATTTGATTTTTAAATGCCAAAAAATAAAATCTGCAGAATGCACTAACTTAGTAACATTTATGTAGGGGAATTTTCATGTAAAGAACTAATTTCAGTGAAGACAAAGATAAGGGGTAGCGGGGAGGGAGTTGGTATATTAACTAGGCTGTGGTTTCACATTGATATAGTGATATAATTCTGGAACTTTATATTTTACTTAAGTGTATAAAACTTAGCCCTGGACAAGGTCCGAATAACCTTAAAGTAGAGAGCCCCCAGTCTGCATAGATTCTTGGTTCTCTAACATGTAACACGGGACCTCAGGGCCTATCCCATGCACACTCATCATTTATACCCTAACTCTCCACCAAAGCACTGGCTCCAGAGTGTGTGAAAGACTAACTGTGTCAAAAATTGATAGCTGAACCTTAAACAGTAAGTATAAAGAGTTTCCTAAGAAAAGGATAGATTGTGGAAAAAGAGAAAGAGGTATTAGAGGGAAGCTCATTCTAGAGAAGGTGTTTTAAAATGGATACTATTATAGACCTGAATTAAGATAAACCAACAAAAACATCTCAATATTAGGACAATGTACTAGAATATTGGGATGAGTGAGGGATGCTGACAGCTGCATGCACAGAAGGGGATGAGCAAGGTGGGCGTAGAGGCCTGAGTGTCTGTGTGCCTGGTTACACTCACAGGGGGATTTGGCAGACTGTGGTAGAAAACCAATGTTTACCGCAGTGAACACTAACACACTGAGTTCTGGGTTTTAATTACTGATATAGTATGTTTGAGTGATCTCTTGCCAAGGGAATAACTGCCAATACAAATATGGTATCAGATATTAGATAGAAAAGAACTAATTTTTATAGAAAAACATTACTTTAAACACAGAGGGCTATTAAATCCAATTTTATCTAAATCTCACTGCTCTGACTGGCTCCTCACATGTAAGATGCATCTCATGGGGTTTTTATCAGGGCTACATTAAGATTTTGATGTTTAGGTCCAGTATATGCCCAATAAATATTAAAGATTTATCCCCCTTTTTATAATTCTCACTTTAACCTAATTTTTTGTTGGTTTTATGAGAAACCCCTTTAAGTTAGTTTTGAGCACCATTCTAGCGTAAGGGGTGAAAAGTTACCACAAGGAGTAGACATATTACCCAGGCATTTTGGTTTTCAGAAAAGGTAACATACAAAAAGGGATTTTACTTGCTGTTTCCTTGACCTGCAATCTTTGCTCCTTAAGGCACCCATCATGGGTCTTTTTCCAAGACAACTTGACCAGGCTGTTGCATGGATGCCTTCTTTGGTAGAGGGTCCATAGGGATTACATTTTGAGTCTCCAAATCATTTGGAATAAAATCATTGAAATCCGGATTGACCAACAACATCTAAAAGCTTCATTAGGGTTTTGTCTAACCTCCACTGATCCCATTTTCCAAAGTTTATGATTTAGATCCTCTGATTCCCATATTTTGTTCGTTTGTTTGTTTGTTTGTTTAGTCTATCAATCTGCCTTTCTCCCCCTTTATGGTTGAACTTTTTGGAATTTCTCTTATTGGACTGCTGTTTCTTAAACTTTTTCATGAGGTAAAGTTTAGCAGATACTGCTAAATTTATCTAATAAAGTAAATTATACCTCAAATCAATACTTATGGTACAAAATTTCCTACCAGTTGTTGAGGGTACATTTCATTACTCATTTCATTTATCATTTGTTAGCCTCTGGGTATATTTAAAAGAAGATCTCCATCAATCCTGATGGATGCTGGTATTTGGCCACATCTACAACTTCAGAACAAAGTGGAAGAATGACTCAATTATCCTTGTTCATGCCTGAATTATCTGTGTAATTGGGGCAGGAAAGTGCAGGCAGTGAATGTTGCCTATTGCTATTTTTAAGCTCTGCTCCTGCTGCGTTGTTCTTCTTATGTTTCACTAGTGCTGCCACTGGATTTAAATATTTTACATATCATAATTAATGATTTGGTTGCACCCTAAGGCTTTCTTAGCGAAAGGCACAATTTTGCAAATTGAATAGCAAATAATTACATAGGTGATATCATTTATGAATAGGAAATGAACAGATACATCGGTGTTTCTTCATGCTTGTGTATTTAAACAGCATGTTCTCAATTTATTAGTGATAGTTTTGAGAGGGCTATTATTGTCAAAGGCTCAGGTATGTGTGGGAAGGAAATGAACATTAATGGAATGATAATTGATCTTTAATGATTTAAGGAGAGAATGGTCTACTTGACCTCCAGCGTGCTTAAGGGTAAAGGGGAAACACATTCAACCTGATTTTCTCAATCAGAGATCTTTATGGTCTCTGGGTTGTTTTCCCATTTTAAAATAAAAAGTGGAACCCTAGTCCTTAAAAACAAAACATAACAGAACTCAAAGACTGGTCTTCAGACAAACTGTAGTACTGTGCTTGCATGGCAGGCATTCACTATATAATTATAATTAGTAGGTATTGCCAATTTTAGTGAACTCTCCTACTTACTAGATAATGGATTTCTTTCACCTAAAGTTAGATGTCTCCCTTCGAAGGGAAAACCTGGTTTAATACCCAGCCTAAAGAGGCACTACCATAACCAAAGACCACTTGGCTATAAATAGACAGTCATGACGTTATTGCTGCTGAGGAGATTTCATCCCATTAGAAACTTCACTCAGAAATGTAGAGGAGTGCTTAATAATGAATGAATGTGATTTAAGGCCGCTTTATACTGATGACACTTTTCCTATAAATATTACAGAGACGTTTAAATTTTTATCTCCCGTAATTCTAATGAATGAATTTCCCTGACCCTTACTGAAAATTATACCTGTAAAGTCTGCAATTTACTGATGATTGCTTAGGCTATTAAAGAGACTTGGGTTTCAAAACATTTTCATTTCATTCATAGATTCCTGTAATGCCTTTGGAACTAAAGTTTAAAGAAGCTGGGTCAGATGGGCTTCCAACATTGGGAAAATGTTGCAGTGTCTTCAACAATTAACTTCATAAACACATTAAAAGCCAAACTAGAGTGGACAAGTGGGGGCATGCATGAAGCCACTTTCCATGGATGGTGTGCTAGGAAAAAAAAATTAGCTGCTGCTCATGTTTTTTTTTTTTTTTTTTTTTGAGGGTGTCCACTCCACTTCCATTTGCAATACAAGCATTTCTATGTACTCTTTCATTCCAGCTTGATGAAGTATAAAGACTAAACTACTGGGAGAGAGAAGTCTTGCTGTAATTATTTCCAGCGTTAAATACAAACACTAATCAACTTTTATCAAATCAAAGAGAGAGTGATGTATCATTTAGCTAGACTTACCAAATTTTCCAGATCACTATAGCTTAACTCTTCCAGTAATAGAGTTCACATTTTATTTATTTATTTTACTGGAAAACTGCCTAAATTGCCAAACTTCTATGGTCTGGGTAGAACATATATCAAACATGTAAGTTCATTCCAGCAACATTTTTTTTGAGTATCTATGTGATTGAATCGCTGTGCTGAAGGTAAGAGTGCACTATTTCAAAAAATGTATTTACAAAATTCACAAGAATATGGGCATAAAATGTACTATGGGAATATACTGGGGAGAGATGAACCAGGAAGCTTTCTGGATACGATGTTGGACTGAATTTTGAAAGATGAGCTCTTTCTTATTCATGGAAGAAAACACATTTCAGGCAGAGAGCAAGTATTCAAAGCATCCATAAATTGAGAATAACTTTAACTTCTCTGGTAACATACGTGTTCTAGGTTTATCCTTTTATTTCATTCCCCCACCATTCTGTACCCCAATTGAAAAGTCTTTTGTATGTGTAGTCAGTCACTGTAAATTTGATCTCCCCAATATCTCCTGAAGCTCTGCCTCCCTGTTTTATCTGTTCTGCAACCACTGCCTTAGCTCAGGTCCTCATTCTTTCTTCTGTGAACTATCATGTTAGCCTTCATGCCTTCAGCCTGGACTGCCTCCATCCCATTATCCACACTGTTCTCAAAATGAGTTTCCCAAAACCTATATCCAATCTCATCACTCCCCTTTTTTTTTGTCTCCACTACCTCCTGGATGAAGGTCAGACTCTAAGACACTATAGAGGACCCCTTCTCTTGTCATATCCCATGTCCACATTCACGCTTTCCTGGAAAAACTGATTCACTCACAGTTCTCCAAACATTTCATGCTTTCTCTCCATCTCCTTGCTTTTACATATGCTTTTTTCAATGCCTCTCTGCCCAGAACATCCTTAATCCCTTGTCCCCTAACTCAACTTCTGCATGTCTTTCAAGACACATTTCAAGTATCCTCTCCTCTTAGAGTTTCCTCCTGCTTCGGTTAGATGCCTTGTTTCCCTATAATATATATTCCCCTCTTTTAGAGTGTATCACATAGTGATAGCTAGTCACTGTGTGTGTTCCTAGAATATATGTACCCTGAGGGCAGGAACTATGCTTTGTCTTTTCATACATGGTTTCTAACACAATATTCTACATGATAGAAATTATCAATGAATGAACAAATGAATGAACTTCTTCCCAGGAATACAGTGCGTTCATTATTCTTATAATAGATACTGATATCAGCATCTTATAGAAAATTCAGTTATTTTGAAGTTGTCTTGTTAATTTTGGCACATGCATTGCCTAGGACAATTCCTAGCTCATAGACTTTGATCCATAAATAATTCTTGCCTGAGTGAATAAGGGAACTAGTGTTATGGATTGATTTGTGTCTCCCTCCCCCACCCTCAAAAAATAAGATATTGGAGTCCTAACCTCTAGTACCTGTGAATGTGGCATTATTTGGAAATAGGGTCTTTGGAGATGGTCAAGTTAAGATGAGGTTATTAGGATAGGCCCTAATCCAATATAGCAGTGTTCTTATACAAAGGGGAAATCTGGACACAGAGAGAGAGGCTTAGGAAGAAAACCACATAAAGACTGGAGTTATGCCTCCACAAGCCAGGGAACACCAAAGATTTTCAGCAAACCCACAGAAGCCGGGAGAGATTTATGAAACAGACTCTCCCTCATAGCCCTCAAAAGGATCCAATTTTACAAATACCTCAGTCTCAAGCTTCGAGGCTTCCAGAGCTATGACACAATAAATTTCTGTTGCTCCTAGCCATTCAGTTTGTGGTATATTGTTACAGCAGTCTGAGGAAACGTATACACCTAGGGACAAAGATTTAGGTATTTCATTGCATCCAGAGGCTGGTATGGATCTGTAAGATGATTACAGCGGCACTAATGAAGATATGGACATTATGAAGGCAGAAGGTGAAGAAACGTTTTCAACCATGACTAGTGAGAGAATTACTGTAGGTGTTACAAAAGAAAAAAAGATGCAGATTCTTGTGGTAGGAATATTGGGGACAGTCTGTACTTTGCAGGTGAGAATTTTATTTTCAGATCAGTGACCAGGCATGTATATTCTTACTAAAAGCTCCTCAGGTGATTTGGGTGAACACCTAAGTTGGTAACTCTCAAGTAATGGCTGTCCTTTCTACAGCTCCAGGCAGGCTTCTGGGAGGTTTGTGTTTCTTCCCTGCCGGCTGTCTTCTCTTCTCTTCTCAGCATGCATTCTGCTAATGGTCAGATTTCTGTGGGAGTGATCCAGACCTCCTGGTTCATTTTCTGATAGAGTTCTGCCCACTGAGGGTAAACCTATGTTTACTTTTACAGTTGGAATCTTTTATCACTTTTTTCCCCTTTTGTTAATGTATCTTTCTGTCTTCCCAAACTCACCTGTGGTACTTAGTCTTGGAAAAACTTCTAAAGTTTAAGACATTTTTCTATTATTTTTATCTCAAGAGCCAAACCTTTTTCTTTTCTTCCCTGGGTCTTGCATTCTTTTTCTCTACCTGGCTCTCAAATGTTGCTCCTTATGTCCAAACAGCTGAACTCAAACAGTGCCAAGGAGACTAGTTAAACAAAAGTCTTTCCAGGTTAACTACTGACTTATTGTTTGATGGAGTCTTTTGGCCTTTTGAATTTAAAGTAAATCAGGATCCCCAGAGAACCCAAAGGAAAGAATATAGTGTTAAATGACTGTTTTACAAGGATTCAAAATGGAAAGATAGTTTAGAAACAAGCTAATGTGCACAGCTTATAAAGAAATACAGAGACTCAAGTGTTTTGTTTTTTTCCATTTAAAAATATCAAAACAAAATGGGATCAAGGGATTTGAATTTAGTGTACATAAAATAAAAGAGCTTGTAGAACTTCCCTTGCATTTAGAGCCATCAGCTAGAGCACAACCTAAGTGGAAATGGATACGTTTGAAAAAATCTATATGCTTGCTGCCGAATGGTATGTTTGAGAGACTTGCTAAGTGCTTACATTAATACACCCTGAAGTACTTTCTAATCAAACACATTATTGAATTACTTTCAACACTGTTGTAAGTTGGAGAGTTTCCTCATATTTTAGTGGTTTTAAAAATCACATATTAAGTCCTTGTTGCAGCTCTACTCCATCATCTCCCATTACTCTAAAACATTGTGTTAGTTTTCACTAAGCTTTGTGGCTGGCCATTGTTATGCCTCGACATACCAGGCTGTCAGTTTAGAGATGGTGCGTCTGTTGCCTGAGCTTGTGCAAATCAGGAAGTGTTATTTCCACAATTAGGCCAGTGGCTATCAGTTTATGTGTTGGAGGGGAGAATACTTGCAGTGATGACAAGTGGAAACATTTTATCTGTGGAAGCTCAAATCATTATGGTGAACTTCAAGTCCTGTTCAACATATGTCTATAGTGACTTGTGGCTGAAATTTTACACCTGCTTATATAATACATGAATTGGACCTAGTATCATGTGAATTGTTGATGGTGAAACTTGAAACCGCATGAAAATTATCTGGTTTCAGGTTTGGTTTCCAAAGAAAGACTCAGACAATAGTTATAGAATGTTCAGACGAACCTGGGTAAATTTGTATAATTCTCCTGGCTTACACCCAGGGAAATGTTTGTAATCCTCCCACCTAGCTGTGACTTAAAACTATGAAACAAAAGGATAAAAGATCATAAATGTCTAGGGAAAAGTTTAACAAGATCAGGGATAAACTAAAATGACAGTAGCTGGGAAACTCAAGAATGTCATAGAACACTGAGAGTACAGGCACTGCTCTGCTCCCCTGACCACATCCCCTTATAGTCTGAAACTTTCTGTTATTCCTTCAATTCAAATGTCACCTTCTCTGTGAAACTTTCCTTGACCCCAAAAATCAACATTAGATAATTCCATTCTCTGTACTCCCCAAATACTTTATTTCCATCTATTCTAAAAGTAAGTACATTTTTGACGATTTTGTTTATTTCTTGCTTCCCCACCCCCACCCTACTCCTACACTCTGAACTCCAGAAAGGCACAAACTTTTTATTTTCATTCGTCTTTGTGTTCCAAGTACCTAGTATAGTGCCTAAAGTATAATAGGCAACCGTATAATACTTGTTACATGAATAAATAGCAGAATTGGTTGATGATGTGTCATCACTTTTGTTTAGCTATTTAAGATGTGAATGTAAGTGAAATGTCAAGCCATAAAAAGGGTGCAGAAATTACTAAGAAATTGGTCTGGCATTGTAATCTCTTGCATTTCCTATTGGGGCTTCAGAACTTGGTAAATGTGGAGAAGACTAGAGGAGACCAAAGCCTAAGTTAAAGAAAATAGTGCTTAAGATCAAGGTTTTAGAAAACATAGGCTGAGTCCATGAAGGACAAAGGAAATCAGAAAGGAAACTGAGATATGAAACAATGAGGTTTGGTAAAGAGGGTCATGACCGGCTATTGGTTATCTCTGCTGAGGTAAAGAATACATGAAACGAGGATAACCTAGACATAAAAATGCTATTACATCTTGTGATGAGTTACCATGGGTTATCGTGAGATTTTTCCTGCTTCAAACTTCACCTAATAAGAGTCCACACTGCCAGTATGGAATGATTCCAAATTCCAGGACTGATTATACCTTTTCACAGCTGCAAACCCCTCACTGAATATTCATTACTTAGAGTACTATTTTTTAAACTTGCCTGAAAATAACAATCTCCTAGGACACCAGTAAACATTAGAGGTTCCTGTTCATCTTCTGAATGAGAATCTTAGGAGGTGGGGGCTAGGAATCTGTTTTTTAGTATAACATTTGATTATTCTGCTCCTCAAGCAAATTTGGGATTTATCGTCAGGATGAAGTGCTTTTTCCTAAGAAAAGCACTCTGCGTCCACTCTGGCTCTGGCTTCACTTGTCATGGGCTCCAATTATGTTCCAGTAATAGTAGCATACTGTTTCAGATCACTATTTCTTTCCAGATGCTATTATCTCTACTTAAATTCTATTTACACTTCAAAACCGGCCTCAAATGACACTTTCTCTGGAAAACATTTGTGTACCTTCCCATAAAAAGTACTAGACTTTACCTTATCACATTCTCTTTATTTGTTCTTCATTTATGTTTTTTTTTTTTTCTCCATAGCAGGAGCATCATAAGATTGACAAACATGTCTAACTTATTTATATTATGTGACCGAGACCCAGCATAGTGCCTGGATATAATAGGGAACATATGTTTCTTGACTTACATTGTGGGCCAGTATCTCTTACCCACACATGTTTTGCCCTTTATTTTATTTATTTTTTAATGTTTATTTATTTTTGAGAGAGAGAGAGAGAGACAGAGTGTGAGTGGGGAAGGGGTAGAGAGAAAGAGGGAGACACAGAATCTGAAGCAGGATCCCGGCTCTGAGCTGTCAGCACAGAGCCTGATGCTGGGCTCCAACTCACGGATTGTGAGATCATGACCTGAGCCAAGCCAAAGGCAGTCGCTTAACCGACTAAGCCACTCAGGTGCCCCTTTTTTATTTTTTTAAGTTTATTAATTTTTTTTTTTTTTTTTTTTTTTTTTTTTTTAGAGAGAGAGAGTATGGGAAAGAGGCAGAGAGAGAGGGAATGAGAGAATCCCAAAGAGGATCCTCACTGTCAGCACAGAGCCCCATGTGGGGCTCGAACTCATGAACCATGAGATCATGACCTGAGCCAAAGTCCAATGCTTAACTGACTGAACACCCCAGGTACTCCATTTTGCCCTTTATTTTTAACAAAGAGATTTGGAACATCTCAAATGAAGCCTCAACCATGATGATGTTTCTGCATGGCTTTAGCTTTCCTGGTGAAAAAGCTTTCTCTCTCTTCTTTACAATCATCGTAATTACCACATCCTGTTTGCTTCTCATTTTTATTTATTAATTTTTTTATGTATGTCTCTGTGACTAGAATGCAAATAATGTGGGATCAGGGAGGACGTTTTGGGTTTTATTTGCATAAAACTCTCTAGGATGAAGTAGCATGTGTAGATTTGGCCATATCTGCAATAATATATTTCTTAACAAAAATATTTGTAGTAAACATGTCACAAAGTTAACATTTTTTTAAATGTCAGTGATAGGTATATTTTATAATTATATAAATTATATAATTTTTTGGACTTTTGTGTCACCTGAAATGGTTTATAATAATTTTTAAATATTATATTATTTTAAGCTCAGAATTCTCAACTTGAGATCCAGTTACCCCTGAGTTTAGAAATTTCATAAACTCCTGGAAATTCTATATAATTGTTTAAAGAGTGTGCTTTTTTTTCGGGAGAGAGAGCTCATGACCTGAATTACATTTACATAAAGATCTACAACCTCAAGCTGTTTAAAAGCAACTCTTCTGAACTTGCAATAATAGTGGTAGGAAGAATTTTACAATTTGCAAAGAACTTCTTCATGCATTAGACTGTTCATTCTTTATAGCAACCCCCAAGAAGCAGCTATGGCAGGCATTCTTAGCTTCATTGATCAAATAAGGAAACCAACACTTAGAGAAGTTAAAAGCCTCCACTGGAGTTGACGTCCCATGACTCCAGAACTGGAGCTCTTTCCACACTATGTACCAAGTGGCTTCTTTCCATAAACACTGGTTTGCTTAATCTTCTTTGGACATATGGAGTAGGTTAAGCTCCTGCCAGGAGCAGACAGGCAGGTGAAACTTAAATTACCCCTTGTACTTAATGAACTAGGTGACTTTCCTCTCTCAGTCATTTGTCTTCAGTATCCAGGAATATATAAAAGGAATTTCCTCTTCATGCCTTCATCCTAAATATAGATTAATTAGGAAAAAATCCCTGGACTCTCAGCATCAGCATCTTCTTGTTCATCATTAGGAAACATTTGTTGAATGCATTTCATATGGAAGGCACTGTTCTTAGCACTAACAACTGTAAATACATGAGCTGATACAAGCAGACCACTGGGCAATTAATATCAAAATAAACCAGTGGCTCCAGCCAGCACCAGGAAACTGAGACTGCTGAAATACTGTTTCAGTGAAACCAGGGAGCATGTACTGAGGGTCTTAAAATGAACTACACTCTTTGAACCAGTAATTCTGCTTCTAGAGATTGGTTTTATATAATTCTCAATCTAGAAAGCTGTCTTCAAAGTAGCATTATTTAAAACAATAAAAGAATAGAGACAACCTACATCTCCAGCAATGAGTCAGTTGATGTGTTTATTTTGATTCATTATTTGTGGGCAAACAATTGATCCTTAATCTACCCCAACACATCTGAAGGATGCAACATCTTTGTCTATAGCAATGGTTCAGTATGCATAGATTCACGGCTGAAGTACCAAGGAGAGATAAATAAAAATCTTTTACAAAAGGAAAAAGGCATATTTTGAAATGTACTTCATGAAGTTGGGCTACTCTCCTTCCTAGGATAAGAAATATTCTTACTTTCTGGATGGTTTGTGACATTAGAAAATATTAATCTTTTGGTTTTGACTCTCCATTATTCCTCCTAAGTATGCTTTTAGAAACAGCAGCTCCCCTTTTGTTGGGAAACTGCTGTTCCCCAGCTTCTTATGGTTCTCAGGGGAGGTGGGTTTGTCCCAAGATAATGAAGGATTCTAGGTCAACCAGAGATCTTCCCTGGGAGCCAGAATGTCCCTCATTTCTCTGGAGTACTAAACTGGAAGGACATCCAAACCTTCTCCTTCTTCTTGCTGTAGTATGTAAACATTTCTTATTTGTAGTAATTGAGAAAAACATATGATTCACACCTGCTCTTCCAAGATACATGAATAAGCATTTTTCTTTTTCACTAATCTCTTTCTTTTCTTAAACTAATTTGATTTGGATTTTTGTCACTTGAGACCAAAAAGTTCCTGAGTCTAACAAGTTAATGTGGATCCTACTGGTGTAAACACACTAAAAACAAAACAAATAAAAATTCAGCAAAATTCCAAAATTTTATTCATTGGGAAAAAGTACTGTATTGAACTGTTTCACAACAGTGGTTATTGATTTATTAGAGGTTGATTTTTTTCTTGCTCTTTCTACTGTTCCATATTCCCCCCATATTTTCTATAATAGGTATATACTTCATTTTAAATTGTAAACAGCAGTACTCACGACACATGTAATTTGGCACCATGGCATGTCCCTGAACAGGAAGGGGAAAGAGGAAGAGAGAGGCAGACAGTTAGATACAGATTGATTACTGAAAAAGTATATTGTTTCCTTTCCACGTCCACCAATTGCTTCTTGAGAAAATATGCTAAACTCTGCTGAAATGTTTAAGTTACATGCTGTCAAACATCTATGGCTGTCATGAAGGTTAGTTGTGGAAAATGTGAAATTGGCATTTGTTCCCAAGGAGTGCGTAGGTGCTTTATTGGGAGAGAATGTCAGGTAAATAGAAAGAAAGGTTAGAAAAGAAGCCTTTTATTTTAATAGATAGCATAGTGTAAATATCTTGGTAAATCTTAATAGACTCATGCAATGTTCTGACACCACTGGAGTTAAGCTGCCAAAAGAGATATTGACTGGGCCAGGGCTAAGACAGACCATCTCAGCAAGCCATCTACATTCTAATCCTGATAGTCTATTGTTAGATAATGTTTGACTATTACTTCAGGGGCAGTGAAATGGCTGTGATGATCTTTATATCCTCTTAGCTTTATCAGCAACTGACAAAGCCTTGAATAGGGCAGACTTTAGGTTATGTTTCTTTATTTGAGAGGAGCACTAGGTTCTGGAATCCTGGGGTGTGTAATAGCCATCCACTCTAAACCAAGTGAAGATAACAGAGCCTCCAGAGTAGACTGCAATAGTTAAAACAGGGTTTGGTTTCTGAGTCTTCCTATAGGCAATTTGCTAGCAAAATCCTGGGCATTTAAAATTGAACTGAGGGTCATTGTTGAGAGATGGACTGAGTAGGGCTCTCCAAGCTAATGTAATAGTTAAAGGGTTTCTGGAAAAAAAAAAAAAAAAGATTTAATCAGATTTGTATCATCTTTGTTAATTTGGCTGGTAAATTCAGGCAGTCATCATGGAACCCAAGAATTGGGTTCTGAAACCTCACTTCCCAAAGTAGAGAGGACTAAAACATGACATGGCAAGTTGGAGGAAACATATTCTCTGGTTCTAAGTCCTGTGTTTCTAAGACATGTTCTGTGACAGATTATAGAGTTAATTTGGTGGTTGCACATAATTGCCATAATATTTTATTATTTGACCCCATGGTAATAAGATTTATTTAACATAGACTTTCATCAGCCCTCTGTTATCCTCGACCTGGAACTTTGCCGGAGCTGACTGATCTCTCAGCCTCCACCTGTTAACCCTTCTGCTTCACCCTCCTCACCACTATCAGAGTGATATTCAAAAAAGAATCTTATTAGAATTTGCTTCTGTTCCAAACAAAATAAAATGAAAAAGAAGGAACCAAATCCCTCTTTTAGTTTTCTGTTGCTTATAGAATTAAGTCTACTTCTTTATCTTCAGATTTGATCTCATCTCAACCTACCTCACTGGACCACCTCCTGCTGTCCTTCACATGGCTTCCATCATCTTCCAGCTACCTTAAATTTCCAAATATTCCTTAATATACCATGATTTTTCATGTCTCTGAGGCCTTATTTGCATATGTTCTTTCCCTGACTGGAATGTTTCTTGGCTCCTTCATCTGGGGAGGGTAGTGAATAATGAGGCCAGAGAGATACATGGACGAGGATATGAGGAGCTGTTAAATCATGGTAGAGAATTTGCACTTTATTTTAGCATAAGAAACTGGGGACTCAGATGATGTTGAATCAAAACACTTGGCATGAGGGGGTGCCTGGGTGGCTCAGTCAGTTAAGCATCAGACTTTGGCTCAGGTCATGATCTCACAGTTCATGGGTTTGAGCCCTGCATGGGGCTTTGCACTGACTGCTCAGAGCCTGGAGTCTGTTTCACATTCTGTCTTCCTCTCTCTCTCTGCCTCTCCCCTGCTTATACTCTGTCCTCTCTCTCAAAAATAAATCAACATAAGCTATCTGGAATTCCCTTCTATAATCAGGGATATGGGATCTCTGGAAAGAAAAAGGATTCCATAACAGACCCTGAAGTCTTCATTCTATAACTTTCCTGATATAAAATCTCTACTTTACAGATGAGACTGAGAATCATATCAATGTGAACTGATAGCCTAAGTCTTGTGGCTAGTAAAAATCCATTACTATAGATAATGTACTATAGATACCATGCTGTATCTAAAGTACCTCAAGCATCCTATCTCAACTGTTTCTTGCCACTTTGCTTGTACATCTGCTTTAACATTTGCCAAGTTATGTTTTAACTTACACACCTTCATTTTTTTTATTCCCCTTAAATTGAAATCTACAAGAATATGTCATTCAACTTTCTTGCCACAGTGCCTGGCACATTATAGGTGATCCAAAAAAAATTGTGACATAACACATAAGCATAAGAAAAGTTGGTTTGAAAACACATTTCAGACACTGAATATACAGGTGTATCATATTCTAACCCCCAAATTGATACTTACAATGGCCCTATTTACTATTTTAATTTACAATTTGTATGGCAGGATGGTGACCAGCAGTATTGTTGTGGCCAAAATATGTTGTCTGACACGAGGAGAAAAAAAAATATATTTAAAATGCATTAGGAATTTGATAAATGTGAAGATATGACTTAATACTGTTTGTAATTACTATGGAAAGAAAAGAAGAATAATATCTGAATATATGTTACACAGGGCAAGCTTTAAGAAGAGTCCAGAAAAGAATTTGTGGGTCATTGTGGATCATAAGCAAAAGATGAATTCACAATATTCATAATTTATTGTCAATGAAGTATTTGGATATGTGAATTGGTTATGAGGTATAAAATTATCTTTGTATTACTTGGATCAATTATAGGTTTTAGATAACTGAAACTATATCCATACCCTATGGCTTAGACAACAGATAAAAAGGTGGAAAACATCCAAAAATTAAGGGGAAAAAGTGGGTCAATGGTGACAAAAATTGCCATCTAATATGTATTAAACATGTTGTTATAAATGATTTTTAGACGTTATCACATTTGACCCTCACAACAAACCCCAAAACTTTTTTAAAGAAAGTTGAGTAAACTGGGTCTCACAATTAATAAGTAAGTTGCCCATACAATTGGTAAATGGGAGACCCAAGATTCTCGTCTAGAACTGAGTCCAATTCCTATAACCTTTACTGACTACCATGCTACCTTTGGAAGAAATTTGATTTCTTTGGCCTAGAGAAAATAATATTGTAAGAGGCTATGAGTATTGTGAGGGCTATATATTATATGCAAAATGAGAGTTCCTGCTTCCATCAAAGCCTGGACATGAAGACATTGGATTATGTTGTAATGGCAGAAGTTTCAGTTAGATCATTTGAAGAAAACACTAGAACATGTTGCCTTGAAAAGTGGTGGAGTCTTCTTGAGAGATCCAGTAAAGAAAGCTTTAAAGGCCTACAGCTTTCTGTCTAGAAGTGAGGTGGCCACTGTGATGAAGTGCATTTTAGTCCTAACTTCTGATTTCAGTTAAACAGGGTACTGTGTACTGATCGAGCATCTTTACAGACTCCAGGGAAGGCAGCAATTAATACTGTTGTACTGTATAGGATAGCAGGACTTCTGTTGGAACAGCTGTTTGTTGATCCAGCTGACATTCTCTTTCATCCACCCATCCATTGTTCTCCTTAAACAATAGCGAGATACAAATGTGAGTTTTACTCACTCTAATGAAAAGGGTAGAGTTTCTCTCCCTATAAATATTTTCAAAAGCCTTGATGATTCATGAGATTTGCACAAATACATTTAGAACTGGAAGTAAGTGTATAAGGCATTTGGAGAATACTCTGCCCCTGACATTATAGGGAGGGAAGGGCACCTACATTAAAAATAACTCTGCTTTGGCTTTTAAGGCAAACATGGTCTTCATTACTCTCCTCCCTACCCCAGCTCCACCACCAACACCCCCCCCCCCCCCGGAAAAAATAAACAGTGTCTAAAACAAAACCTGACATAAGAGAAGGCTGCTTCTTGGGTGGGCATGAATGCAATCTTGCCTGAAGCAAGGGGTATACACGAAATGACCTTTAAAATTTGCTTTCAAACCCATTATTCACTGGCTTTATCTAAACATTGTTTATGAAGGAAGATAAAATATGGATGAGTTTTCAAATGAAGAAAGCAGCAAAGACTTACTGACTCTGTCTTGTTGCAAAAGGGAAATTGGATTTGTACCTTCATCTCCTGCATTTCTCATTTATTTCATTCAGGCATGCGGGGGATGGAGCAAGTATCAAATTCACCTTTGAAGCTCAGCTTGTACAAGAAAAACCTGATGGTTTTATCTCTGTTCCTCTGCAGAAATCTACATTTTCCTTTCAAGTTAGTGGTAGTTGTTCATGCTTCTCCCTTAGAGAAGATTCCAAACTTTAAAAAAATTCCCTCTGGGCATTTTTCTCTTAGAGATACCTCTGAAAAGAGAGGCTCAAAGTACACATGAGATTAGACTCAAACACCTGTGGTTTTTCCAAACATTTTCCAAGGTATCAATCAGATAGATCACACAACTCCTGTTTTGTCTCTATCCCATATCCTTCACCTAGGCACGGAATCCTGCTCATTCCAGCTGACTCTTTCATATAATTCAGGATGCAGCTTAAATGCCCCCTCTTCAAGGATCTTTCCTGACCTGACCACCCCAGTCTAAAGTAGCCCCTGTCACATCTCATTCTTACAAGCCTTGACCTACCTAGAATTTGTTACCATATAATATTGGTTATTTATTTAATGTGCACATCTCTCAACTGGAATGTGTCCCATGAGAACGGAGGTCAAGTCTGCTTTATTCACTTCTACCCACCCAGCAGTTTCAACAAAGATTACAAATAGTATGTACTCAATTAATATTTGTTAATATGAATGAATGTCTGGTGCCCTCAACAGGAAATACACTGCAAATGTCCATGAATAATTTTACATTATCCAAATAACATATGCATGGAGAAATATAGGCAAATATTAATATTTGTGATCAGATGTAGGTTGATTAATACAGGTGAGAAAGGACAAAATTGGGGTGAATTTTCCTAAAATAAGACATAGTAAGGCAAAATATAAGGGTCTAGTCTGACATTGCCTCTTTAATTGAGCAAGACTGTTTTGTTCTCCGCATCCTTGACAGTCTCAAAGGTTGTGACGATGTCTTATGTCTCCTGACATCTCTGCTGTATTTCTCTATCTAGTCTAGGTCTCCTCAGACCCAGATATCTTGATTTTTTAAACACTTCTCTTGGGCCTGATACCAGTTTTCTGAATAGATCTTAGTTCCCCCCCTTTTTTCTTTTCCCAGCCAAAAATTGATCACCCTTCTTGAACTGTGTCTGCTCTTCACGTTTGGGTAACAGTCTGAGCAGACCTGTTTTGGTTCCCTAAGCCCTATCTTACTCTTCCTTTGCCAGGAATCAGAGATTAAGAGCCTTGTGTTTTGTTTAAGTCCTTGCAGTTTTCAAGTCTTTAAAGGTATTCCTCTCTTCTTAACTGATCACTCTTTCCATTTTTATCTTCTCTCACAATTTTGTCTCTGCTCCTCCCATTTGGCCATCATCTATCATCAGCTGTTACATTGTCACTAGTCGGTAGGATGAAGAGCAGTTTTGAAATCAAGTTATAGCTTGAATATCTGTCTAATTTGAGCCAATATCAAACTATATTGACTCTGTTTACATTCATAGTGAATTTTAAAATTTATTGGCATGAACATTAAATCTGCTTGGATGACTTCCCCAAAGATAGATTAGGAGATGTGTGTTCTTCAACTGGGCTTGAAATTGAACATTTCACTAATGGTAATGATTTTAAATTTCTGAAAAAGCTACCTAAGTTTTTCTAACATTTATGGCAGGTGCCACCCTTAGCATCAACATTTAATGCAACAGAGTTGCAGCCAAGTATATCTTCATGGTGAGGGGAAGAAAGTAAAACATCTTGGTCATGGTATGTGAAGGCTTCCATTAGTTGGCTCAAAACTCCCTTTATTTAATTCCATTAAAAAACTTGAATTTATGTGATTATAGAAATATATTTATTACATGAATTTCCTTGTCAGTTTCAGAAAAAATTTAGAAAGTACAGGTAAGAAACAAATATACATACTCCCAAGTTTACTTTCTAGTGAAAATATTCTGCTAAGCTTCTTCCTCAGCTACACAGAATATTGTCGATCTATTAATATATCACACTTTCCTTGTCTTTACTCAGACTGTTCCCTCAATTTGAGAAACACTTTTAGATTCCTTCTCTTTTTGAAATCATAATTACTATTCAGAGTACTACTCAATTGCTACCTTCTTTATCTCCATTGCTAATGTCATTTCAGATGAGCCTAATCCTTTCTTCTTCCCCTTTAAACAGTCCATTGAATTCATCCCTCTAACTTTTGAATTTCCTGTAAGTTGGTGGTTGGAATTCATGATAAGATTCAGGTTAGTTTTTGTTTGTTATCAACTAGGCTACTTCATTCAGGAAGCACATACTGTCTTTTTTTTTCTTCTTTAAAATGAATTTAGCAGCCACTGATTCTTAATGTCTAGGGGATGACAAATAATGATATTCTAATTCTATTTCCCCTCTATATTATTAGTTGGAATACTTCTATTAAAGAAAATTTTCCCCTAAGTTACAATTTGGTTACTGCATGGTAAAGTTTGTAAGGAAAGGCAAGATAGATGCTTGATAGTTATTTCCCTCTTCACTTACAAGTTCTCGAATAATGAATTGATTTACTAGTATCCTACAAAGATAACCCTTACTTTATTTATTTTTTAATTAACTTCTAAATTTTAATCTAATATAGTTAACATACAGTATTACATTAGTTTCAGGTGTACAATTTAGTGATTCAACACTTCCATATAACACCCAATGCTTATCACAGCAAGTGTATTCCTTAGTCTCTATCACCTATTTCACCCATTCCCCCCATGCACCTCTCCTCTGGTAACCATCAGTTTGTTCTCTATAGTTAACAGTCCGTTTCTTGATTTCCCTATCTTTTTTTTTTTTAATTTTTTGGTAATGTTTATTTATTTTTGAGAGAGACAGACAGAGTGTGAATGGGGGAGGGGGAGAGAGAGAAGGAGACGTAGATTCTGAAACCGGCTCCAGGCTCTGAGCTGTCAGCACAGAGCCGAACGCGGGGCTCAAACCCACAAACTGCAAGATCATGACCTGAGCTGAGGTTCGATGCTTAACTGACTGAGCCACCCAGGCTCCCCTCTCTCTATTTTTTTTTTTAATTTGCTAGTTTGTTTTGTTTTATAAATTCCACATATGAGTGAAATCATACAGTATTAGTCTTTCTTTTTGACGTATTCTGCTTAGCATTATACTCTCTAGCTCCATCCATGTTGTTGCAAATGGCAAAATTTCATTGTCTTTTTTAATAGATATTATATAAGTTATATATATAATGGAATATTATTTGACTAATGTATATATATACACATATATATAATTTCATATACATGTATATATATACATATATATGTAATATATACATTACATTATATAAATTTATATGTATATGTATATATGTATATATATTATATATATTATATGCATATATATTATTTGTATATTTTGTATATTTGTATATTATTTGTATATATTTGTATGTTTGTATATATATTATATATATATTTGTATATATATTATTTGTATATATTTGTATATTTGTATATTATTTGTATACATATATTATATGTATATATACATATACATATACATATATATAATTATATATATACATGTATATAATTTCATATATATATATATATATATATATATATAATTTCATGTCTTTTTTTATCCATTCATCTATTGATGGACACCTGAGCTGATTCCATAATTTGACTATTGTAAATAGTGATCAATAAATATATGAGTGCATGTATTCCTTTGAATTAATATTTTTGTATTTTGGGGGTAAATACCCAGTAATGCAATTACTGGACCCTAGGGTAGTTCTATTTTTAACTTTTTGAGGAACCTCCATACTCTTTTCCACAATGGCTGCATCAGTTTACATTCTGACCAACAGTGCATGAGGGTTCCTGTTTCTCCACATCCTTGCCAACCCTTGTTGTTTCTTCTGGTTTTGATTTTAGCCATTCTGACAGGTGTGAGGAAATATCTCTATAGTTTTCATTTGCATATCCCTGATGATGAGCAATGTTGATCATCTTTTCATGTGTCCATTGGCCATCTGGATGTCTTCTTTGGAGAAATATCTGTTCATGTCTTCTGTCCATTTTTTAATTGGATTATTTCTTTTTTAGGTACTGAGCTTTATAAGTTCTTTATATAATTTGGATACTAACCCTTTATCAAATAGGTCATTTGCAAATATCTTCTTCCAATCAGTACATTGTCTTTTAGTTTTATTGATTGTTTCCTTCACTGTGAAGAAATTTTTATTTTGATGTAGTCCCAATAGTTTAATTTTGCTTTTATTTCCCTGTCTCAAGAAACATATCTAGAAAGGTGTTGCTACAGTCAATGTCAGAGAAATTACTGCCTGTGCTTTCTTCTAGGGTTTTTATGGTTTCAGGAAGATGACCTTTAGTTTAAAAATATTATTTATTAAAATATTAGTATTAGCATTAAATATTATTTTAATTTAATTGATTGAAATAATTAATTAATTTAAAATTAATTGATTGATTTAAACATTAAGTATAGTAAAAATATTAATATTAGTATTAAAATTATATCTAGGTGATTCTTTACTCTCAGATAAAATGAGAGAATGTATCTTTAAAAAAAATTTTTTTTAAGTTTATGTATTTTTAAGAGAGAGAGGTAGCATGAGCAGGGAAGGAGCAGAGAGAGAGAGGGGGGCAGAGGATCTGAAGCGGGGTCTGGGCTGACAGCAGAACTGTGAGATCATGACCTGAGTCAAAATTGGAAGCTTAACCAGCTGAATTACCCAGAGGCCCTGAGAGAATGTTTCTTAAAACAATACTCCAAACAGCAAACCATTTCACTTTCCATAAACAAATGTGTATACTATCCATGTTTTATTCTTTTTCAGAGAAGAATAATTTAAAATTTTTTCACATGCCTCTGCTTATTACACTTTGGGGATTTCATCTGGTCTCATAATTTTAAATATAATATATATATATATATATACATATATATATATATATATATATATATATATATATATGAATTCCTAAGATTTGGATCCTGTCTGGACTTTTCCCTAAAATTCCTGTTTCATGTACTTGACTCTTTAGTTGGCCATCTCAACTTAGATGTCTAATAGTTATCTCCCATTCAACATATCTGAAACTCAATTCCTGATCCCCACCCCTAAATCTTCTATACTCTGTTTTCTCCATTTCACTCACCAGCAACTTCATCCCTTCACTTGATCAGGCAAAAAAGTTGGAATTTGGAGTCACCATTAAGTCCCCTCTATCAGTTTTTAAAGTTTATGTATTTAATTTTTTGCAGGGTAGGAGCAGAAAGAGAAGGAGAGTGTGGAGCCTGACAGGTGCCTGACACAGGGCTCAATCCCATAAACCATGAGATCATGGCCTATGCTGAACACCAAGAGTAAGACATGCAACTGACTGAGCCACCCAGGTACCCCCTCCATGCCCCCTCACCTCTATCTTTTATATTCCCTGCTGACCCTTGATTAAAGTGCATCCAGAATATAAATATTTCTCACTTTCTCCACTGCTACCGTCTTAGTTTTATCACTACCATCTCTTGTTTGAATTATTTCAATATATTCCAAAATACTCTAATTTTTTTTCTTAGCTCCTACGGTCTAATCTCAAATTTAAACATGTTAAAATGTACATTAGGTCATCTCACTCTTCCACTAAAAGCTCTTTAATACTTTCTCATCTCATTTACAGTAAAATCCAAAGCCCTTACAGTGGTTGAAAAGCCATGTCCTATTATTAAAACTGCAATAAACGCCTTATTTATCTTTAGCAGACAAATTACCACCCACTCAGCCCTTTAGGTTAGTTATTTCCTCTGCCAGGAAGGCCTTTCTTCAGATTTTATTTGTCTTGTTATTTTACCTCCCTCATTTAATTATGGTCTTTTCAGTGTCTCCTTCCCATCTAATATCACCTTTAGTTTTTCCCTTATAATATATTATGAGATTTATTTACTTGCATTGCTTATTTTCTGTTTCCCTAATTAGATCATAAGATCTAGAAAGGAAGATTTTGTTTTGTTTACTGTTTCTATTTTCTCCTAGAACAGTGTCTGGTAGCAGTTGCTCAATAATTATTTGTAGATTTAACAAGTGAATTATGAACTTTGGTACTTATGATCTTAAATTTCCTTTTTTCTAATTTTCATTTTTAAAATATTCATTTGGGGAGTTTCTGAGTGGCTCAATCAGTTAAGCATCTGACTCTTGAGTTTGGCTTGGGTCATGATCTCATGGTTCATGAGATCGAGCCACCAGTCAGACGCTGTGCTGACAGCATGGAGCCTGCTTGGGATTCTTTCTCTCCCAATCTCTGTCTCTGCTCCTTCACTCCCTCTCTCTTTCTTAAAATAAACAAATAAACACTAAAAAAAATAAAATGTTCATTTGGTTATGTTTTTTAAATTATAATTTTTGTTTAAAATTCTTTCTTCTCTATTTTACCCAACTCTTCTTTTACTTTCTTAAAAATATTGATCTTAGTTATTTGAAAGTCCCTGTTGGATAACTCCAATATGTGAATCACCTGTAGGTCTATTTCTATTGTTTATTCTTTCTTTTGACTTTCAGTTGTTTGGTTCTGTGTTGTTTGTTGGTGTGGGTATTGTGTGTGTGTGTGTGTGTGTGTGTGTGTGTGTGTGTATGTTCCTTATGATTTTTGGCTTGACAGATTAAACTTTGTAGGGGCTCTTGATGATGGACAGTTCTCTAAAGCAAGTTAACTATTCTCTCTGGTGCATAGGTTACTGGCAGATTAGTGTATTTCTGTTAAGATTTTATTTTAGGCTTTGTTATCATGAGTCTATTTAAATTTTGCTCTTACATGCAGGACATAGTCCTCACTTCTAGACTATGTCACTAAGTGCCCCATTAATCCTAGGATGGCACCCTTCTGAGGTGTCAGCTGAGAAATCCTAAAAGTTTACACACATCTCTCTATTTCATCAAGGACTGAACTATAATTTCTGTCTCCTCAGTACCATGTGGCTGCTGATATTCATTCTTAAGCCTCTCAATTGCTGTTTTATTCTGGGTTATTTGGACTTGATGCATGACTACATTTTTCTTCAGAACATTTTATAATTATACATGTTGGTTGAGGTTGAAATGGTAGAATTTCCATGTATTCTTGTCCTTAACAGAAGAAGAGAATTGAGGGGCCATTAGAGAGAAAGAATCAGAGGGACTATGGAAAACACCCTCGTGTGAAGTGTAATGAGATGGTCACCATCTCATTTGAGGTCACCATCAAAGAATCATACTTCCTTAGGGGAGTTCATCCTCTTAGAAACTATCTTTACCTCAGATGATAACCTCTGTATTTCACTTGTACAGATTGCTTTATGGAAAGTCATTTCTAGAACACATCAAAAGTTAGGTCGTTAAAAGACAATGCAGAACTTTGTAGAGAAAATGTGCAGCTTCTGAAATAAACTGAAGATAACAATTAGTCAATAAGGACCATGATTATAAAAACAAAAACTATGCCATTAAAATTTTATGCTTTAGAAAAAGTATTCTAAGTCTTTCTCTGCATTGTGAAAAGAGTCTAGCCTTTAAAATAAGAAGACCTAGGGTCATTTTCACAGATTTATAGATACAACACTTAAACTTTCTGAGGTTTGGTTGTTGGGATTGTAAAATGGAGGTGATAATACTTACCTTGCAAGTAAGTGAAAACTAGAGAGTACATTTGGAAAGTTCTTTGCATAGGGTAGGACACTGTAGGTGCCTTGTAAATGATAACCAGTTACTATTATAGCACTATTGTTGATAATAATAATAATAATAGTAATATATTTAAAATATATATAGTTCATAGACTAGAAAATGTGTGAACTTTTTCTTTTAACTTTTTTTTAACTTTATTTTTTATTTTTTAAAATTTACACCCAAGTAGCATATGGTGAAGCAATGATTTCAGGAGTAGATTCCTTAATGTCCCTTACCCATTTAGCCCATCCCCCCTCCCACAACCCCTCCAGTAACCCTAAATTTGTTCTCCATATTTATGAGTCTCTTCTGTTTTGTTCCCTTTCCTGTTTTTATATTATTTTTGTTTCCCTTCCCTTATGTTCATCTGTTTTGTCTCTTAAAGTCCTCATATGAGTGAAGTCATATGATTTTTGTCTTTCTCTGACTGACTAATTTCACTTAGCATAATACCCTCCAGTTCTATCCAAGTAGTTAACTTTTTAAGAATTTACATTACTCATCCAGCTACATTTTGCTTATATTCATTAGTATTCATCATAGAGAGTGTCTTGGCATAGCAGATTATTGATGACAATGCTTCCTGTTCTACTTTTGTTTGGAAGCAAGATTAATTTATGTGCTGATTAATTTGGGGGGCTGATCACCTTACTTCTCTGCCTTTGTCATAGATCTTATTCATTTGTACTGAATGTTTCTTAACCTTTATACACCTAAGGAGATGGCACATGAATTCATTATATATTTGCTTCATACTTCCATTTATAAGGCCAACAACTAATGGATAGAATATTAAAATATGGGTAAATTATGCCTTCTTTTGGAATCTTCAGTTATCTCCTTTTGTTATCTTCAGTTTATTTTAGAAGTTACATATTTTTTTTTGAAACTTGTTTGAAACTTGTAACGATTAGTTTTGTGAAAATTCTTACTAATGATATTGTGTGTGGGTGTGTGTATGAAAATATGAATTAAAGTATACTCATGGTCCATTAAATAAGTGTATATAAAACTAGAAGGATGGCATATCATAAAAAGTTTCCCCTACATAAAATACATATATAAATTTAGTTATTATTTTTTTAATGTTTATTTATTTTTGAGAGAGAGAGAGAGAGTGCTAGGGAAGGGGCAGAGAGAGGGAGACACAGAATCCAAAGCAGGTTCCAGGCTCTGAGCTGTCAGCACAGAGCCCAATGCAGGGCTTGAACTCACGAGCTGCAAGATCATGACCAGAGCCTAAGTCAGATGCTTAACCGACTGAGCCACCCAAGCGCCCCTATATATACAAATTTAAAGTAAAGACAGGACCTCTCAAACTGAATGTATATATATATTTTTTTCTATCTCAGACCTATTACTTTATTGAAATAAGTGTTGGGAACACATTCCTTTCATGATGCCTTTCCACCCTGAGATTTGTTATTGTAACACTACTGAAATTTGTTCCTAAATAATAATTTTATTACATTAGTTACTAAGCAGTTACTCTTCAATGGTAGGGTGGGGGTATGGTATTACAAATAACTGATAGCCTTGAAAGCCTGAAACATTTTACAGTAAGGACGATAAATGGACATAACTCAATGTTAACTATGATTCTGAACTTTAAAATGAGATCATATCATTCTACTTTTTCCTAAGTCATTTAATAGTCCTGTGAATAATCACCAACCATTCTCAGAATTAGTGTATTTCTCATTATTTTTTTTTTGTCACGAAAGCTTTATTAGTAGATGCAATGACAAAAGACCATTCAAGGACGTGGGAGAGTTATTTCTAATAATTTGAAAGAAAAAATAAGAGTAAGGAAGGTAAGAAGGAAGAGAGGGAAGAAGGGAGACAATAACAAAGGAAGGAAGGAAGGAAGGAAGGAAGGAAGGAAGGAAGGAAGAAGTGAAAATGGAAAGAAGTGAAAAAAGAATAAAGGAAGGAAAGAAACAAACAACTATTCTGTACTGTGTTTCAGTCTAAGGGATAACAGGACACTGGATCCTCACTGCATTATGAGGTAGGAATTTCTCCCATTTTACAGATGCATACCTTTGTGGCACCCACTGAAGGAATGTTTGATTTCAAGAAGTCGTTGACACAGTGAGCATGAAGTAACCCTAAAGCCTGCACACCTTGTTTCTTCATTGCTTTGTATTTTTGGCTTTATTTCCTATCTTTGCTCCACAACCATCATGAGCACATGCTGTGGGCTAATTTTAGCCACAAGGATTTAATGTCACTTTTAACTACAGATGGCTAAGCAATTAGGTAATTTTGTTTCTCTAGTGGCAGCCTCTCAGGATAGTACTGATAAAGCCACCGTGATAGGAGGCCACTCCCTCACCAAGGGCTCCAATCATTTATCTTGCTGGGCACACATTTCCTTACCTGAAAACACAAAAACAAGGAAGCAAAATTCCATTGCGTGTGACTCTGGCTTTGGACCCAAACTGACTGGGTTTGAATCTCAGCTCTGCTAACGTATTCGATGGGCATATCCTTGGGAAAATTGCTTAAAATTTCTATACTTCAGGTTTTCTCTCCTCTAAAATGAGGATAATAATAATATTTACATTATAGAGTACTTCTAAGCATTTAAGCAGTTAATATGTAAAAGTGTCCTGGCACACAACAAATGTTACATAATTATTGCTGTTATTATTGCTTTTATAATCCATCAAGTTCATTCTAGCTTTGTAATTCTAAAAGATGATACTCCACTCCTACACTTAACTGCCACTTTCCTGAACCTTCCATGAATTCCAAACACATCTAACCCCTTCCTCTTGCAGGAGATCACTGTTTTCTTGCATGTTACTTCTCCTTATGCTGGGAATTAATTCTGAAGTCATATTGAGCTCAGCAAAATTTTGTTTATGAAGTTGGCTACCTCCTCCACCCTACCCCAAAGAAGGCAGGTTAACAGCACCTATACATCTCTATCATGACTCATCACTGTATACATTATAAATGTTGTCAGCCAGCCCCCTCCTATCCACTCCCCTCCATCTCATCTCACATACCTGAAAGGTAGCTCCAGAGGACAGGGACTATCATACATCTGACTTTTTGTCTTCTGAGCACATATCATAGTGCCTGGTACACAGAGAGCTGTTAGTAAATACCAAAAGAAAAAAATGTATTTAACACTGGGAGGATAACAATCCAGGGGAGATGAACGTAATGAAGCCTACAGACCCAGGTAACTGGAAGGTAGGGATACAACCATGGCAAAGGCTCATGAGTGAGTTACTTACCTATCTAGTTATCTGTCATCTAGCTATATAACAAAACTAACATTTTAAGATCCTTACCCAACCCACCTCCCCCCCCCCCCAGAAGAAAACAAACCCTGGTAGGCACTTTATATTTAAAATCTCATTTAATATTTATAAAAAACTCATGGAACATATACTATTATTAGTCCCATTTTATTGAAGAAGAAAGAGGCTCAGAGAATTAAGCAGCTATGACTAGCTAAAGGTGGGATTTCCATATTCCATGTTCTACACTGATCCTACACACACCAGCTGACTTTCAAATTGATAGATATGAAAACAGTTTTATAAAAAATATTTTATTATGCTCAGAGGAAGACTTGAGATGTCTCCAGACAGTCAAATCTCTTTTGCAGCCTATGGCAGTCCATCCATCTTTTTATTTCTGGGGCAGAACAAAGGAGTGTAGGCAGGATACATTCAGAGAAATATGACTATCTCTTTTCCCTCAGTTTTTAAAAACTCCTGACCATAGTTCAGTATTTTCACATTGCTTTTTATAAAAACAATAACATTTTACCAGCTATCTCTAAACTCAAGGAGAAAAACATTTAAATTAAAAAACAAACTGTGCTAATTCCATTTGGTTTAAAAAATGCATTGAAAGACAAATTAAATTAAAATATTGACAACTGCCATCGACTCCTTTGAGAGTCATTTTGGAACAGGCAGATTGCAATCTTAAATTTTGAGTAGTTAGGTTAGGATGGAAACCCTGTCTCATTTGACCACACTTTTTTTTTTTAACTGAATCGGAATCAATCCTAGATGCTGAACAACCAGAATTGGGCCTTCTAAGAGGCCTAAGAGACATCTTATTCTGTGCAAATGAGTAGGAGGGGTAAAGAATGTGAATGGGTGTCTTGGTTTGAATATTTTCCAAAGGTAGAATTTATGAGGCTATGGAAATCCTGTTAGATAAGAATTACTGCCTATGCTCTTCTAAGCTGAGCAATTGAAGATAGATTAGAGTGAAACTTCCATGATCAGAGCTGCTAACAAGGAGGCCTTACACCAATAAGCGATATATTATGGTAGGCTTGGTGGAAAGGTTTTAGTAACCAGCTCTTTTCAGCGTAATAGGAAGTGAATCCAGCATTATTTCAAGTTACTGCTCCCCTCCAAAGTAGGGTACTTTGCATATGCTACCAACGTAGCGCACTCATTTCATTTCTGAAATCATGTTCAGGAAAAGAATTTTCCTCAACTGCCAGGTAAGGAAGAGTGGGGAGTAGAGGTTAAGTTCAGGTCATCTTGATAGGTTAGAAATCTGGGCTGGAATGTGGTCTTTGGGATGCCTCATATTCATCATTTTACACCCTTCAGCGTAGAGTCTGATGTGAAATGCTGATGACTTCAGCATAGGAGAATCTACGCGGCTTCTCTGTAACTTGTGAAATTAGAGCTTGCTTCTCTGGTTAGAGTTTGAGCATTTACATTGCCCCCCATTCATTCTTCTCTTTCTTGAAGAAATATCCTACACAAGATCATGGTGATGTTCTCCAGTTATGTTCCTCTCACGATTCAGGAGGAAATAAAAACTAGACTTAGTCTATAGATAAATCATTTAATATAATTCTGTTTTGAGATACCCTACTTCTTATCTTCAAATATAAGATACTTCTTAGTATTTAAGCATTTACTGTTTTCTCAGGTTTGTGTGAAATTATTTATATATATCACTACATTCTCAGACAATTCTCTTTTTATTGTTGGTGGTGGTGGGTTTGGGTTTTTCTGTTTTTGTTTCTTTGTTTCTTTTGTTGTTGTTGTTGTTTTTGTTTTAACATCAGCATTAGGTCCTCCTTTACTTACCAATATTAGTGAAAGATTCTACAATTTTGGGTATAGTGTATTGAACATTATTGAAAAGAGCTCCATATCAAACTGACCTTCCTGGGGAAGGTAACACACAACTCATTGGTTTCATCATTGCATTCCATAAAGGGAGATGTCACTTAACCAGCTTTCCTCTCAGTGCCAGGAAATCAGCTCCAAGTATTTCTCTTCAGATAAGTGAACATGCTTGTCATAGCTTACTTATGCTTGTTAAATCTTTCTATGAAATAATTTACAGAGAAATATGTAAATATTTTGACTGCTTGTGCCATTCTTTTCAGACTGCTTTGCAGATTACACATGGGTCTCTATATGAAACAAGAAGGAAAAGCAAGCAGAAATTTCTTAATGTAGCATTTTTTCATTAATAAAAACAAAAAGACTAAAGGACATTTTTTAATGGAGTCTTAATGTAAATAGCCAAGAAGAGTAATGTATACTCCATGAGTTGGCCTCAAAGTGATACTAGTATGATGGAAGTACATTATAAGTTTCCAGAACAGCATGTCCTCTTACCTTTTCTTCCTGACAGCAGATAAGTAAACCAGGGCTTAAGAGTAGAATATTGCCAAGTATACATTAGAGCAGACTTTGTATGAAGCAAGACATTTATGGGTTGGCTACATCTTACATGAACAATGGTCTACAAACTAGCCTTTAATCTTATAAATATATGTTCTTTATAACCTATAGTTAGCAAATGTGATACATTCTGAGCATAAATAGGGTAGAGAAAAGTGAGGGCATTTTCCCAAGGTGGTTCTCATTAAATGTATAAAGTCTGTTTCAGTTCAATTTTTGTTTGTTTGTTTGCTTGCTTTTTACATGGTTATTGAAATAATAAGATACTGTTGATGAGATTTGAAGATCAATATCATGGAATAATTGAGCTGATTCCACCATCAGAGATGACATGGTTATAGATGTTTGTAATTTTCAAATGACCATATTTTACACATTTGCCGATGGGCCACATTTTATTCAGTGTTGGAGTTATAAATGGAAATGTATGGCTTGACTGAGGAAAGCATTACATCACTAATAGTTATGACGGTGGAGCTGAATAAGACATCAATCAGGGTTCCTGGTTTGAAGCCACAGAAATCATTTCTGGCCTTTAACCAAAAGGAGATGCATTGGGAAACTAGTAAGGATGCCTGTAACTGACAATTGGCTGGGAGTCTAAAGCTTAGAATATGAAAGAGTTGCAGGTTAGGCTGTGGAAATGCTGTTAAAGTCACACTGCAGCAACTATCTGATCCATGGGCTTTTGCTATGGTTGGGGTCATCTGACTCCCTCTATATTTCCTCATTCTTTGCATTGCTCATCCAAGTTTCAGCGTTCCAAAGCAAATGCCTTATCAACAAAACCCAGCTCATTGGCCTATTTCATGGTAGAGGAAGGTCCCAGCTTCTGTGGTTTGAGATAGGAGCAACAGTAGAAGGCAAACACTGGAAATTGTCTTTGGCACATAGTGAGGAACCAGTGAAAATAGTGGGAAGTGAATGATGGCCAGTCAAAAGTGACAAATGTATGCTCCAAATAAATATTGTCTTGGAAGTCATAATGGGACTTCTAAGACTGGACTTTATCATTAAATACAGTGAGATTTTGGAATCCTTTCTGCTGTCTTTTCTTTTCTTTAAAATGACAAATTTGACTTAGAGTGGAATAGAAAGTTGATGGCACTGGTGTCTTTCCTCTGGTTTCCATAGCAGACATCACTAATCAATTACTATATTCTTCCCTCCTGAGACCAGCCATGACCTCAGAATCCTACTCAATATAGTGCTCTGGAAGCACTACTAAATTATTAGAGTTGAGGTAAACCTGTAAGATAAAACCCTGCAAAATTTCTGAACTAGAGGTTAATTACATTTCCTTAAAGTGTTAATGTTCTTTGAAGTTCCAGGACTAATAAGTATGTTGGTTGAATTATTTTAGAAAATTAGAAAGAACTTAGACCAGGTGGGAATAGACTCATAAAGTAGCTAATCCAGTAATATATGACTGAAATGAAAAAAAAATTAAACTTGACTGACTTTCATTATGAATGTTGAAAGGTTGAGGGAACACTTTATTCCACTGTAGAATGTGCTGTTCCATCCTTTGCCATTAATCCAAGAAAGTCCAGAGCTCATAAAGACTATTCTTTGAACAATAGAAAAATTAGATATTAATTTGAGGGTTTGAAACTATATATTATTGATGGTAAACAAATATAACATTAGAAAGCAAATCATTAACTATGAATTATATTGTTAATGGTGAAGGAACTACTACTTAAGTAGTCTTTTAGAGTTTATAGAATACAAGATCTAAAATTCCTCAAAAATCTATCCTAGAATTCACTAGGATATGAATTACTAAACCAAATAGCAGGTTTAGCTATTGTCACCAAATAAACATTTGTTTAATACCACTTTTATTTACTTATTTATTTTAATAATGAATCTTTGTTGTTTTAAGACATTAAATCTTGGGGCGAATTTTTAAGTAGCAAAATATGCAAAGTAAATGCTTTTAGTCTTCTCATGATTCATCCAGTATTGGTTTACCTACCCTCACTGGGTAATCTCTAGAAACTTCTTAGTTTTTTCCACCAATTGTCAATGAATAGAATGCATCCTTAGATGCACTGGGAAAGACTACTGATATGCTTTCCATAGTTTTTAAAAGAAAACTGACCTTGAGTTTTTGGGGTTCCATTTTACTTTATTTAAATAAGTAATTAATTTATTTTATTAATTAATTTTAAAAAAGGAATTAATTAATTAATTTATTTATTTTTGAGAGAGAGACAAAGTATGAGCAGCGGAGGGACAGAGGAAGAGGGAGACGCAGAATCTGAAGCAGGCTCTAGGCTCTGAGCTGTCAGCACAGAGTCCCATGGGGGGCTCAAACCACGAACTGTGAGATTGTGACCTGAGCCGAAGTCAGACCCTCAACCTACTGAGCCACCAGCAGCCCCTGTTTTATTTATTTTTTTTAAATGTTTATTTATTTTTGAGAGAGAGAGAGAGAGAGAGAGAGAACACAAGGGAGGGGGGTGTGTAGAGAAAGAGGGAAGATACAGAATCTGAAGCAAGCTTCAGGGTCCAAGCTCCAAGCTGTCAGCAGAGACTCTGATATGGGGCCTGAACTCATGAATCATAGATCATGAGCTGAGCTGAAGTCAGACATTTAACCAGCTGAGCCACCTAGGTGCCCCTGGTTTTCATTATTTTAGCTTCAGGGATTATCTTTTTAAAGAAAAATGTTATATGGTGAAATTATTGTTTTAGGTCTAGCAATGATGCCAGTGTCAAACGCCTCAGCACACATAGTGAAAGCTTCATAATGTCAGCAAATTTCAAACTATTGCAAAAAAATGATTTTTCAACTTGTTCAGGGTTAATCTGCCACATGGATTTGGTGTGACACTGAAGAATGAAAAAGGCAAAAGAGACCAAGATCACCTCAGAGAAAGGATGGGAACCTTGTAACATTTAAGCTAATACAACATCTTCCTGATGAGAATCTAGAGGTCAATTTACTTTTAGAATTTATAAAGTTCTTTGAGACATTTGTTCTGGATCCTAATATTCCAAGCTGTATCTTATTCTCATTCCCAGGGCTAATTGACCTACATCTCTCCTTTATCTTCAAACTATTTCTAACAACACATCATCTGTTTTCCCTGGGAATTGTTGTCCTACAATAGAGTTCTCTTCAGAATTTTCATTTGTTTTGACTGTGTAACTTGGTCCCTGTCCAAAGTTAGTAGTGTATGTACATATGTATGCATGTATGTTTTTATGTCATACTTCCCTGTTGTTTCTCTTTGTGCCTTGGAAATAGGTTTCTGTTGGAAAATTGGCCAGAGACATGTTTGGAAGGAATGGTAAAGTGTGGTAATCTATGGTCACAGGGATTGTGCCTAAATTACATATCATATTTGTACTTAGAAAAAATGCTTTTTTGTTATCATCATCATCATCATATTTCAGTAATGTGATAGTGCTTTGGGGTACACCAATCTGCTGTTTATGCAGTTCTGGAGTTCTTTGGCCTAGTATTACAACATCAGTTATTTCAATGTGCCGCATCTTAGGAACGGTGGAGAAATTGACAAAAAGTGTTAGTTTTAGGACTAGGCGTATAGTAATATTCATGTTGCATTCTTTAGAATCAAATATCCCAATTTAACATAGAACCACAGTATTCCTTGTGAAAAGGGGAAGGGGGTCACAATGGTTCTTATGGCAGCTGGTTTAGAATAATTACTGGTAAAAATTCTCTTTGGATTAAAAAATTAAAAGATCAAAAGTAAGACTTATGCAAAATGTCTCATCATTTTTAACTCAATATCCCATGGATGTAACACATAGCGAGCACTGTTTTCTTTAGAAGTCAGTAGACTTTCTGAATACTTTTATGCTGGATAATTCAGTTCAAATTTTCACCAAGGTTTTTACTCCAAGATAAGTATACTGTGCATATATTGAAAATGCTGCTGGTTGTTAACCCTGGGAAAGGTTTTGTTAAATCCGCTGACTTTCAAAACAGAGGCAGAGGTGTCTCACAGATATATATTTTCTTAACTACCCCCCGGTTGGGGCTGCCTGTATCAATAGGGGAAAGCACTAATAGAAAGATATTCTGTGTTAACAGTGGATAAAGCAAATTGTGACCTATAATTAGTAACTTGGAATCCCTTCCGCTTCTCAGAAAGACAATGAACAAAAAGGAACAATGTGTCTGGAACCTTGGAACTATAATAAATTGATGGGCAGTGTAAGAAAAATAACTCTTTTCCTACCTTTTGCTAAGAAGACACTCCAAACCTGGTTCCTAGTGATGAGTGCTCTCTTTTCAGTATGTAATAAAAACTGGATCAAAGTAGAATCGGGTTAAGATATGGACTGGTGCCACCTTTTAGCTCTCAAGGAGGGTCTAGCTATTGATGAAGTGAGAGGATGGTACTTGTTAGCCTTAAGGATCCAAAGTAACTCATCTTAAATTATAGACCATGTCTCAATCCTGCCTGTTGGCATGATGAATTCACTCACAACACAATTGTTTTAGTGACCTACCTACTGTTAATCATTCACTTATTCGTTCATCTAAGAAATCTTTATTGGGTGTCTATTTTGTGCCAGACACTGTACTAGTCTCTCAGATTAGACCAAATGAACAAAATGGAGAAAATCCCTGTCCTATGGTGTTTTCATAATAGTGGAAGAGGACAGATAATAAAATGAAGTTACAATATAGTAAGTTAAATGAAAAAAAAAAAAGCTACAGAGAAAAATAAGGCAAGAAAGAGGGATAGTGTGTGTGTGTGTGTGTGTGTGTGTGTGTGTTAGAGGCAGCAATTTTATTTATTTCTTTATTTATTTTTAATGTTTATTTCAGAGAGAGAGAGAGCACGCACAGGGAAGGGGCAGAGAGAGAGGGAGACAGAGAATCCAAGCAGGCTCCATGCTGGCAGCACAGAGCCTGATGCAGGGCTTGAACCCACAAACTGAGATCATGACCTGAGCTGAAATCAAGAGTCAGATGCTTAGCTGACTGAGCCGCCCAGGGGCCCCAGAGGGGCAGCAATTTTAAATAAGATAGGGTGATGGGCATTGAGGAGGGTACTTCTTGGGATGAGCACTGGCTGTTGTATGTAAGCAATGAATAATGGGAATCTACTCCCCAAACCAAGAGCACACTGTATACGCTGTATGTTAGCTAAGTTGACAATAAATTGTATTTTTAAAAAAAGATAGTGAAAGACACTGAATGAAATTTTGGAGAAAAAGTAAAAAATGAGACAGGATGCTCGTGGAACGTATAGACTAGTGGATAGGAAAGGTGATTATACAGATGATTATATTATATTGTCATAGTGGGAGAAGAGGTATATATAATGCTATCAATGAGGACACACTACAAGGGGACCTTGAGTAGTTTAAGGAGTCAGGAAAGGTTTTATGGGTACATTGACATTAAAATTGAGACCAAAATGTAAAATGAACAACAGGAAAAGTTAATTGGGTTGAGGTTCAGCACAGGAAAATATATGTCCAAAGATCCGGAAGGAAATGAAAATTTGGCACATTCAAGGGATTGCAAGTTTAAAATGGTCGAGGTGTGACGGGGAGGAAGGAGAAGGACATGAAATGAGTTTCCAGAAGTAAGTAACTAGTTAGATCACAAAGGTATTATTGAAGGCCATGTTAAGAAATTTGGACTTTATCCTAACCACAAAATTAAACCATTAAAATAATTTTAAGTTTTGGGAAAGACTTGAGGTTTATTCCTTGAGGCCTGTAGGCAGGCAAGATGGAGCTCAGTTCATTCCGAACCTTGGTCCCAAATGCCCCCTTAACTCTGTGTTCTTTGATTTAGCTAATTAGTTTGCCTTTTAATGGTAAAATGCCTTATCTGTGACCCATATATTTATTCATTCATTCATTTATTCTTCAACAGGTATATAATCTTGGTGACATACATTCTGGTATTTCCAAAATAAACCCTTTTAATTAAATGTTGAGAAGGAACACTTCCTTAGAACCTAAATAACTAGAGGCCAGCTAGAAATTCTGGGTGACCAGTAGTATCATGCCCAGGACTGTAATTTTGATTTTAACTTTAACTCATTGGAATCTTTATTGCATTTGAATGCCTTGCTTTACATTTACAAAACACAGCAGGAAAAAAATGATTTATTTCATAATTAGCTCTTTTGCCATATTACATATTATTTGTTTTCCAAAAAATATAATACACCTATATCATTCTCAAGAAAATTCCATAATATAGACATAAACTTTTATAGTTGGAAGGGATCACAGGAATTAAACTTATTATATGGATGAGGAACCTATCAACTTGAGAGAAAATATCACTTAATTTCTATTATTTTATAAACTCTACCTATAACACTATTAATTTTAGTTTACATATTATTATTATTTTTATATTTTGTGTATTTTAATATATTTTTCTTTTAAAAATTGTTGTACAGACATATGGTATAAAAATCTAAAAGATATAAAAGGGGTATAAAGTTCAGTATATCTTCCATCCTTTTTCCCTGGCTACCCTATTTCCCTCCCCTGATACTATTTTTTATGTAATTTATCCAGATATGTTTTATATATATGTAAACATATATTAAATATGTGGGTATATATTATAAAACCAAATTTAAGCATTCTCTACACCATTTTCCTTACCTTGTTTTATCACTGAATGATATATGTTTGTGATCATTCCATATATAATATAGAAAGAGCCGCCTCATTCTTTTTAATAATTATATAGTATTCCATTACATGGATGTGCCCTCATTAAGTTAATCCACTGATAAAGGACTTTATTCTTGCAAATATTTTTGTCATATAAGTATTTCCATAAAATCATTACTATGTGGTGTTCTGTTCTATCTATAGATATTTATAAACATAGATGTGCTGGTCCAAAGAGTATGTAAATTTAGAAAATTTTAGTAAATATTGACAAGTTACATATATAACACTATATATTTCCATTAACTAACAAGAGTGCTGATTTTCTCATACCCTCTTTATTTTTTTTGACTTTTTTTTTAATATATGAAATTTATTGTTAAATTGGTTTCCATAAAACACCCAGTGCTATCCCAAAAGATGCTCTCTTCAATACCCATCACCTACCCTACCCTCCCTCCCACCCCCCATCAACCCTCAGTTTGTTCTCAGTTTTTAAGAGTCTCTTACTCTTTGGCTCTCTCCCACTCTAACCTCATTTTTTTTTCATTCCCCTCCCCCATGGGTTTCTGTTAAGTTTCTCAGTATCCACATAAAAGTGAAAACATATGGTATCTGTCTTTCTCTGTATGGCTTATTTCACTTAGCATCACACTCTCCAGTTCCATCCACGTTGCTACAAAAGGCCATATTTCATTCTTTCTCATTGCCACGTAGTACTCCATTGTATATATAAACCACAATTTCTTTATCCATTCATCAGTTGATGGACATTTAGGCTCTTTCCACAATTTGGCTATTGTTAAGAGTGCTGCTATAAACATTGGGGTACAAGTGCCCCTATGCATCACTACTCTTGTATCCGTTGGGTAAATTCCTAGCAGTGCTACTGCTGGGTCATAGGGTAGGTCTATTTTTAATTTTTTGAGGAACCTCCACACTTTTTTCCAGAGTGGCTTCACCAGTTTGCATTCCCACCAACAGTGCAAGAGGGTTCCCATTTTTCCACATCCTCCCCAGAATCTACAGTCTCCTGATTTGTTCATTTTGGCCACTCTGACTGGCGTGAGGTGATATCTGAGTGTGGTTTTGATTTGTATTTCCCTGATGAGGAGCGACATTGAGCATCTTTTCATGTGCCTGTTGGCCATCCGGATGTCTTCTTTAGAGAAGTGTCTATTCATGTTTTCTGGCCATTTCTTCACTGGATTATTTGGTTTTCGGGTGTGGAGTTTGGTGAGCTCTTTATAGATTCTGGATACTAGCCCATTGTCCAATATGTCATTTGCAAATATCTTTTCCCATTACATTGGTTGCCTTTTAGTTTTGTTGATTGTTTCCTTTGCTGTGCAGAAGCTTTTTATCTTCATGAGGTCCCAATAGTTCATTTTTGCTTTTAATTCCCTTGCCTATGGGGACGTGCCAAGTAAGAAATTGCTGCGGCTGAGGTCAGAGAGGTCTTTTCCTGCTTTCTCCTCTAGCATTTTGATGGTTTCCTGTCTCATATTCAGGTCCTTATCCATTTTGAGTTTATTTTTGTGAATGGTGTAAGAAAGTGGTCTAGTTTCATTCTTCTGCGTGTTGCTGTCCAGTTCTCCCAGCACCATTTGTTAAAGAGACTGTCTTTTTTCCATTGGATATTCTTTCCTGCTTTCTCAAAGATTAGTTGGCCATACTTTTGTGGGTCTAGTTCTGGGATTTCTATTCTATTCCATTGGTCTATGTGTCTGTTTTTGTGTCAATACCATGCTGTCTTGATGATTACAGCTTTGTAGTAGAGGCTAAAGTCTGGGATTGTGATGCCTCCTGCTTTGGTCTTCTTCTTCAAAATTACTTTGGCTATTCGGGGCCTTTTGTGGTTCCATATGAATTTTAGGATTGCTTGTTCTAGCTTCAAGAAAAATGCTGGTGCAATTTTGATTGGGATTGCATTGAATGGGTAGATAGCTTTGGGTAGTATTGACATTTTAACAATATTCTTCCAACCCATGAGCACAGAATGTTTTTCCATTTCTTTATATCTTCTTCAATTTCCTTCATAAGCTTTCTATAGTTTTCAGCATACAGATCTTTTACATCTTTGGTTAGTTTTATTCCTAGGTATTTTATGCTTCTTGGTGCAATTGTGAATGGGATCAGTTTCTTTATTTGTCTTTCTGTTGCTTCATTGTTAGTGTATAAGAATGCAACTGATTTCTGTACATTGATTTTGTATCCTGCAACTTTGCTGAATTCATGTATCAGTTCTAGCAGACTTCTGGTGGGGTCTATCAGATTTTCCATGTATAAGATCATGTCATCTTCAAAAAGTGAAAGCTTGACTTCATCTTTGCCAATTTTGATGCCTTTGATTTCCTTTTGTTGTCTGATTGCTGATGCTAGAACTTCCAACACTATGTTAAACAACAGCAGAAGCTAGAACTTCCAAGACTATGTTAAACAACAGCGGTGAGAATGGACATCCCTGTCGTGTTCCTGATCTCAGGGGGAAAGCTCTCAGTTTTTCCCCATTGAGGATGATATTAGCTGTGGGCTTTTCATAAATGGCTTTTATGATGTTTAAATATGTTCCTTCTATCCTGACTTTCTTGAGGGTTATAATTAAGAAAGGATGCTGAATTTTGTCAAATGCTTTTTCTGCATCGATTGACAGGATCATATGGTTCTTATCTTTTCTTTTATTAATGTGATGTATCACGTTGATTGATTTGCAAATGTTGAACCAGCCCTGCATCCCAGGAATGAATCCCACTTGATCATGGTGAATAAGTCTTTTTATAAGCTGTTGAATTTGATTTGCTAGTATCTTATTGAGAATTTTTGCATCCATATTCATCAGGGATATTGGCCAGTAGTTCTCTGTTTTTATTGGGTCTCTGTCTGGTTTAGGAATCAAAGTAATACTGGCTTCATAGAATGAGTCTGAAAGTTTTCCTTCCCTTTCTATTTCTTGGAATAGCTTGAGAAGGATAGGTATTATCTCTGCTTTAAATGTCCGGTAGAATTCCCCAGGGAAGCCATCTGGTCCTGGACTCTTATTTGTTGGGAGATTTTTGATAACCGATTCAATTTCTTCACTGGTTATGGGTCTGTTCAAGCTTTCTATTTCCTCCTGATTGAGTTTTGGAAGTGTGTGGGTGTTTAGGAATTTGTCCATTTCTTCCAGGCTGTCCAGTTTGTTGGCATATAATTTTTCATAGTATTCCCTGATAATTGCTTGTATTTCTGAGAGATTGGTTGTAATGATTCCATTTTCATTCATGATTTTATCTATTTGGGTCATTTCCCTTTTCTTTTTGAGAAGCCTGGTTAGAGGTTTATCAATTTTGTTTATGTTTTCAAAAAACCAACTCTTGGTTTCATTGATCTGCTCTACAGTTTTTTTAGATTCTATATTGTTTATTTCTGCTCTGATCTTTATTATTTTTCTTCTTCTGCTGGGTTTGGGTGTCTCTGCCGTTCTGCTTCTATTTTCTTTAGGTGTGCTGTTAGATTTTGTTTGGGATTTTTCTTGTTTTTTGAGATAGGCCTGGATTGCAATGTATTTTCCTCTCAGGACTGCCTTCGCTGCATCCCAAAGCATTTGGATTGTACTTTCATTTTCATTTGTTTCCATATATTTTTTAATTTCTTCTCTAATTGCCTGGTTGACCCATTCATTCTTTAGTAGGGTGTTCTTTAACCTCCATGCTTTTGGAGGTTTTCTAGACTTTTTCCTGTGGTTGATTTCAAGCTTCATAGCATTGTGGTCTGAAAGTATGCATGGTATGATTCCAATTCTTGTAAACTTATGAAGGGCTGTTTTGTGACCCAGTATGTGATCTATCTTGGAGAATGTTCCATGTGCACTCGAGAAGAAAGTATATTCTGTTGCTTTGGGATGCAGAGTTCTAAATATATCTGTCAAGTCCATCTGATCCAATGTATCATTCAGGGCCCTTGTTTCTTTATTGACCATGTGTCTAGATGATCTATCCATTGTTGTAAGTGTGGTATTAAAGTCCCCTGCAATGACCACATTCTTGTCAATAAGGTTGCTTATGTTTGTGAGTAATTGTTTTATATATTTGGGGGCTTCCGTATTTGGTGCATAGACATTTATAATTGTTAGTTCTTCTTGATAGATACACCCTGTAGTTATTATATAATGCCCTTCTTCATCTCTTGTTACAGCCTTTAATTTAAAGTCTAGTTTGTCTGATATAAGTAGGGCTACTCCAGCTTTCTTTTGACTTCCAGTGGCATGATAAATAATTCTCCATCCCCTCACTTTCAATCTGAAAGTGTCCTCAGGTCTAAAATGAGTCTCTTGTAGACAGCAAATAGATGGGTCTTGTTTTTTTATCCATTCTGATACCCTATGTCTTTTGGTTGGCATATTTAGTTCATTTACATTCAGTGTTATTATAGAAAGATATGGGTTTAGAGTCATTGTGATGTCCATAGGTTTCATGCTTGTAGCGAAGTCTCTGGTACTTTGTCTCACAGGATCCCCCTTAGGATCTCTTGTAGGGCTGGTTTAGTGGTGATGAATTCCTTCAGTTTTTGTTTGTTTGGGAAGACCTTTATCTTTCCTTCTATTCTAAATGACAGATATGCTGGATAGAGGATTCTCGGCTTCATATTTTTTCTGTTCATCACATTGAAGATTCCTGCCATTCCTTTCTGGCCTGCCAAGTTTCAGTAGAGAGATCTGTCACTAGTCTTATTGGTCTCCCTTTATATGTTAGAGCACGTTTTTCCCTAGCTGCTTTCAGAATTTTCTCTTTATCCTTGTATTTTGCCAGTTTCACTACGATATGTCATGCAGAAGATCGATTCAAGTTACTTCCGAAGGGAGTTCTCTGTGCCTCTTGGATTTCCATGCCTTTTTCCTTCCCCAGATCAGGAAAGTTCTCAGCTATGATTTCTTCAAGTACCCCTTCAGCACCTTTCCCTCTTTCTTCCTCCTCTGGAATACCAATTATGCATAGATTATTTCTCTTTAGTGCATCACTTAGTTCTCTAATTTTCCCCTCATACTCCTGGATTTTTTTTTTATCTTTTTCTCAGCTTCTTCTTTTTCCATAATTTTATCTTCTAGTTCACCTATTCTCTCTTCTGCCTCTTCAATCCGAGCTGTGGTCATCTCCATTTTATTTTGCAGCTCATTAATAGCATTTTTTAGCTCCTCCTGGCTGTTCCTTAGTCCCTTGATCTCTGTAGCAATAGATTCTCTGCTGTCCTCTATACTGTTTTCAAGCTCAGCAATTAATTTTATGACTATTATTCTAAATTCACTTTTCTGTTATATTGTTTAAATCGTTTTTGATCAGTTTGTTAGCTGTCGTCATTTCCTGGAGATTTTTTTGAGGGGAATTCTTCTGTTTCTTCATTTTGGATAGTCTCTGGAGTGGTGAGGAACTGTGGGGCACTTCCCCTGTGCTGTCTTGAATAACTTGCTTTGGTGGGCGGGCCTCAGTTAGACCTGATGTCTGCCCCCAGCCCACCACTGGGGCCACAGTCAGACTGGTGTGTACCTTCTCTTCCCCTCTCCTAGGGACAGGATTCACTGTGGAGTGGCGTGGCCCATCTGGGCTACTTGCACATTGCCAGGCTTGTGGTGCTGGGGATATGGCTTATTAGCTGGGGTGGATCAGCAAGGTGCACAGGGGCGGGAGTGGCAGGCTCAGCTTACTTTTCCTTTGGAGATTGCTTTGGGAGGGGCCCTGCGGCACCGGGAGGGAGTCAGACCCACAGGAGGGATGGATCCGCAGAAGCACAGCATTGGGTGTTTGCGTGGTACAAGCAAGTTCCCTGGCAGGAACTGGTTCCCTTTGGGATTTTCGCTGGGGGATGGGCAAGGGAGATGGTGCTGGTGAGAGCCTTTGTTCCCTGCCAAGCTGAGCTCTGTCATCCGGGACTCAACAACTCTCCTTCCCGTTGTCTTCCAGTCCTCCCACTCTCTGAACAGAGCTGTTAACTTATAACTTTCCAGATGTTAAGTCCCACTTGCTGTCTGAACACACTCCGTCCGGCCCCTCTGCTTTTGCAAGCCAGACTCAGGGTCTCTGCTTGGCCAGAGGGCTGCCTCTCCGCCCCGGCTCCCTCCCGCCAGTCCCTGTAGCGCGCACTGCCTCTCCGCCCTTCCTACCCTCTTCTGTGGGCTCTCATCTATGCTTGACTCCAGAGAACCCATTCTGCTAGTCTTCTGGTGGTTTTCTGGGTTATTTAGGCAGGTGTGGGTGGAATCTAAGTGATCAGCAGGACGCGGTGAGCTCAGTGTCCTCCTATGCCACCATCTTCCGCTCCTGTCCTCTCATAACCTCTTTAACACAATGCCTTATTAACTATTTTATCTTTGCCAAAGACCAAAATGGTAATTGGCCATTGTTTTAATTTATATTTCTCTTTTAAGGGTAAAGATAAATGTATTTGCATATATTTAAGATATATTTGTATATCCTTTTCTATAAACTGTTAATAACATTTGACTATTTTTTCCCATAAGTTATTGATTTTTAATATTGATTTGTAGGTATTATATATATATTAAATAATTGAAACCTTTGTGATAATTGTTGCATTTTCCCCTCAATTTGAAGTTTACCTTTTTTTAATGTTTATTTATTTACTTATTTTGGCAGAGAGACAGAGTGATCAGGGGAGGGGGAGAGAGACAGAAGGAGAGAGAGAGAGAATCCCAAGCAGGCTCCATGCTGTCAATGCAGAGCCTGACATGGGGCTCAAAGCCACTATGTGTGAGATCATGACCTGAGCTAAAACCAAGAGTCAGATGCTTAACCAATTGAGCTACCCAGGTGCCCCTGAAATTTACCTTTTGTGGTAAGGTGTTTGTTTTTACCATTTATATTTTAAAAAGTATAGTAAGACTTATTGCCTTTTTTTAAATCACCTCTGGGTTTATGTATTTTATATAATTACCATTTTGTTACTATCATATTTCAGTCATGTGATAGTGCTTTGGGATACACAAATATGCTGTTTATGCAGTTCTGGAGTTCTTTGGTCTAGTGTTACAACGTCAGTTATTTCAATTTGCTGCATCTTAGGAACGGTGGAGAAATTGACAAAAAGTGTTAGTTTTATGACTTAGGCATATAGTAATATCATTGTTGCATTCTTTAGAATCAAATACCTCAATTCAACATGGAACGACTGTGTTCTCTGTGAAAAGGGGAAGAGGGTCACAGTGGTTCTTATGGAAACTGGTTTAGAATAATTATTGGTAAAAATTCTCTTTGGATTAAAAAGTTAAAAGATCAAAAATAAGACATGAAAAATGTCTCATCATTTTTAACTCAACACCCCTTTGATATAACACATAGCATGCACTGTTTTCTTTAGAAGTTAGTAGACTTTCTGAATACTTTTATGCTGGATAATTCAGTTCTGTAATTTAAAAATCCACATTTTGTTCTAGAAGGTTTATAGATATACTTTATTATATTCAATTATTGTAGTTCCAAAATATGTTCATAGCTGGTAGGTCTAATCTCTGCATTGCTTTTCATTTTCAGAATTATTTTGTGGTACTGGTCTGCAGTGAGATAAGAATAAAACTTGAGAACAAACATTTAGAAACTTTCAGAGCAATTTGACATATTTGTGACATTCACTGTGGCTGTGACAATTTTTTTAGAAATTCATTTTTACTGTAATTAAAAAAATTATTGGGGCACCTGGGTGGCTCAGTAGGTTGAAGAACCAACTCTTTATTTCAGCTCAGGTCATGATCCCTGGGTCATGTGATCAAGCCCCATGTCGGGGCTCTGGACTGAGTGTGGGACTTGCTTAAGATTCTCTCTCTCCCTCTGTCCCTCTCCCCCACTTGCACATGTGTTCTAAATACATAATAAATAATAATAAATAAATAATCTAACTAAGCATGATAAATTGAAAGCAAAAAAACTTGCCTTTTGTCTGTTTAGTTTGAGAAGTACTGCTGCAAATATAATAGCAATTTTTGTGGTTATTGTTTGACGATTGTATAATTTCATTACCTGTATGCATATATACAGATATGCTGACACATAAATGCATAAATATAATCATATCCATGTTCCTTGTGAATATATTTTCTTATTTTTTTCCTATTTGTTTGGCTCCCCCACCCTCTTTTTTGTTTCCCCATTCCACAGCATCTCTCCACTCCATATAACTAATGTTAACAACCCACTGTATATTCTTCCATATTTTACCTAAAAAATACTAAATAACAGTGGGAAAAATTTCTTCTTCCCAAATTTTAATAAGAAAACTGCCAGAGCTTCACCAGTAAATATGATCCTTGTTTTGGGAATAAGACACATATATTTATCATGTTAAGAAGGTATTCTTCTATTTATTTGTATTACATTAAAAAAAGAATCTATTTTAATCATATCAAATGTATTTTTAACATCTCTGGTAATGTTTTCCTGGTATTCTTTTTAAATGTATCAATACAGTGAATTATATAATCAGATTTCCTAATACTGGACTGTCTTTGCATTCCTGAATAAATCCTATGTTGTTGTTGATCATGGTGTATTAATTGCCCACCCCCCCCCCCCGGTTTATTGAGATATAATTGCCATATAACGTCATGTGAGTTTTAGGTATATACTATGGTGATTTGATCTACTTTCTCAGCAACTTTAGAGTTTACAATACCATAGTTTTATTTTGTTCAGAATTTTTTCATCTATGTATTTTTTCATCTTGTAGTGTCCTTACGTGGCTTTGATATTAAGATAATTCTGGTCTTGTAAAATGAGTTTGGGAGTGTTCCCTCCTCTTAAATTTTTTGTAAAACTTTGAGAAGGATTAGCATTAATTCTTTAAATGTTTAGTAGAATTCACCAATGAAGCCATCTGGTCCTGGACTTCTGTTTTTGGGAGGTTTTGATTACTTATTCACTCTTCACTTATAACTAGTTTGTTCAGATTTTCTCTCTTCATGATTCAATCTTGGTAGGCTATACATTTCTAGGAATTCATACATTTCTTCTAGGTTATCCAATTTGTTGACATATAATTGTTCATAGTAGTCTCCTATGAACTTTCTATTAGTGTGGTATCAGTTTTAACTTCTATTTCATTTACAATTTTATTTATTTGAATTCTCTTTTTTTTTTTTCTTATAGATCTGGCTAAAGGTTTGTTAATTTTGTTTATCTTTTCAAAAAAACACCTTTTAGTTCTGTTGATTTTTTTCTATTGTTTTTCTATTTTTTATATATTTCTAGTTTGTTCCTTCTACTAACTTTGGGAGTAGGTTATTCTTCTTTTTCTAGTTTCTTGGGATGCAAAGGTAAGTTATTTATGTGAGAGTTTTTTTTTTTTATTAATGTAGGCATTTATCGCTATGAAATTGCCTCTTAGAACTGCTTTTGCCACATTGGATAAGTTCGGGTATGTTTTGTTTCCATTTTCACTTGTTTATAAACCTTCTCTTCCTTTTCAGTGAAGTTAAGAGAATAGATTCTCTCATAGTGTTTTTCTGTTATTCAAATTTAGGTTTCCATCTTTAGATTTATTTCAATCATGATTTTAACTGCTACCAGCACTTAACTGAATCAGATCTTAGAACTATCTAAAAATTACTGCCTCATATTTCAAACAGGAAAATCATATTTCTAAAAAGTGATCAGTTATATACAATATTTTGTATATTTGGAGAGAGGGAAAGGAAATAATGAAAAATGTGCATGTCATGAAGCCCATTTTAGTAAAGCAATAGCTTCTATTTCAGTGTATTCTTCTATTGTAATATGTGGTGTGCCATGTGAAAATAACATTGATAGGGAAAGATCTGTTAAAAGATGGCAGACAGGACTGATAGGGAAATTCCAGTTCCTGCCCCAAACTCCCCTTCCAGGTTCTTCTTCCATCCACACTTGCCCCATGCCAAATTACTATTAATGCGGAATGTGGAAGTAACAGACTATAAATTGTTCCCTCTGCTTACGCAGGGGCTCAGACCTCTGGAGAGTGATTTCCTCTGAGCCCACTGGTGTAAAATAAACCTGCTTTCCAAGATGTCCAAGTGCCCCTTGGTTCTTCTGCCAGGTGATCCAGATCAGGTTCCATAACAACATAATAATGAAGGAAATCCAGTGGAAGCTAAAATGCAAATTAAAACAAACCTTCCTGTACCTGCTGTTAATTTTTTAGCAAAGGTAAGAAATAATTTGAGAAATAAGAGCATCAATAGATAATTACCTCTTGGGGCACCTGGATCAGTTGGTAAGCATCTGACTATAGCTCAGGTCATGATCTCATGGCTTGTGGGTTCAAACCCTGCATTGGGCTTTGCACTGACAGTGTGGAACCTGCTTGGGATTCTTGCTCTCTCCTCTCTCTCTGCCCCTCCCCTGCTTGTGCTTTCTCTTTCTCAAAATAAATAAACTTAAAAAAAAAGAGAGATAATTACATCTTTTTGTGGGTAAACCAACTTATGCCACTTTGAATAATGTTTTATGTTGCCATCTGACTAACTTCAGAGAACCACAAATCCAAAAACTCTTAATTTTTGGCATATAAAGTGAAGTTTTGGTAAAAGATACAGGGAAAAACTGTGGCACAGATTCACAGATAATCTTTTAAGTATCCACACAACTCAGTATGGAAAATCAACACATTTGCTTTCAATTAAAAATTTGCAGAGGTTCTGATTGCTTTTGGAAAATGTTTTTAGATTACAAAAAGGGTTATCAAAGCGTTATCTATACATAGATAACCCAATTTTTATCTCTTTTGATATCCTAATTTCACTCATTCCTTACTGTACTAAAGAGACCAGAGAACTTTAGCTCATAAATAGTGTTTCTTCAAACACTCAGACCCTCAAAAGCTCACCCTAAACTACACATGAACAAAGCACCTAGTTGATACTTGGGCCAAAATAGTTTATTGTACAATTGATTTAAAGTTGGATTTTTAAAGCTCAGAAAACCTCATTGAAACCCAAATTGGGGATCTTGCCTAAATGCTAGATTACATGCTATAAGTAGCTCTGGAAATCAAGGCTGCAAACATGGAAAGCAATCAGTCCACTCATAATTACTATGCCACTTGGATTCCAGTAATTTATGTGGTAGGAAAACAAATCTAGTTACTCATCCTCTTCGTGAATGAAATGTGCTCTACACTACAAATGCACATTATTATCCCTCATCTAAATCATTGACTTAATGATATTCTATTTCCCAGTCTCATCCTCATGTCACTGACAATGAACAGACTTAATCTAATGATTAAAAAGTGTTCTCTGTTATATTTGCACTAATTTCAGAGTTGTATGCTTTAAAATAATATAAGGATTTTATGTTTTTATATCTCTGTAAGAGAATATTAAAACTAAGTGTTCCTATGCTTTCTTCTTAAGGGGAATGATGCAAATATATATTAGCTCCTGCCCAGAGAGCTCAAAATATATTTCAGAGGGCCAAGATATAAATAGGGCCCATTGGACAATTACACGAGAGGTTAGTAAAATTCAAAATGATATTAGAAGATAAAACTCCAAGGGTTACATTAAAGCTTCTTTTATGAAAAATGGGAGAGATTTTCTCCTCAATATTATTATTTTATGTTCTGAAGTATTCTTTTTTTAAAAGTTTATTTATTTTGAGAGAGAGAGCATGAGCGAGGGAGGGGCAGAGAGAGAGGGAAAGAGAGAATCCCGAGCAGACTCTGCTTTGTCAATGCAGAGCCCAAAGTGGGGCTCAATCCCGCAAACCATGAGATCATGACAGAAATCAAGAGTCAGATGCTTAAGAGACTGAGCCACTCAGGTGCCCCAACAATGAAGTATTCTAATTTTCTAATAGCCTGATGGCATTGTAGCTCAAATGTTATACATATACCTCTCCTTTACTTTGTAACCATATGAATAATCAAATTACATTTTCTGCAGTAATCCAAAATTATGGTTGTAAATGTCAACTGTTATAAAACAGGGAGAGGTATGCTCTTTACATTTAGTAGCTCTAATGAAAATGTTTTAGTGGTTGTGTCTTTTTTGTGTGTGTGTCTTTTGATGTGCTGCTTGAGAGTTTTCTATTTGTTCTTCTTTGCACTAGGAAATAAGATATGATGTACAAGAGGGTGTGTATATACAAATGTGTGATTATGTGTGTGTGTGTTTGTATATGTCTGTGTGTGTTGGATTCCTTTAGTTCAAGGAACTGAAACATACCTAAAATGCTAGAGGATTTTCCATTATGATGCATGTGGAAAGAGCAAAGGCAGAAACCTTTCCCAGCTGATTATGCCTTAGGGAATCTAGCACCAATGGAGCAATAAAAGGAGACTAGAAAGTGGTTTGGGAACTAGAGAGCATTTGGGATAGAAAGCAATTCTGGGACTATAGACCAAATGGACCTAACAGATATGTACAGAACATTCCATTCAACAGAAGTAGAATGTATATTTTTTCTCAAGCACATACAGAACATTATCCAGGATAGATCACACAGTAAGTCTCTAAACAAGTCTTAGCAAATCTAAAAAGATTGAAATCATACCAAGTATCTTCTCCTACTACAGTGTATGAAACTAGTGCTTGGGATTCAAAGATGATTATGATAGAGTATTTCTCTTGAATAACTTACAACCTAGAAAGCGAGAGAGACAGATAAGCTGCACTGAGCCTTTGAGTTTTGATTTAGGAAATCTACACCTTAGGGAATATCAGGTTTGATGGTCTTGATAGAGGTACTAAACACATGAAAACCTTTCAGAAAGACCTCTCCTTCACATTGCAGTTTCCTTTCCAGTATTCTATTGGGGAAATGGTGTTTTATATGTCACAAACCACTGGTGGTTAAAAAACAGAAGATGCCTGGAGAATCATTCTGAGCTTGAAAAAAGTTGTTGAAGTTTCAGTGTTCTTGGTGATGAATTTGATTGTATGCATGTTTCATTAGGAATCAAAGCACGTGCATCATTCTGCATTGAAGCCAACAGCAGCAAGCACAACAGCATTCCCGAGGTGCAGTGACTCATACTTTGAGTAAGGCCTCAGCATTCCCTTTATAGATCAGGTGTTAATACACACTGACATGCTTGCTCACAGCACTGAAAATTAATACGAACAAAGTGGGCTAAATAACATGTCACTCTGAAAATACAAATACTTTGGGTAGAATGGGAAACATTTAATGGCCTTCTTTGAAAATATTTTCTCAGTTCCTTTGAAGATAAAAATAATATGCTAAAAGCCCCTTTAAGACCTTTTAAAGGTGGTTGTATTTTTTCTTCTACATCGTGTAGTGAAGTAAAACCTTCACTTTGTGTTATAATGAACATATTTCCAGAAAGAATAGGTTGGAATTAATTCATGCCCAAGTAGTTTTCAATGACAATCATTGTTATCCTTTGAAACAATGATATTTTTAATGAAGTTCTTTTAAAAAAAAAGTTTTTCCTTGGTAGTTTAATTATAGATTTAATGCTCTGGAAGGGATAGAAGTGGTCAGTTAAAACATCTGGACACACAGGAGTTTCGCTTTATTTTCTTAGAGCAAGAACCTTGGCCACCCAATTTTTTTTTCTTGGGGCAGGCAACAGTGACCATTTCATAGAATCATTAAGCTGGTAAGCACCTTAGAGATCAGTATTGATTATTCAAAGAACTTTGTAATTCTGGATAAAGGGGATATAAACAAACAAACAGGCCAAAAAAAAATATATTTGCAATTCTGGAAATATTTTCCTTGAAAGTAGATTCACGTTAAAAAAAAAGGCAATCCATAAGAGACTCAACTATAGGGAACCTACTGAAGGTAGTATATGTAAGTGGTGAATCACTAAATTCTACTTCTGAAACCAATATTACACCAGATGTTAATTCACTAGAATTTAAATAAAAACTTGAAATAAAAAAGAGAGAGAGAGAGAGAGATAACTCTTAAGATTCAGACACAGGAGTTTGAATAATGTAACTTTATGCTCTTTCTGTGGACACTGGCCTAAGTTTAATGCAGTGGTTAACAGCACAGAATATGGCAAAAGTGCTGGTTTAGGATCCTCTGTGACCACTTATTTATTATGTGACCTTGGATAAGTTATTAAACACCTCAGTTTCCTTTTCTGTAAAATGGGGGTATAATAGTACCTATTGGATAGAGGTTTTGTGAATATTGAGTTCATAGGAAGTGCTTAAAACACTCCTTGACACAGTAAAAATTACTATGTATGTTTAAGCTGTCATTTTTATAACTGAATCCTTGCAACATCACTAGAGATGCTGTTTTAATAGCTGGGAAAATTGAGCCTTACAGAAGGAAAATAACATGTACAATGTCATTCAACTAATAAGCATGTCCAGCCAGGCATAGAGCACAATGGTTTTCACTCCAAAGTATAGGTTGTGTATGATATTGCTTTGACTTTCTCCCTATGTTATCATGTGCCACTTATGTTATTATCTGTTCAATGACACTTTAATTACTATTCAAATTTTAATTAAAAAATTAGATCATGGTATCATTCTAAGTAGTTTATTTACAATTTTTATACTGTTTCAAGCTAGACAAGTTTTATTTCAACACACTTTTTAAGAGAAAACAAGATATATTAATTTTTTACTGCTGCTCTAGAAATTACCACAAACTTAGTGGTTTAATGCAATAGAAATTTATTTCTCTTATACTTGTGGAGGCCAGAAGTCTGAAATAAGTTTCACGGGGTTGAAGATAAGGTATCTGTAAGCTGGATACTTCTGGAGGCTCTACGGGAGAATCTGTTTTCTTGCCTTTTCCAACATCTAGAGGACATCTGCACTCCTGGGCTTATGGCCCCTTTCTCCATCTTCAAAGTGAATCACTCAAATCTTTGTTTTCATTGTCTTAGTGCCTTCACTCTTTCTGACCATCTGCCTCCTTCTTAGAGAGGTCCTTGTAATTACATAGGTCTACTTACATGATACAAGATCATCTTCCTCCACCAAGGTCTTTAACTTAAGCACATCTACAAGTTTCTTTTTGCCATGTAAGGAAACATATTCATAGTTTCTGGGGATTAGTACCTGGACATCTTTGGGGGGCATTATTCAGCCTACGACACAAGGTTTGGATTAAGAGATAACTTATTTCATGTCATTTTGAAAACCTAAATAGGATAAATTTAAAGAACAGAGAGAAAACTTGGATAAAACTCTTGATACCCTTTTATGTTTTACTCCCTCTACCCACACACTTGCTCACTGAGGCTGATGCTTGTTAATTATCAATTTTGTCAGGAAGATGCCTCCTTAGCATAGAGTACTCATCTAAATATAGCAGGGGATTCATGACAACAGATGTTTGACTATAAGTATTACAGGGTTAAAGGCAAGTCATGATAATAACTTTAATTTAATTTTCCTTAAAGTTTTTGGCTGAAATTTGAACTACATTTTTCAAAGTGTTTTTCTGAAAACTGCACTCAGATGACCACTTCTCCCGATCCTCATGTTTTAGGTTTTTATTTTACAAAATGAGAACAAAAGGAAGTTTTGCTGCAGCTTAGGTAAGTTTTATATAATTGCATCTTTTGGATTAAGAAAAAAAGTACATCACATTAAATTTATAATCCAAGGTTGCAGGAATCATAATCACTTTAAGGCCAGAGTTGAGAACCTAACCTGATGATTGAGAGATCAGCTTGCACAGGTGAACATAAACTAGTTAGGGCTATTCAGTTAATAAAGATAAGAGCAGATAATGTATATAAGATTTATGTCTATAAAATCACTTTTGGTATGTATAGAGGACCCATAAATATCATCACCAAATCTTATAACATTAGTAAAGTTACCATCCCCTCTCCTAAAATTTAAAATAAATAATTTTAGGGGCACCTGGGTGGCTCAGTTGGTTAATTAATCACCTGATTCTTGGTTTCAGCTCAGGTCATGATCTCATGGTTCATAGGTTCAAGCCCTGCTTCAGGCTCTGCGCTGACAGTGTGGAGCCTGCTTGGGATTCTCTCTGTCTCTCCCCCTTTCTTTCTGCCCCTCCCTACTCATGCACTCTCTCTCCCTCTCTAAATAAATGAACATTAAAAGTAAAATAAAATAAGAGGCACCTGGGTGGCTCAATCAGTTAAGCGTCTGCCTTCAGCTCAGGTCATGTTAGGGCCCTGCATCGGGCTCTGCACTGACAGCTCAGAGCCTGGAACCTGCTTCAAATTCTGTGTCTCCCTTACTCTCTCTGCCCCTCCCTTGCTCATGTTCTGTCTGTCTCTCTCTCAGAAATAAACATTAAAAAATTAAAAAATTAATCAATAAAATAAAACGAAATAAATAATTTTAGAAGAAAAATTAAAGGGAGTCTCAGTAAACCAGCATTTTCAGAGAATGGACTAGTTTGACTTAATTAAATAGCATGATCCATTAAATTTCACCCATTTTCAAAGACCATTGAACTCAACATTTCTTAAAACACCTATTGATTAATTGTACAAAAATATTTATTAGCATTGAGTTCTTACTATGTGCCAGGCACTGGGGTATACGTTTTAAATACAAATATAAATAAGATACCATTATTGTCTTCTAAGACTTTTACAGTCCAGTTTAGAAGTCAGATAAGTAAACAACAAAACCCCAGAGTATACAATGACAATGGTATGCACATGGTGAAGGAATAGAAGTAGTCTGAGAACACCTAACCTTTAAATGGGTTGGGGTTAGGCTTCCTGTAGGTACTGCTTGAAGCTGAAATTTCTAGGAAAAGAAGCAATTATCTTTATGGAAAAGGGAAGAGTTCACATCACAGTCAAAGGCATAGAATGATTTTTTTCAGGGAACTATTTTCTGTGGCAAGATAGAAGAGTGATAGGTTATAAAGCTGACTGGCACTAGGTTGTGAATGAATTGTTTTGCTAAGTTAGGGAATTTGACTTTGATTTTTAATTCTATGAATTAAAGTATGAGGAATAAAAGAATCACATCTGTGATTTGAGGTAAAAATTTATCTGATGTCATGTCAAGGCTGCATTAGGTAGAGAGATGACATACAGGGAAAACCACTAACTAAAACATGATGTGAGTAATCCAGTTAATAAGTAATAAAGATATTGAGTAAGAAAATAGAAATAGGCATGCATAGGGGTAGAAAATAAAGATATGGATGCAGAATCAGAAAAACATGAGAGGTTAAGTAAAAGAGAGGAGTCCTGGGGCACCTGGGTGGCTCAGTTGGTTGAGTGTCTGACTTCAGCTTGGGTCATGATCTCATGATTTGTAGGTTTGAACCCCATGTTGGGCTCTGTGCTGACAGCTCAGAGCCTGGTTCCTGCTTCGGATTCTGTGTCTCCCTCTCTGTCTTCCCATTTCCCACTCATACTATGTCTCTTTCTCTCTCTCTCTCTCTCAAAAATAAACATTCAAAAAATTAAAACAAACAAAAAAAAGAGTCAGAGATTTGTTGCAGGTAGATGATAATGTAGTCACTAAAATGGAGAATATAGGAAAAGAGGCCGATTTTGTAAAAAGGATAATGAAAAAGTGTTTAGACTGATTTAGTTAGTTGGTATGCCTATAGGATCTTCCAAGTGAAATATCATCTATGTACTTGGACACACACACACACACACACACACACATTTAAGAGATGTGCACAATAATTGAGGTAGTAGATATGATTTGTCCAAGAAAAGTGAGAAGAGTAAAATATTTTAGGATGGAGGCCTAGAGAATATTGCCCTTTAGTGGAAAGAAGGAAGGAAGGAAGGAAGGAAGAAAGGAAGGAAAGAAAAAAGAGATGCTGCTGAAAGTTCTAAGAAATATCACAGGGTTAGCCTAAGGTCTAGTAAAATAGGAAAAAAAGTAGGAGAATATCTTTAGGACAAGAAACAGGCATTATGGCAACTGCTACTCTCATTTCCTAACCCTGAAGTAGCAAATTCAATTGCCTATGGGAGCGAGGCAGGTAATTTAATGAGAAGTTTGGGTGCAGAGTAATGACAAGGGACTGTCATAAGCCAGAGAACACCTGGTACGCAAGCTGCTATCTAGGTCCTGCCTATTATTGCCCTGTGGGAATTTGGGTCAATGTTGCCAGATATTGGGATTTTTCAAGAAAAACTGAAACTATGTATTTTTATATGAAATCTGCCAAATTTAAAATGCTCAAAGCCTCACAGAAAGTATCTATGAGACTTTTTCAGCCCCCTGGCTGCCAGTTTGCAACACCTGCCTCAGCATCCATGACAGAAACAATCCTGGGCCAGCAAGAGCACTGGTTGGACCCACTATTATAACCTTCCATGTTCATAAGCATGAGTAAGCTCTCCACATAGGCACCTTGATGAATAATTGTGATGTTCTGTGCTACTCTGTTTAAAAGTTGGCAAGTGGAAAAATTAAATAGCTCATGAAAACAGATTACTTAATCAATGTCTAGGACTGTTTTGTAACCTTTGCTAGCTACTGTTATGTAAGACCTTGACATCTCTAAATAGGCTGCTCATATATATTTTAGCATTCAAATGTGGGCACATTTCAGGTGAAAAGGGGAGCTCTCAGCAAGAGGAATAACGTGAAAGTTTGAATCGCCTAATTATAAACACATATTGTCAGTGCTGAACTATCTGTATTTTGCTTGGACCCTGTGAATTCTGTGTTCTTATATTAAAAGGGACTCATTTTCTTAAAATTACTTAATCTTCATTATTTACCTTGAAGGTAGACTGTGAGCATTTCAGTATTTTTGTCTCACTTGTTACTTATGTCACTTATTTGGAACAAGAGCAATTTTACTATGGATCAATTAGTGGTTTCTTTTGTCTGGGAATATACAATCTAAGTAACCTTGGAATAGGAAAAATAATTAGGTTGTATCTCTTTGCAGGTGGTACATATAATTTTCTCATTTAAAAATTGAGCATCAAGGATTGTTATTTTGGTATGCAAAAGGCCATTCAATTACTAGGACTAATTTTTCTTTGGCTTTATGTCAAGATCTCCTATTTGGCTTTAAGTTCCGAAACAGATGACAAGTACATAAAAAAAGGCTGTTTTCTTTTCTTTCTTTTTTTTTTAGCAAATGAAATATAATTTGTTTTCAATACATTAATGATAAACCTTTTGTGTACCTTTAATTACTCAGATGGCTGTTATGTGCGCTCACATATTTATATCCCACAATAAAGATGCAAGAAATCATCCACTCACATGGACATCACTGATTATTCTCTGCTGAATTAGACTGCAATGGATTTGGGGGGAGGAAAACAAAATATAATAATCCCATATTAGATATGCTGCAAGGAATTTGATACCAGAAGTGTTTCTGAGCTGGTTATAAAGAAAACTCCACTTAAGATGCTCAATTTGAATGAGTTGGCCAGCAGTAGGGAAAAAAATTTTTTTTACTTGGGAAAATGTAAAAGTAAGTAAATAAATATTTCTTTTGACTATGTTGTTACAGCAAACATGAGTCATGGAATTAATCAAATAAGGAGGTTTTAAAGTACATGTGTGGGACACCTTTTTAAGTCTCATAAATATTTACATAGATCTAAAGATGATATTTGAGTATTTTGAAGATAACTTTTGGTGTCAAGTGTATCAACGGCTTTTACAGCAGAAAATGGCCTTTGAGACTTTTAGATTCAAGTCTTCCTCTACTTTTCAGAGGAGGAATTTGATAAAATCAGAAGACTAGTTTGTAGAAGAGTTAGAAGTCAGATCCAGGGTTCCTTACTTTAACCAGTGCATTTTCAACTATACCTTTTTACATTCATTCTTTATAATATAGAAATCATTGCAATTAATAGCCAGGAATCAAGGGAAGAAATCTTTGGACATTTAAATTGGTTTGGCATACCATGAAGAAGTTCATTAATTGTAAATTATAGTATAGTATATCTAGATGGAGGTGGGAAATTTAAATTACCATTAAAACACACACATATAAGTATATGCCTACACATTTTATCTGGTGTTCACCCTCAGTATATATTATGACTGCAATAGTTATTTAGGGACTACTTGGTGTTTATTTCTATTTTTAGCATGGAGGGATATTTAACTTGGTGCTTGCCTTGGTAAGAGGTTCCAGGGGACAAATATATTTTTAGAAGTCTGAATCTAAAATCCTCTCTCCTAAGAAAATACCTCTTCTTAACAAGAGTTTGATTTGTTTGGTTATTAGAGTCTCTCCTGAAGTATTGGAAAATTCTGGATTTTTATATAAAAACCAGAAGTTTCAACATGATTACAACACAGCAAAAGCTTATTTAGACACAAAAGCTTTGTTTGAAGGTATTATTGAGACTACCATGTTGCTACATATTTTCAGGGGATTGTGAGTTTCTAATGTATGAGTCATTCGGTCCTAAAATTCCAGGGTACTTCTAAACTACACATCCCTTAAAGAGGAGCCAAATTATTTTTCAGATATGAACCTGGTCTACACTCTCTATAAAAACTCACTTATTTAAGGGATAAAAGTATCTGCTTATAGTTTCACTTTGGGAAATAGAAAGGTATTCTTTAATTAAATTAACAAAATAATTCTGAGTTATAAATTAATTATAAAACATAAATGTAAAAATAAAATATAAATTAATATAAAATTTATATAGAAAAGTGATTATATAATAATGATTCTCTCATTACACCAAAAAATTAAAATTGCACACTATTTGCATTTAGATATTTTAAATGTTTATTTCTTTTCAGAGAGAGAGACAGAGAGAGAGAATGAGTGAATGCACGGGAGGGGCAGAGAGAGAATCCCAAGCAGGCACCATGCTGTTAGCTCAGAGCCTGGCATGGAGTTCCATCTCACAGACTGTGAGATCACGACCTGAGCCAAAAATCAAGAGCCAGGTGCTTAACTGACTGAGCCACCCAGGCACCCCATAAATTTAAGCATGATTATCTGTACATATATAAGAACTGTGTAATGAATTTGGAAAACTCTTGTTTAGGTTTGAATGTCTCCGTATTTTTCTGTTTTGTTTTGTTTTTATTAAAATATAGTGGCACACAAGGTCACATTTGTTTCAGGTGTGCAGTGTAGTGATCTGACAAGTCTATAGGTTATGCTATATATGCCACAAGTGTAGCTACCATCAGTCACCATACACGGCCATTAAAATACCATTGACTGTATCCCCTATGCTGTGCCTTTCATCCCCATGACTTGTTAGAAGCAGAAGTAGAAGCCTGTATCTCCCACTCCCCTTTACCCATTTTGCTTGTCTGCTCTCCTCTCTAGCAACCATCAGTTTGTTCTATGTATTATAGGTCTGTTTCTGTTTTTTGTTTGTTTTGGTTTTTAGACTCCACAAATAAGTGAAATCATATGGCATTTATCTTTCTCTGACTTATTTTACTCAGCACAATATGCTCTAGGTCCATCCATGTTGTCGCAAATGGCAAGATCTTATTCTTTTTTTTTTATGGCTGAATAATATTCTATCATGTACATATGTGTGTATGTGTGTATACCACGTATTCTTTATCCATCCATCTATTGATGGACACTTCCGTTGCTTCCATATTTTGGCTATTGTAAATAATTCTGCAGTAAATATAGGGGTGTAAATATCTTTTCAAATTAGTGTTCTCATTTTCTTTGGGTAAATATCCATTAGTAGAATTACTGGATCATTATGGTATTTCTATTTTTTTAAATTTTTTTTTTTTCAACGTTTTTAATTTATTTTTGGGACAGAGAGAGACAGAGCATGAACGGGGGAGGGGCAGAGAGAGAGGGAGACACAGAATCGGAAACAGGCTCCAGGCTCCGAGCCATCAGCCCAGAGCCTGACGTGGGGCTCGAACTCACGGACCGCGAGATCGTGACCTGGCTGAAGTCGGACGCTTAACCGACTGCGCCACCCAGGCGCCCCACTATTTTTTTAATCTGGTTTAGATTTATTATGATTTTACTTACTGGGGATAAGGAAAAATGAGTTAACAATGAATTACAAGTTTATGACTTTAATCCTGGATGGTGATAGTACCCTAATAATTTATTGAGTATCAATTATGTGGCAAGCACTGCACTAGGTTCTGTGTGTACCAAGATAGTCGATACAACACATTCCAGTTTCATAGGCTCCCTCAGATAAGAGAGAAAGAGAGAAATTGAGACACACACACACACACACACACACACACAGAGAGAGAGAGAGAGAGAGAGAGAGAGAGAGAGAGAGAGAGAGAGATGAATAGTAGACTAAAACATGATATGATAAAACATAGAGGCATCTTAGTTCCATGGAAACATGGACAAGTGAGTGATTCATTCCGCCTGGTTTTCCAGGACAGTGTGGGCTGAATATCAAGAAAAGCTTCACAGTGAAGAAGGTATTTGAGCTAGACCTTAGAGGTTAGTAAAGAGAAAGAAGAAGGGAAAGCAGAGGAAACAGCCTAACAAGGGCACCAGAGGATTTATCTTAATTACTTAATTTATTTATTTATACTCCTTTTTATTCCACAAAGAATTTGAAGTAGTTCACCTAAGTACAAAAAAGGTATGAAGTGTTTTGAGAATAATAAACAGTCTAGTGTAGCTAGAAAATTCGATGCATGATGGGACATCAAAGTTTGAAAAGAATAGTTCAGGATGTGTTCATGAAGATTTATGTGCTGTGCTAGGAACTTATTTTAACTTTTCTGTTACTATGAATTTATGTTGAACATCTTGTTAAGTACAAATGTGCTAATTAGGTCCAAAAGATTGGATTCAAAAATAAAATCCCTTGGGGTACCTGGGTGGCTCAGTCGGTTAAACATCTGACTCTTGATATTGACTCAGGTCATGATCTCAAGTTTCATGAGTTTGAACCCCAAGTCTGGCTCTGTGTTGACAGCATGGAGCCTGCTTGGGATTCTCTCTCTCTCTCTTTTTCTCCCTCTCTCTCTGCCCTTCTCCCACTCATGCTCTGTCTCTCTCTTTCTCTCTCAAAAATAAAACTTAAAAAGAAAAAAGTCTCCTAAAATCCCAAAATAAAAATAGAAGAAACGTATCATATGTTTTGTCACTACTTGGCAGAATACCAAATTGTACCTGTATTTATTCAGTCAATAAATAAATATTTAACAGTATGTTGGAACCTCATTAGTCATAACAAGATAGATATGATTATTGAAGTTGAGGTGCAAATAATCTAGTAGAAAAGATAATTTTCAAACTGATGATCCAACAAGTAATTAATTAGATTTGTGTAAAGTGCTAGAAAGGAAAAATTCAGGTTGCTATGACAGCATTTAACATGGGGAACCTCACCCAATCAGGGAGGTCAAGGAAGTGATAATTAAGGTAATTAGGTCAAGTGATGATGAATCCTCTGTGGTGCATGAAAATGCCAGTGTTACTGGGAAAAGGTAAACAGCATTTGCATGTGTGTATTCATTTTATCCAACACACATTGAAATACTAGGTAGTATGAAATGGGAACAAATAATGTAACATTGCTTTTACAAATTCACCTTGGACTGAACAGTTTATGAACCACTCTTTTTTATCAGACACCTGTTCTACTACTCCACAAAACAAGCTCTGCATATAGATATCCTTAAACTTCTTTGACATGGATGATAACACCAGGACTGTCTTTTTGAGAACCATGGCCTTTTAGGAGAACTAGTGGGCCAGTAATGAGGGCAGAGACCTCTCTGGTTATGGAGGTAATATGATTTTAACAGTCAGTGAATCATAGGAATTAAGTTAAGGATTCCCCTTGTCCAGCTCAAAGGCTCAGTTTTGGGCATCTGGGTGACTCAGTCAGTTGAGTGCCCAACTCTTGATTTTGGCTGAGGTCATGATCCCAGGGTTGTGGGATTGAGCCCCGTGTCGGGCTCCGCACTGAGTGTGAAGCCTGCTCAAGATTTTCTCTCCCCCTCCCTCTGCTCATGCACTCTTTCTCTCTCTCTCTAAATTAATTAATTAATTATTTAAAACAAAAGGCTCAATTTTGAACAAAGCATGTGTAATTAAAGTAACCTCAAGAACAGTAGCAATAACAACACTTTTTATTGTAATATCCCTTGGTCTTTTCCAAGTTTTATATCTGTCCTATCACTATTACAATGGAAAGTGATAGGGCTAACACTGGGCTGTCTGCTGCTAATTCAGAGATAGGTGTCCCCAGGTATCTTCTCTGACACTCTCTCAACTTGGAGACTTAGTATCTTGTGCACCAGAGTAAACCTCAAAGTACTGAGGAGTCCAGATTTTAATTGGCATTTAATTATACCATATAAAAAGTGTAACTGGGTCTTGCCCCATGTCTAGTAGCAAGTGCCTAGATTATATATAGCAACTAGAAAAGAAAAGTTAAGGCAGGATATTCTGAAGAACAGTGAATGCAAATTATCATTGAATGGTAAGGAACACCGGAGTATGTCTCCCAGTTCTGTCTAAAATGACCTATAACAGAAATAGGATAAAGTAAAACTCAGAAAGTACAATGATTCTCTCCAGCATATGACCAAAACTTACTCTTCTATAACTACCATCTCCTTAGGTCCCTATTCCAAAAAGGTGAAGTTTAGCTGGAGAGATAAGACATGCATATAAATAAGCAGAATGTATATAAAAAGTGCAGTGTGGGAGATACAGATAGAATGATATTATACTGACTTCTTTTCAGTGGAATCTTATAGAGGCCTTTAGGAAGGAAATGGGACTTGTTATCCTGAGCTTCCATTCATGGCAAGGGAGCAACTTCTTTTAGCATAAAGCATCTTTCAATTCTTGAACCTTAGGGGAGACAGTATAAAAGTAAATATGTGCCAAGGATGGCTTTGCGGTTTTTACTTTATTTATTTTATTTTTAAAGATTTTATTGGCAACTTAAGCTCAGTTCTGAGACTTCTACTTGACAAAAGTACTACTAGCTTAGCTGTGTTTGGGACAATTTACTATGTGATAAAAATTGTCATTTGTAGATGCTTTTCCTGTCAGTAGAGACTAAGGATTTCATTACCACCAAAATGCCTGTCTCGGTGTAAAGGTCAGAGGCATGTTGGAGAAAATGCTCATATATTTAGCTGTCACAAAATTGTTCCCTTTCCACAACGTCTAGAACGAGGACTCTCTGGGGGTTCACCATTTATTGCACGTAGAATGAATGTGGGGACTTGGTTATAGATGATACTAACACTTTAAATTTGATACATTTTTCATTGGTGGAAGGAGATGGAGACAGAATTGTAATTTGCACATTCTAGATATTTATGGGGAAAAAGAGTGGGCATGTGTGGGAAGTGAGAGGCAAGAATGGGACAAAATGTTTCTGCTCAGGTCATTTCCTGCCAACCTTTTTATTCATCCCAACTCAGGCGATGGCACTTTGTGGAATCTAAATGATTAATAAGATTTCCCAACAGGACCACAAACCAACCTGAACCACGACAGAATGTTACAGGTTACTGTCTAGAGAAAGAGAAAATGTCCCCAGAGGGCTATAATGACAAGAAATAGCAGAGTGAGCTTGCAACGACATCAGTGAGATACCAAATAGAAGAAAAAGAAAGGAATCAGCATGCTTTTGCCAGGATACCCTCTTAGTGCTGGCTAGTTTGGATGTAGGTAATCAAAACAAATAGAAACACTTAGTAGGTGCCTAGATGTTTCAGAAGCAAGGTAGCCCTTCGACTCTCCTAGGGTTCTCTTTTCGTGTGGCATAGGGAACCTGGACCTAGCTGCGCACTATACCAAGGTGTGCTTTATTTTGCTGTTTTTCTTCAAGGTTTTTTGAATGAGTATCCTTTGGGTGGAAGGAGAGTAGGCCTATGAATGTAACTTCATGTACACAGTAATAAAGCATGACCTGATTTGGAGACGTCGCTTAACATTCTCCTATATGTACACAAGAATCCAGTTATTCCAGGAATTGCTTCCTAGTGAAAAATAAGGAATAAGGCCAAACCAGCCAGAAAATGGCCTTGATGTTCAGCTAAGAATATGGATTCAGATTTGGAGATAATAAAAGCATTACTCCAAAACAGAAAGTAAGTTCGTGGCTGCATATACATCAAGCAAAAGGATACTATTATCTGGAATCAGTAAAGCCAAATGATCAATTTCTGATTCAGTGCTATAGATAAGAAAGAGAGGAGGATTCTGGACAGGCAGTGACCAACCATGCATGAAGAAAACACTCACACTTACACACAACAGCCACATGAGGTGCAAATACTTTTTAAAGCTTGAGATTCTTCTACATGATTAACTTTGTAAATCAATTAGTATTATGGGAGATGAGTATTTTCTTGTCTTTTGGTTGTTACAAACATTACCATTCAATTACATTAATGCGGATTTTAACATCTGTATGAGTCTCTTATTGCTGCTGTAACAAGTTAGCGCAAATTTATGGCTTAAAACAACATAAGTTTATTACCTTTCAGTTCTTGAAGTCAGAAGTCTAAATGGGACCCACTGAGCTAAAACTAAGGTGTCGACAGGGCTGTGTGCCTTCTAGAGGCTTTAGGGGAGATATGTTTCTTTTTCTTTTTCACTTTCTAGAGGTTGATTGCATCCCTTGACTCATAACCCCTTTCTCAGTCTTCAAAACCAGCAGCATTAGCATCTTCAATTCTCCCCTTGACCCTTCCTTTTCTATTGCCCTCTTCCACTTTAAAAGACCCTTGTGATTATATTGACTGTACCTGCATAACTAAGGATAATCTACTTATTCTAAGGTCAGTTGATTAACATCCTGAATTTCATCTGCAAATTTAACACCCCCTCCTTTTTATGTAACATTACCTATTCATAGGTCTCAGGGATGAAGACAGGAACATCTTTAAGGATGGCCATTATTCTGCCTACCACAACATCTAATTATGTATTAAATTAACACACACACACACACACACACATATATGCAGAATATATTTAAAAAAATTTTTAACATTTATTTTTGAGAGACAGAGTGAGACAGAGCACGAGTGGGGGAGGGGCAGAGAAAGAGGGGGGTGGACACAGAATCCGAAGCAGGCTCCAGGCTCTGAACTGTCAGCACAGAGCCCAATGCGGGGTTCGAACTCACGGACCACGAGATTGAGACCTGACCTGAGCTGAAGTCAGCTGCCCCAACCGACTGAGCCACCCAGGCACCCCTATACATGCAGAATTTTTTAAACCTAAATTTATCTTAACAAAGGAGACCACACCATCTAAGCTTCAGAATGTGTGTGGATGAGATGTTACTCTATGATTCCAAAATTTTAATCTGCCAATCAACCAACTAAAACTCATCTACCTCTTTGTCAAAAATATGCCTGCTTTTCCTAGAATACCTTTTGAATTTATGAGTTTTAAATTTTTTCTTAAAGGAGATTTTGACTCTCACAGATGAATTTAGTTTCTTCAGTAATTGTAAATTCATGTCCTCACTGTTCCCTGCACCCGATCCCTGTCCCTTCTCATATCTAACAGGCCCTCTATTTCTCAGATACTCTGCTCAGTACAGGATATTCAGAGGTGGATAGGAATCATAGTCACTACTGCTTAAATAGGATCTGAAGTGAAGACAGGAGAAGGGGGCATAAAATTAAAGAGGAAGGATGTGGTCTAAAGCAAAGTACTATGAACTGTTAAATCAGAGATAGAAATCTTAACTCTGGTGGGTAAGGTCAGAAAATCTTTACTGTAAATGTGAACTGTGGATGTGGTGGTTAAGGGCAGAGGGTAGGGATGGCATCTCAGAAAGGAAGAGCAAGTGGAGACGAAGACCCACATGTCTTTTATTCTTGCTGTTTTTCCTGGAATGTCTCTCCACTCTCTGCCACATCTGATCCTTCTCTGGTCCTATCCCATTCTCATGCCACCCATCTAATCTCTTCCTGTTTTATTGAAAGAATAAGATGAAGACATAGAAAATTCTTAATACATGATTCATAAGCTCCTTGTGATTTCTCTTGCTTACTTCTCCAGATGAATTTCTTAAGCATTTGCCTGCATAAACCTAAATTCTAGAACAGAAGAGACTGGGGAATCAGAAGTACTTTAGTGTGACCCCTAGAACAATCATTGACAAAGCATGTAGACCTTAAGTGAATTACTTTATTGCTCTCGACCCTATATAGCAGGGAAGTGGTAAAGTTAATATAACATATGACTGATCTATTGAGTAGGCTGAACATGGTGTCATTCAATCAGAAAACTATCTTATTTTTCTACAGTCTTCAAACATGCTCTGTTGTACCTTCCTTATTCCAACAATATTTAGAAATATTTTACTGCTTTAGATAATTTTAATAAGAATAAATTACATTTTTCTCATAAATTTTAGTTATCTGAAAGATTTCATCTAGATTTAAACATAAATTGGAAACTTCAGTCTCAATTCTACTACATCTATATTAGGGAATAGGAATGGCTATAATATGGAAATAGAATGGCTTCTTTCAATGTTCCTCAATATTTCTTTTCTCCTCTGACTCACCACTTTTCCATCCTTCAAATCCTCTGGGGTTAAGAAGAGGAAGAAAAGGGTTAAAGTTATTTTTATTTCTCTCGTCCTGATTGAAGTTCTATCTTGGCATATAATATGTGTCATTCCCTCTGTTTTTGGCAAATGTTCAAATGCTCATGTTTTTGTAAAGTACAAATGTGTGGGTTACATGAATGCCCATCACAGACTTCCACACTGGGTAGCTGTTGATATGAGCCTGTTGAATCAACTAATCGGTTCACCTCTTGTCCCAGTAGATCACCTCAAGATATTTGTAGTATCCCTTTGCCTTGGGTAGTCTCAATAATATGGCTCAATATCTTTTGGAGGATCCAGCATGCTCTAAGAGACTTCTTCCTCTTTTCTCTGACAAATGTGGACATGCATATGATCATTCTGCTGCTTCCTCTCTTCTTGTCTTGCACTCAAAGCCTCTCTAATCATCTTCCCACCCTCAGAATTTTCTAACAGAAAGTAGATATTAATCTTGATTTAGGATAAAACTCTGGAGGATACATGTCAAGATCCTAAGACATTTCTTTCCACACTGTACTCATTACAGCACTGAGCTGGGCGTATGGATTTTTCTAGGCCATCAAGCATACAGCCTTGGAGAGAGATGACCATCTTTTCTTATTTCAAGCTGTTTGTTTCTTATTTCAAGCTCTTATTTCTAGATGTTTGTGAGTTTTTATCTTGGTATTTTACATCTCTTGGCTGGTAGGCATTGTAGAACTACCTACCCCTCTCTCGCACTAGGAAAAAAAAAATGGACACACTCCCCACTAGGCTGACAACTCTCTTCCATCTGACCTTATATGAGTGTAATGGAGTGGTAAGCTAAAGTTTGAAGGGCTGGTGTGGCCACTTCTAGAGCACCCAAGGCAGATGTCTAATATGCTTACTTAACTGCTGCCTTCAGAACAGAGAGGGACTTACTTCACATTGTCTGTAGATTTGTAATTTTAGTCAAAGTGCTCAGAGAACAGTAAACATTCCATTTTACATCCAAGCTCAGATGTAAATTTCATATCATGGTGCCTAGCACATTATGGGTCTCAGAACTGTTAGTTGGTAATTATTATCACAATTTTTATCTTCATTCATTCATTCATTTTTACTTGCAAAGGCTCAATTGGGAAATCCTGTAATGCAACTACTTATATAACTTTTTAAGGGGGATATTGAAATCTAATGCTCATATTCTGGCATTTTTCAAATGAGCAAGAAAGCTAAAAGAAGGAAAAAAGAAGTAAATCTAAATTTTAAGAACTGCTTGGGGAAATGGAGAAAAGTAACACCTTTCCACATTGAAATATTTTTTTCTTCAGTACAGAGGACTGTGGGCCTCATTTACACTTGCCTTTTCCAGAAGCTAACTTGTAGCTCAGCTCACCTGCTTTTAGGAACAGGTTGATTCATTTTTACCTTAGCATCCAGCTAGTACATTTGAAATTGCTGATGAAAGGTACTGTCAAATCCCTGGTCTATTTTGATAATGACTTGCACTTGTAAGGCAATCTGCCCATTAGTGTAGGGAAGGAGAATTGGGACAGCACCTCACAAAACGATCTTTGAAGCCAGCACGGAGCCCCAGAGTCTGCTGGGTAAGAATTTATATTCCTATAGCATTTTGACTCAGCACGCAAATGTGGGATGTATGGGGGTGTTTGCATTCAGTGCCAGATTGTTTGCCTACGCCAGAGGCTGTCCTAAGAGATTTGTTGTATCTGCCTTTGCTTACAGATTGGAATTTAGGGGCCTTTATTTAAATGGTAAGTTATGCCACAGTGTTTCTTTACATTTTATCTATGGCTGCCCGTATAATGACTCCTGGTCATTATATATAATGATAATGATGTATCATTTTTATATATATTATATATAATGATGATGATATATCAAAATGTATCCAGTTGTCTGCCAGTTAGGTGGAATATAATCTGTCGCTAAACTGCTCTTGGTAAGGTACCCGACAATGGGACTACTAAACTGGAGGCTACTTGTGTATCTTAAATGCAGTGAAAGCCTCCTCCATCCATGCTACCAACTCTCACCCTCTACCCCAAATTTTACATCAGAAAATATAGTTGTATTGAGAAATGTAAAAACTATAATCTGGAGTAAATTAGGCATGACTTTAAATTTTAATTTGTGTGAGTTTGAGTTGAAAAAACCCTATAGTTTTCTGAACTACGTTTTCTTTAAGACCTGCATCTTAGTTTGCTATGAGGAAAAACATGATATACTGTAAGCATAGGGCCTATAACATTACTTGGCATGTGATAGGTGGTCCAGAACTAGTAATTCTCTTCTCTGTTCAATGCAAAGATTTTTACTCTTGTAGCTAGAACTATGCCACTGGAACATAAAAAAAAAAAAAAAAACGTTCTTTTTACTGCAATTGTTCCAGAGTTCGATTTGGGGGAGCCAACATTACCTTCAGCTGGCAGCGCCTCAGGGAGAGAAGAGGAGTTGGCTTCACTGTTGTTTTCAGCTCTTGTGTAGTCTTTACTTGGAAGTGTGTGGAAGGAAGTCCGTTTCTCCTCTATGCTCTTTTTCATGTTAGGAATTTGTGTTCAAGAGGAAACAACACAAGTAGCTCTCTATCTTCTCATGGATGATTTTAAAGGTCTGTGGATTTTTGTCAGGATCACAGTTACTTTTAAGATCTTTAGAAGGTAGACTTTTATGAGTGCTCAGTGGTTTAGGATTCTGGGTCCCTTACCCCTTTGTCCTAGCACCTAGTTCACCCGGGGGCCGAGTGGAGGGAAGAGCAAGGATTGGAGCCAGGTGTCCTGGGTGTGGTTTCCACTCTGATGCTTACCTCAGTGACCTCATGTAAGTTACTCACCCCCAGAGCCAACTTCCTCCAGTTCTTTGAATGGTCAGCCTCTTTCCTATCTTAAGTCTTCTGGCTTCTCTTCATTTTCTGGTAACATCCACCACCTCTCCTCTCCTGACTACTTCTCATTCTTCCAAGCTCAGCTTAAGCATTGCAAACACCTGTTTCAGGCTGATCCCCACCCCTCTCTGCTTTAGTGTTCATTACAGCTCTCTAGTCGCTTTCTTCACCTATCGAAGTTTGAATTAATATATATGTTTATTCACCCTCCTGGCCCATACACAAAGACAAACTCCTTGAGGGCAGAAACTAGGTCTGTTGTCTCACTACCCAAAAGCCAATGCCTCACAGAGTGACATACAGCAAGTGCTCAAAAACATTAATTAAAGCAATGAATAAATGTATTTCCCAGCCTTAGTTTCTTCATCTATGAAGGGAATAATAACACTTGGTGTAAGATTTAAGTGAGATAAAAATAGGAAGAATCTGTCAGAGTTAGCTCATGACCTAGCATTGACATTGTTGTTATAAGTACATGAAAGGAACTATCCTGTTATGGTCCAGTGATTGTGTAAATTGGGCAAATTTCTTAGCCCTTTGGTGTCATTTATGTCATTTTTTAAATGAGAGCATTAGGCTATTTCATTTGAAGAGTCGCCTTTACCTATATAATTCCCTGTTAAGAAAAAAAAAAACTATATCTTGATTTTTAAGCATATGAGACACCTTCTTGATTAAACAATTAAAATGTTATGCTACAACATGCCTAAATATTTGAGTTACGATGTAGTGAGAACGTGAAACTATTCCTTTTCCTCTGGGAAATTCATTACCACCCAGGAGAAAAGGGGAATATTTCACTGGTTAGAATTCTGTGAGGCTTACCAGCAATAAAAAGAGGAGCTGGAAATAACAGGATTTCTCTGCTGTGATAAAACATGTATAAAATTCACTGCAAAATTAACAGCTTTTCCCATGTATAAAAACTGAAACTGCTTCTCCCATATTTCTAGATTTTCTATTCTGAGGGAAAGCTCTCCTTTTCCAATGGTAACGTGGCTCATCCCGTTCCTGGGCAATGGGGAAGTTGTGTCTCCTTGCCCCCGTGTGACTTCCTCTCACCACAGAACATAATGCACTTCCCAATTTACAGGGCTTGTGTCAAACTGCCAACCTGATCCAGACAACATGCCTTCTCAAGATGCCTTGGGGAGATGTGTTGCAAGAATAAGTAGACTCGCTTGGGTCGTTTTTCTCCTTTATTTTCTGTCATTCTGTGACTTGGTGCATTTTGCCTCTATTTTCTGCAGTTATAACAACAATGATGATGACAAGAACAAAAGCTAACATTTACTGAGGGTTTACTTTGTTTGGGGCACTGTTTAAATACGTAACGTGTATTAACTTATTACTCCTAATGTTGCAGGAATTATTTTCTTCTACGCTTTGCAGAGAAATAAAGAGGTTAAATAACTTGTTATGACAGACAAGTTATTAAGTAACAGAGCCAGGATTTGAATGCAGGCAGTATGGCTTCAGCGTCCATGCTTCTAACCACTATGTTTGTAAATGTCCACTATCAGCATGAACCCTGGTGATAAAAAACTGGTAAAATACCCCCAGTGATACCTGACTTGTGGTATTCCACCCTTATGTAATTTCCTCCCCTTGTGTGGAGGAGGGGAGGCATCCACCACTTTGCTTCCAATAGAAGACAGCGAAAGTGATGAGATATCACTTCTGAGATCATGGTATAAAAGTCTGCGACTTCCATATTCTCTCGCTCTTGTTCTCTGGCTCTTCCTTCTGATGAAGCAAGTTGTCATGTTGTGAGCTGTCCTATGGAGAAGCCCACTTGGCAAAAATCTAAGAGTGGCTTACAGCCAACAGCCATCAAGGAACTGAGGCTTTCAGTCCAATATCTAGCAAAGAACTAAATCTTGCCAACAACCATATGAATGAGCTTGGAAGTGGATCCTTCCCCAGTTGGGCCTAGTGAGGACTGCAGACTCAGCCAACACCTTCACTGTTCTCACTTGTGAGAGAGCCTAAGCTAGAGAACCCAATTATTCTGTGCCTGGATTCCAGACACACCTAAAGTGTGAAGTGATAGATACTTTAAACCACTACATTTTGGAGTGATATATTACACAGTAATACACAGTTGATACCAGACTTTAGCAGTCATTATTCCTTCCTTCCTTCCTTCCTTCCTTCCTTCCTTCCTTGTGTCAAGCCTTGCTATGTGTCAGGCAATATTTTTGCATACATTGTTTTATTTAATCCCATTACAGCCTTATGAGGACTGTATATATATATATATATATATATATATATATATACACACACACACACATATGTAATAATGTATATATATATGTACATGTAATAATGTATATATATATGTATTATAACTTTCATTATACAGGTCAGAAAACATCTCCAAGGGTTTATGGAATCTCATGGCACATATGCTGTAAACCAATGTTTGTCCTAGGGCTCTGTTATCTTTTCTTCTTTTATAAATGTATATCACTTCTTCCATAAACTATTCCAAAGTAATTCAATCCCCAAACCCCCTAATTCTACAAGTAAAGCTACTGGTCTTCTTGTCTGACACCTCTCTCTGCATCCTGTAAAAAAAATTACTAGTAATAGCATTGTTAAGTGACTTTAATATGCCAGGCGCTATGCTAAGAACTATATATACATTGTTTTACCTAAGTCTCCTAATAATAATGTGAAATAGATTCTATTACTTCATTATTTTGAAAATGAGGAAACTGAGGCTTATAATGTTAACTCATTTATATTCACAGAAATATAGCACTTTGTGTTACACTTATTACCTTTGATTGTAATTCATGTGCCTGATTTCCCCAATGGACTTCGAGCTCCAAAAGGACTTGCATCTGTGCAGACTATGGCACCCAGCACAGAACCTTCCCATATGGATGCTGAATAAATTGTCATTGAGTTGAATTTAATTTTAACCTCAAACCCTCCATTCTGTGCATATGGACAGTCATGTTTATTCAGAGCAATATCAATACCAAGAAAACTAATTCTGTGCTTTATAAGACCATAATATATATATTATTATCTACATAATATATAGACAGCATATATTTTGTTGTTGTTGTTTTGGCAACATTTCGGAGGAGAGAGTTGTTGCATTAACTGGTATCATTGACTCTTCTAACATCCTTGATTTGCATAGCATAGAATCACTAAAATGTCCTTTTCCTTCACAATTTGTATCATTATTTCACATGCTTTACAACTGAAAGTGATGTACAGAGTAGTGAATTCTGAGAGTTTACAAAATTCGTGGTTATAAAACAAGTAAATACCTTCAACATATTGTCTTCCTCAAATAATTGAAGGCAAGAGAAAATATACAGAAAGAATTTCTAAACCAGGATTCAAACCAAATGACATTTGGAAACTAAAATAATGAGGTAACCAGAAAACTCTTTAATCGAACTCCCACATTTCAGTAAATTGAATAATTGATATAGTTTATCTTGGAGGTTCTTACTGAATTGTTTGTAATTGCTTCATAAGAAAGCGATTTTTAAATTATCAACTTGATTAATTCATCTACTTAGGAATCATTTAATGAATGCTTACTATAGCAATACACTGGTATTCTATATTTGTAAACAATAATATAGAAATGAATGAAACATAATCTCTGTTACCAAGGGTCTTTCAGGATAATGAAGAAGTTAGTTGTGGATATAAATCGCTACAGTATGTCTAAGTGCGGAGATAGGTATATATTTTGGGAACACAGACAAGGAAGTTTCTAGTCTTAATAATAGGGCTGTATCAAAATGATATGTGGTATATAAAACTTTAATCAATTCATATGACTTCCATGTGATTCCATATTCTCTGGAATTTTCTTTAAATGAAGAAATGTAATTATAGAAACTACCAAATAAATATAGACATGTTGGAAAGCTTTGGCTCTCCTATAATAAATTCCTAGCAGCTAATGAGTCACCCAGAAAAATGGCACATTTAATGTTACATCTCTGTGTACTAACATTAGCACAGAATCACACCAGGAGAAATAAGAGTGTGAGAACCATAGGTATTTTGAACTCCCCAAATGTGTCTCAACTTCAGAAACACCTGTGCTAAGGAACTTTGTGCGTATCAGCTGTGATGACTCAAAGATTTTATAACTATGTGGGACTTAGCATTGCCAGATTTTCTTCATTGTGATTCAAAGGCAACCTAGCACTGTGCTGTAGAGTACAGACTTTATGAAGTCCAGATAGAATTACCCTATCCCTCAAGGAGCTTCCAATCTAATAGAGTTATAAAACAGACTGACTTTTAGACTTAAAATTGTTCAGAGTCACACAGACATTACATTTTTAAGCTAGAATCATAATGTATTTTTTGTTAAGTTCATTTTATAGAAAATGCTGTGATATTCTTTGAAATAACAGAACAGTTTTGTTAAATTAGGCAATAACCTCCATATTTATCTTAGAGATCATAATTCTTTCTTCCTTTCTCTTTTGGAACTTATGATATTTGAGTATTTAACCCTCGATTTCTCACAAATATCTAGCCCCTGCCTTGTCTGGTGCCCTCTATCTTGGCAGGCTTTTCAACTTGCCATATTGTATTTGTGTACCAAGAACTGCTATCACTGTAGTTAACTTACATGAATAGCATAGCTTATACCATGAACTTGTTGAGAACATTTTCCTTCTTCTGAAACACACCATGTCCAAACTGGAATTCATGGTCTTTTTGTCATCTCTATTCCCCAAGTTGGTTTTCACCCACTCCATAGTTTAGTCTCTCACAATGAAATACTGTGGTTGTCTTAGATTCTTCTTTGAGTCTCTGTTTTATTCTCATAAACTCCTGTCAATTCTTTCTCAAAGATGTTTTTCCTTTTCATTATTTCCCTTCTTTCTTTCCTTAGTTTCTGCCACAGCTATATTGTTTCTGGTTTTTCATACTCTGCTCTTCTTCTCCCTTGGATCAACTTCATATATACCCTTATTTATAAAGTTTATTTATTTATTTATTTTGAGAGAGACCATGCATACACACGTAAGCAGGGGAGGGGCAGAGAGACAGGGAGAGAGAATCCCAGGCAAGCTCCTCACCATCAGTGCAGAGCCTTATGCAGGGCTCGAACTCATGGACTGTGAAATCATGACCTGAGCTGAAAATCAAAAGTCTGATGCTTAAGCAGTTGAGCCACCCAGGTGCCACAATATATGCCCTTAGATGATCTTCTTGCATCATTTTCTTTTCTGTTCATCATTCATTTTGTCAAAGTACACAATGGATCATAACTGTGTCTCATTCAGCCTTTTTCTTCCCCTTCAGTATACTTACTACCTTTCTTTTTTTAAGAGAGTTTTGCCTATTCATAGAAAAAGTAGAAAGTACAGACGTGCTAAAAGTAGACAAAAATGCCATTTCACTCCTTGTAATATTGGTCTCTCCACAAAAAATCTGGAATAACTACATTCTGTATTTAAATTTAAAGTTCTTTTATATATCTCTGAAAACTTTTGTAGACATCTATATGAAGATTTTACATGCTTCTTCTGTGTGGTGTTTCTAGATTGTATTTTATAGCTATCTTTTTCCTTTGTATTTCTTAACTGGTTGTCATTGTTTTATATAAAATAAATATTTGTTAATTAAAAATATTCAACTCTCTCTGATTCTAGGAATTTTCAGTTTATTTTGTTGGAATTTATGAGCACATAATCTTACAATCTTCATAAAAAGGTATTTTTTTTACATCTTTGTTTTGAACATCATCTAGATTAGTATAGAACTTCCAGGAAAATGCTAAATACTAGTGGAAATAGCCTGCATCATTGTCTTGTTTTTGATGTCAATGGGAATGTTTCTGATGTTTCACTAAGTATCATTTTAGGTATAGTTTTACAATATCATGTTCACAAGTAAGTGTCCTTTACTTCCTAAGAGTTTTAACAAGGAGCAAGGGTTTTATTTTTATCAAATACCTTTTTGATATCACCTGAAAGAGAGAAACAATATTTTTTACTTTTAATTACTTTTGAAATGTAGTCTTTAATAAATTTCCTAATGTAAAATGAATGTTCATAATTCCCACCAGCTTGTGGGTATGGTTTAAGATATATTAATAATATATTTTTAGATTTTAAAAAAATATTTTATAAAGTTAACATGTACATAAAAGGAAACTGAAAACACAAGAAGCAAAGAACAAAGTCATTTAAAAATATTAATAATCTAAAAGCTGATGGCTTGTTGATCAGAAACCCTGATCCACTAGTAGTTCTAAATATGATACTAGCTTACCCCAAATTTTAGTAATTTCTTGTTGTCTCCAGAAGAAATTTAATAGGTATTCAGAAAGAAAATGTCATAGCCTTCTCATAACTTGCTGTAATGTGAGAAGTTTAATAGGAATTTGCTCAATAGTGAAGTTTTTTCTGTATATAAGATTTAAAAAATATTATTTCCTTTTCCATTATTAAATATACCTTAGCTTTTAGGTATGTTTTCTTTCTGTTTTTAAGGCAGTGTTTTTACATCATAGTGTACTTTAAAATTTCCCTTTCTAGGGGAGCTTAGGTGGCTCAGTTGGGTAAAGGCTCTTGGTTTTGGCTCAGGTCATGATCTCATGGTTGGTGGGTTCAAGCCCCATGTCAGGCTCTGTTCTGATGGTGTGGAGCCTGCTTGATGTTCTCTCTCTCTTTCCCCCTCTCTCTCTCTCTCCCTCCCTCTCTCTCCCTCCCTCTCTCTGCCCCTCCCCTGCTCTCTTTCTCTCAAAATAAACAAAAATTAAAAAAAAAATCCTTCTAGAATTTTATTTTTAAATTCTGGTTTTATAATTGCATGGATAAATTATTATGTAAAAATCTTGATTTAGGTGATCAATTAAAATTTATTCGAGGCCTATTTTATTTTGTAATTTTTCTAAAAATGTGATATATATATATATAATTACAGTGAAAAAACTCATAACATGAAATCAACTCTTAAATTTTTGTTTTAAATATTTAACTCTTAAATTTTATACAGTACTGTATTGTTAACGGTATGCAAATTATTGTATAGTAGATCTCTAGAACTTTTTCACAGAGCATGTCTGAAGCTCTCTATTGAACAGCATCTCCCCTTTTCCCCTACTCCAGACCTTGGAAACACCATTTTACTTTCTTATTCTATGAATTTGGCTAGCTGTCTTACATGAGGGAAATTATGCAGTATTTGCTCTTCTACGACTGCCTATTTTACTTAGCATAATGTCTTCAGAGTTCCTCCATGTTGTAGCATATGACAGGAATTCCTTCTTTTTTATGACTAATATTTCACTGTATAAAACCTTCCTATTCTTTATTCATCTAATGATGGACATTTAGGTGTTTCCACCTCTTGGCTATTGTGATTAATGCTACAATGAACACAGGAGTGCAGGTATCATTTTGAGATTCTGTTTTCAATGATTTGGATAAATATCCAGAAGTGTAATTGTTGGATCCTACATTAGTCTCATTTTTAATTTTTTCAGTAACCTCCATATTGTTTTTCATAGTAGCTGCATCACTTTTTCATTCCTCCTAACAATACATAAGAGTTCCAATTTTTCCACATCTTTACCAACACTTGTTTGTTTTTGACAATAGCCATTATAACATTTGTGAGCTGATATCTCATTATGGTTTTGATTTGCAATTCCCTGATTAGCGATGTTGATCATCTTTTCATATACTTGTTTGCCAAGTTAAGTCTTCTTACGAGAAATGTCTATTCAAGTCCTTTGCTCATTTTTCAGTTGGAGTATGTGTGTATGAATGTATGCATTTTTGCTAATGAGTTGTCAGAATTCCTTACATATGTTGGAAATAATCCCTTGTAAAATATGTGGTTTACATATACCTTCTCTTATTCTGTAGGTTGACTTTTCATTATATTATTTCCTTTTCTGTGTGGAAGCTTTTTAGTTTGATGTAGTCTCACTTGTTTTTGCTTTTGTTACCTGTGCTTTTTGTGACATATTCAAGAAATCACTGCCAAGGCCAATGTTGTGAGGCTGTTCCCCTATGTTTTCTTCTGGGAGTTTTATCGTTTCAGTTCTTACATTTAAGTCTTTAATCCATTTTGAGTGGATTTTTGTTTATGGTATAAGAGTCCAATTTTATTTTATTTTTTTGCATGTGACTGTAGAAAGTAACATACTATGACAGATGGGATGTGGCAATTTTTCTGGATATACACCTTGTTTTTTGAGCCACTGGTAAAGAAGGTAGAAACAGAGAATATTTTGCCTACTTTTTGCAGGATTAGTAGATTGTTAATTGCCACTTTCAGGAAAATCTTCCATTTTTGTAATTTATAGAAATTTTCCTAGATTTTGGCAGTAATTGAATGAGCAGACTTCTGTCTTGCTATGAGATTTTGCTTGTAATTTTACAGTTTTTATGTATCTATTAGTCGGAAATTGAGAGTGATTCTTTTTTGGAGAGCTCGCCAGTTACTTTCATACCTCTTTCATAATGTAATAATTTTGAATAGCAAGGTCTTCTATGAAGTAAGCTCACTTGCCCTTATCAAGTAATATTTTTTCACTGTTCCCCAGTAAAAACTTAATGAGCCAATGAGGAGAAACACTTATGTTTTCTCTATTGCTTATATATTCCTGTTTTTCTCATCCACATTGTACTAATCCATCAAGGGTCATATAATACATCATTATGAGGGTTTTCTTTCCTGAACTCTCAAAATGTATTCTTGATAACATAAATTGGATGCTCTAAAGTTATTTTTGTCTTCTGACTTTCATATGTATAATCTTGATTCCATGATTGGAGTTCTTTAGCAATAGGACCTATGTTTAATGCAATGTTAACTTATTAAGTATTTGAATATCCACAGAAAATTGCAGTAGAATTTGTAAGGATATTTAAAATACAAAAGTCACAGTTCCAGATAATTTAATATCCAATACAGAAAATTATATATATATATATATATATATATATATATATATATATATATATATATACTTTTTTTTTTTTTTTTGAGAGAGAGAGAGAGAGTACATGCATGCATAAGGGGGAAGGGACAGAGAGAGGGGAAGGGAGAGAATCATAACCACACTCAGCATGGAGCCCCAACACGAGGCTTGATCCCATTACACTGGAATCATGACCTGAGCCGAAATCAAGAGTCAATTACTTAACCAACTGAGTCACCCAGGTGCCCCATAATAAAGAAAATTCTTTGTAGGTATCTCCATAAAGACTCAAATAACTGTTCTGTAGAATAACAAATTACACATTCTATATGATATTATAGAATCAAGGGGACAGAAATGGCATTTTCTGGTATTAATTTGTCAGTGGCCTTAATGATATGTGAGGCAGGCGAGGGTTCAGAAGTATTTATGGATTGAGTAGTGAGAAAGAATTTCATCTGTTGTTTGCAATGTCCTAGGCACATAGTTGTTGGGTTAAAAAAATCTTTAAAAATCACTAGAGAAAAGATGAAAACAATGAGATAGGGGTTACAAATTTACTAGATTTATGAAGGGCAGAAGTGATTGTGTTCCCTGGGGTAACATATTTCAGATGTAAAGACAACCAAGCTAGCAGCATCAAAACCAGCTTTGCCTGCTTACTAAAACTTCATAATGATGCTATCCAATTAAGGGAATAAAATGATGCTGAGTCACTTTTGAAATCTGAATGTACTCAACAGGTATCAGATTTTCATCTAAATTATAAATTTGTAACTGGATTCTATCTTTTACTGCAGTCTTGCTGTTTCCTGTCTGAGTGACACATGATAATGTGATTAATTACTCTAATTTGTCTTCAGCAAATCTTAATTTCATAGTTTGAAAATATATAGGTTGTCATCTAACAAATACACAACTAGTTAATAAGCATATGTGATATGCTGCATTTATTATAATATAATAATCCATGCAATGAAATCAGGTTTAGCAAACTAAAACACAAATGCTCAAGTAAGAGCAACAAAGACCAGAAATGGTGCTTTTAAGTTTTCTTTGCACTGATCAGCATTTGAATTTAAATGTCAGATAAAATTTGACTATCACATTTATGCATTAATTCCATGACTATTTATATTTCATTTGGAGGTCTTATCTCTGTTTTCATTTTAAGATACAAAGAATCAGACTAAATGTTCTTTAACACATTTAAAGAACACGTGATATAACCAGTATTTCCCTTTTCTGTCCTTGAAAACAGCAGTTAGCAATTTTGCTTCTTTTGAGGCATAGTCTCCTGGAATCTAAGAATTGGCTTTCATCAGACTCTTCTGTTATACCTCCTCCATTTTCTGGTTTTGGCAAATGAAGCATAGAATTGTTAAAGGATTTGCCACTGTTCATGATTGTATTTTATAAAGAACCCATATTGAAACCTACATGTGCTTTTGATGATGTGTTCCAGGGGCTTGCCAGGGGGTCAGTGTTGAGTTGACGGATGAAGTTGTTTTGTTTTTGTCTTTGTTTTAGAGAGGGAGAAAATGCTAGTGGGGGAAAGAGGCAGAGGGAGAAAGAGAAAGAGAGAGAGAGAGAGAAAGAATCTTAAGCAGGCTCCTCGCTCAGCACAGAGCCAGATGTGGAGCTTGATCTCATAACCCTGGGATCACGACCTGAGCCAAAATCAAGATTCTGACGCTTAACTGACTATGCCACCCAGATGCCCGTGTTTTATCTCTTTCTTATAGGTCATCTTTTTTCTATCATTCCCCTAGGCTCCCTACTTGCACTTTATTGTGGTCTTTGGTTTTATGTAGGTATTTGTTGGTCTCTCCTTGCTCATCGGTTCATTTATTTGAGCTTTAGCTTATCCTGTCTTATTAGCCTCTTATTTTACGGGCATGTATTTGACCTAGTTATATGGCTTTACACCTTTGAATGCTTTTTGAAATCTAAGCTTCTCATAGAGATCTATTGGCAATCACATGATGTGATGTCGATATGTTGTCTGTTAATTTTTGTTCAGCCTAGCTACTTTAATATTATCTATGATATTTGAGATATTTAAAAATTGTACCATCAAAAATTTACTTTTTAGTTTCTCTCATCCATTTATTTATTTTTTTTTTTTTGAGGTTGTTTTTTTTTTTTTTTTTTTTTAATATATGAAATTTACTGTCAAATTGGTTTCCATACAACACCCAGTGCTCATCCCAAAAGGTGCCCTCCTCAATACCCATCACCCACCCTGCCCTCCCTCCCACCCCCCATCAACCCTCAGTTTGTTCTCAGTTTTTAACAGTCTCTTATGCTTTGGCTCTCTCCCACTCTAACCTCTTTTTTTTTTTTTTTTCTTTCCTTCCCCTCCCCCATGGGTTTCTGTTATGTTTCTCAGGATCCACATAAGAGTGAAACCATATGGTATCTGTCTTTCTCTGTATGGCTTATTTCACTTAGCATCACACTCTCCAGTTCCATCCATGTTGCTACAAAAGGCCATATTTCATTTTTTCTCATTGCCACATAGTATTCCATTGTGTATATAAACCACAACTTCTTTATCCATTCATCAGTTGATGGACATTTAGGCTCTTTCCATAATTTGGCTATTGTTGAGAGTGCCGCTATAAACATTGGGGTACAGGTGCCCCTATGCATCAGTACTCCTGTATCCCTTGGATAAATTCCTAGCAGTGCTATTGCTGGGTCATAGGGTAGGTCTATTTTTAATTTTCTGAGGAACCTCCACACTGCTTTCCAGAGCGGCTGCACCAATTTGCATTCCCACCAACAGTGCAAGAGGGTTCCTGTTTCTCCACATCCTCTCCAGCATCTATAGTCTCCTGATTTCTTCATTTTGGCCACTCTGACTGGCGTGAGGTGGTATCTGAGTGTGGTTTTGATTTGTATTTCCCTGATAAGGAGCAACGTTGAGCATCTTTTCATGTGCCTGTTGGCCATCCGGATGTCTTCTTTAGAGAAGTGTCTATTCATGTTTTCTGCCCATTTCTTCACTGGGTTATTTGTTTTTTGGGTGTGGAGTTTGATGAGCTCTTTATAGATTTTGGATACTAGCCCTTTGTCCGATGTGTCATTTGCAAATATCTTTTCCCATTCCGTTGGCTGCCTTTTAGTTTTGTTGGTTGTTTCCTTTGCTGTGCAGAAGCTTTTTATCTTCATAAGGTCCCAGTAATTCACTTTTGCTTTTAATTCCCTTGCCTTTGGGGATGTGCCGAGTAAGAGATTGCTACGGCTGAGGTCAGAGAGGTCTTTTCCTGCTTTCTCCTCTAAGGTTTTGATGGTTTCCTGTCTCACATTCAGGTCCTTTATCCATTTTGAGTTTATTTTTGTGAATGGTGTGAGAAAGTGGTCTAGCTTCAGCCTTCTGCATGTTGCTGTCCAGTTCTCCCAGCACCATTTGTTAAAGAGACTGTCTTTTTTCCATTGGATGTTCTTTCCTGCTTTGTCAAAGATGAGTTGGCCATACGTTTGTGGGTCTAGTTCTGGGGTTTCTATTCTATTCCATTGGTCTATGTGTCTGTTTTTATGCCAATACCATGCTGTCTTGATGATGACAGCTTTGTAGTAGAGGCTAAATTCTGGGATTGTGATGCCTCCTGCTTTGGTCTTCTTCTTCAAAATTACTTTGGCTATTCGGGGCCTTTTGTGGTTCCATATGAATTTTAGGATTGCTTGTTCTAGTTTCGAGAAGAATGCTGGTGCAATTTTGATTGGGATTGCATTGAATGTGTAGATAGCTTTGGGTAGTATTGACATTTTGACAATATTTATTCTTCCAATCCATGAGCATGGAATGTCTTTCCATTTCTTTATATCTTCTTCAATTACCTGCATAAGCTTTCTATAGTTTTCAGCATACAGATCTTTTACATCTTTGGTTAGATTTATTCCTAGGTATTTTATGCTTCTTGGTGCAATTGTGAATGGGATCAGTTTCTTCATTTGTCTTTCTGTTGTTTCATTGTTAGTGTATAAGAATGCAACTGATTTCTGCACATTGATTTTGTATCCTGCAACTTTGCTGAATTCATGTATCAGTTCTAGCAGACTTTTGGTGGAGTCTATCGGATTTTCCATGTATAATATCATGTCATCTGCAAAAAGCGAAAGCTTGACTTCATCTTTGCCAATTTTGATGCCTTTGATTTCCTTTTGTTGTCTGATTGCTGATGCTAGAACTTCCAGCACTATATTGAACAACAGCGGTGACAGTGGGCATCCCTGTCGTGTTCCTGATCTCAGGGAAAAAGCTCTCAGTTTTTCCCCGTTGAGGATGATGTTAGCTGTGGGTTTTTCATAAATGGCCTTTATGATCTTTAAGTATGTTCCTTCTATCCCGACTTTCTCAAGGGTTTTTATTAAGAAAGGGTGCTGGATTTTGTCAAAGGCCTTTTCTGCATCGATTGACAGGATCATATGGTTCTTCTCTTTTTTTTTTGTTAATGTGATGTATCACGTTGATCGATTTGCGAATGTTGAACCAGCCCTGCATCCCAGGAATGAATCCCACTTGATCATGGTGAATAATTCTTTTTATATGCTGTTGAATTCGATTTGCTAGTATCTTATTAAGAATTTTTGCATCCATATTCATCAGGGATATTGGCCTGTAGTTCTCTTTTTTTACTGGGTCTCTGTCTGGTTTAGGAATCAAAGTAATACTGGCTTCATAAAATGAGTCTGGAAGTTTTCCTTCCCTTTCTATTTCTTGGAATAGCTTGAGAAGGATAGGTATTACCTCTGCTTTAAATGTCTGGTAGAACTCCCCTGGGAAGCCATCTGGTCCTGGACTCTTATTTGTTGGGAGATTTTTGATAACCGATTCAATTTCTTCGCTGGTTATGGGTCTGTTCAAGCTTTCTATTTCCTCTTGATTGAGTTTTGGAAGAGTGTGGGTGTTTAGAAATTTGTCCATTTCTTCCAGGTTGTCAAATTTGCTGGCATATAATTTTTCATAGTATTCACTGATAATTGTTTGTATCTCTGAGGGATTGGCTGTAATCATTCCATTTTCATTCATGATTTTATCTATTTGGGTCATCTCCCTTTTCTTTTTGAGAAGCCTGGCTAGAGGTTTGTCAATTTTGTTTATTTTTTCAAAAAACCGACTCTTGGTTTTGTTGATCTGCTCTACCGTTTTTTTAGATTCTATATTGTTTATTTCTGCTCTGATCTTTATTATTTCTCTTCTTCTGCTGGGTTTAGGCTGCCTTTGCTGTTCTGCTTCTATTTCCTTTAGGTGTGCTGTTAGGTTTTGTATTTGGGATTTTTCTTGTTTCTTGAGATAGGCCTGGATTGCAATGTATTTTCCTCTCAGGACTGCCTTCGCTGCATCCCAAAGCGTTTGGATTGTTGTATTTTCATTTTCGTTTGTTTCCATATATATTTTAATTTCTTCTCTAATTGCCTGGTTGACCCACTCATTCGTTAGTAGGGTGTTCTTTAACCTCCATGCTTTTGGAGGTTTTCCAGACTTTTTCCTGTGGTTGATTTCAAGCTTCATAGCATTGTGGTCTGAAAGTATGCATGGTATAATTTCAATTCTTGTAAACTTATGAAGGGCTGTTTTGTGACCCAGAATATGATCTATCTTGGAGAATGTTCCATGTGCACTCGAGAAGAAAGTATATTCTGTTGCTTTGGGATGCAGAGTTCTAAATATATCTGTCAAGTCCATCTGATCCAATGTATCATTCAGGGCCCTTGTTTCTTTATTGACTGTGTGTCTAGGTGATCTATCCATTTCTGTAAGTGGGGTGTTAAAGTCCCCTGCAATGACCACATTCTTATCAATAAGGTTGCTTATGTTTATGAGTAATTGTTTTATATATCTGGGGGCTCGGGTATTTGGTGCATAGACATTTATAATAGTTAGCTCTTCCTGGTGGATAGACCCTGTGATTATTATATAATGCCCTTCTTCATCTCTTGTTACAGCCTTTAATTTAAAGTCTAGTTTGTCTGATATAAGTATGGCTACTCCAGCTTTCTTTTGGCTTCCAGGAGCATGATAAATAGTTCTCCATCCCCTCACTCTCAATCTAAAGGTGTCCTCAGATCTAAAATGAGTCTCTTGTAGACAGCAAATAGATGGGTCTTGCTTTTTTATCCATTCTGATACCCTATGTCTTTTAGTTGGCGCATTTAATCCATTTACATTCAGTGTTATTATAGAAAGATATGGGTTTAGAGTCATTGTGATGTCTGTATGTTTTATGTTTGTAGTGATGTCTCTGGTACTTTGTCTCACAGGATCCCCCTTAGGATCTCTTGTAGGGCTGGTTTCGTGGTGACAAATTCCTTCAGTTTTTGTTTGTTTGGGAAGACCTTTATCTCTCCTTCTATTCTAAATGACAGACTTGCTGGATAAAGGATTCTCGGCTGCATATTTTTTCTGTTTAGCACACTGTAGATATCGTGCCAAGCCTTTCTGGCCTGCCAAGTTTCAAAGGAGAGATCAGTCACGAGTCTTATAGGTCTCCCTTTATATGTGAGGGCACGTTTATCCCTTGCTGCTTTCAGAATTTTCTCTTTATCCTTGTATTTTGCCAATTTCACTATGATATGTCGTGCAGAAGATCGATTCAAGTTACGTCTGAAGGGAGTTCTCTGTGCCTCTTGGATTTCAATGCCTTTTTCCTTCCCCAGTTCAGGGAAGTTCTCAGCTATAATTTGTTCAAGTACCCCTTCAGCACCTTTCCCTCTCTCTTCCTCCTCTGGGATACCAATTATGCGTATATTATTTTTTTTTTAGTATATCACTTAGTTCTCTAATTTTCCCCTCATACTCCTGGATTTTTTTATCTCTCTTTCTTTCAGCTTCCTATTTCTCCATAACTTTATCTTCTAGTTCACCTATTCTCTCCTCTGCCTCTTCAAGCCGAGCCATTGTGGTTTCCATTTTGTTTTGCATTTCGTTTAAAGCGTTTTTCAACTCCTCGTGACTGTTCCTTAGTCCCTCGATCTTTATGGCAAGAGATTCTCTGCTGTCCTGTATACTGTTTTCAAGCCCAGCGATTAATTTTATGACTATTATTCTAAATTCACTTTCTGTTATATTATTTAAATCCTTTTTGATCAGTTCATTAGCTGTTGTTATTTCCTGGAGATTCTTCTGAGGGGAATTCTTCCGTTTGGTCATTTTGGAGAGTCCCTGGCGTGGTGAGGACCTGCAGGGCACTTCCCCTGTGCTGTGGTGTATAACTGGAGTTAGTGGGCGGGGCCGCAGTCCGACCCGATGTCTGCCCCCAGCCCACCGCTGGGGCCACAGTCAGACTGGTGTGTGGCTTCTCTTCCCCTCTCCTAGGGGCGGGATTCACTGTGGGGTGGCGTGTCCCGTCCGGGCTACTTGCACACTGCCAGGCTTGTGTTGCTGGGGATCTGGCGTATTAGCTGGGGTGGGTAGGCAAGGTGCACGGGGGCTGGAGGGGCAGGCTTAGCTCGCTTCTCCTTAGGTGATCCACTTCAGGAGGAGCCCTGTGGCAGCGGGAGGGAGTCAGATCCGCTGCCGGAGGTTTGGCTCTGCAGAAGCACAGAGTTGGGTGTTTGCGCGGAGCGAGCAAGTTCCCTGGCAGGAACTGGTTCCCTTTGGGATTTTGGCTGGGGGATGGGCGGGGGAGATGGCGCTGGCGCCTTTGTTCCCCGCCAAGCTGAGCTCTGCCGTCCGGGGGCTCAGCAGCTCTCCCTCCCTTTGTCCTCCAGCCTTCCCGCTTTCCGAGCAGAGCTGTTAACTTATGACCTCCCAGACGCTAAGTCGCGCTTGCTGTCGGAACACAGTCTGTCCGGCCCCTCCGCTTTTGCCAGCCAGACTCGGGGGCTCTGCTTGGCCGGCGAGCCGCCCCTCCGCCCCGGCTCCCTCCCGCCAGTCCGTGGAGCGCGCACCGCCTCGCCGCCCTTCCTACCCTCTTCCGTGGGCCTCTGGTCTGCGCTTGACTCCTGAGACTCCGTTCTGCTAATCCTCTGGCGGTTTTCTGGGTTCTTTAGGCAGGTGTAGGTGGAATCTAAGTGATCGGCCGGACGCGCTGTGAGCCCCGCGTCCTCCTACGCCGCCATCTTCCGCGATGTCTCTCATCCATTTAAATCAACATCCTTTTAGCTTTGGCTTCATGCCTACCTTTCTTCAAACATTTTTGGAATTTGTTTCCTTAAAGTTATGATGTATGGGTGAATAGACTCTAGGCTTCTTTTTTTCAGTATTGCAGATTTATGATAAAAAAGTTAAGGTATAATGTTTATGACAACATCTAGTGACAACAGCAAGGGGTTATTTATTTTTTAAATCTTATTTATGATATTAGTAGAGATTAAAAGACTAATAACCTATTGGGTGGATTATGAAGGTATTGATAATTCTAATTTCATAATGTAGAGCTATAAATTATTATTTTTAAAAAAGTTTTAAAATGTTTTATTTATTATCGAGAGATAGAGGATGAGTGAGGGAGGGGAAGAGAGACAGAGGGACACAGAATCTGAAGCAGACTCCAGGCTCTCAGCTGTCAACACAGAGCCCGACATGGGGCTTGAACTCACAAGCTGTGAGATCATGACCTGAGCTGAAGTCAGACACTCAACCAACTGAGCCACCCAGGTGCCCCTATGAATTATTTTTAAGGTAATTTTGGCAATGCTAATCACATTTTATATAAATGCACTTCTTTCAGGTTAGTGATTTCAATTTCCCGAATTTCTTCTAATGGAAATATTCTTTGAAATACTTATATGAGCCAGGACACTTCTATCTTTGTTTTGAATTTTTCCATGTTATAAACAACATACATGTCATTGGAAATTAGTTAAAAAATTAGGATGCAATCATAGAATACTATGTACTGTTAGAAGGAATGAGACATTTTAGTATTTTGTTATAAGCCTTTCCAAATTCAACATATTAAAAGTCATGCAGATATTTGTAAATTTAGATTGAATAATCCTATTTTTAACAATAAGGAATTCTAAGGAATTCACCAGAAGAACCAGTAAAAATATGTGCAAAATTTGCATGTCTGATTATTCCAAAAGAGCAGTAAAGAATTAACCTAAATATTCAACAATTTGGAAATGATTAAGTTAACCATGGTTCACCAATTAGTGTGATATTATATAGATAATAACAGATTATTAAAGTACAAGATAGAAAATGTTTTTGGTTATAACTTGCTAAATCATGAAGAATGCAATATATTATATGTATTGCAATAACCATATATAGGAAATATGTTACATCAGTGTAATTATGGGTATTTTCTTAAGAAAGTCATTTAATATTGTATAGATTTTTAAATTACAAAAAAGTGAATACTATACTAGAACTTAGGCATTTAGGAGCATTATGGGACAATCAAAGTCTACTATCACTCCTGTGCTACCTTAGTTACTATGGTATTAGGCTATTTTTCTGTCATCTCCTCTTCATGCAAATGTTCCCTACTCTGCTTCCTATGTTTTATGTACTATTTTCTATACCACTGTGTTCATTGTTGATAAATTAATAGTCTCTTTTCTGTCTCTTTATGTTTGGTATTAATTTTAAAAATGCATGTATCACTGATGATTTTTTTTCTCACCAAGACTCAGTGAAGCATATACATTTGATTTCAGTTTCTAAGTTCTCATCCCAGGTTTTCTTTCTTTTCTTTTTCTTTTTCTTTCTTCTTTTTTTTTTTTTTTTAAGTATACTTGACACATAATGTTACATTAGTTTCAGGTATGCAAACTAGTAATTCAACAATTCTACCTTATGCTCATCACAAATGTAGTTACCATCTGTCACCATACAGTGCTATTACAATATCATTGATTATATTCTCTATGTTGTGCCTTTTATTCCTGTGACATATTCATTCCATAACTAGAAGCCTGTATCTCTTACTCCTCTTCACCTGTTTTGCCCATCTCCCAACCCTCTCCCCTCTGGCACCCATTGCTTTGTTCTCACCCATTGCTTTGTTGGTCTGTTTCTGCTTTTTGTTTATCTGTTTTATTATTTTTAATGATTTAACCTTTTTAAGGTACATTTTATTTTAATACTCAGTTTTTGTTCTTTATTAACATCTGGTAATTAAGCCTCTTAGTTAAATAGTTTTTATTAATTTTGAATCTACATCATTCTGTTTCTTAATTTTTTCTGGCCAATATTCCTTTCTGACATTAAAATCCAGTGAATGTTCATTAAAAATACAGAGTTGAAAGGCAGTGGAGTTAAGATGACAGAGAAGTAGGGACACTGAGATTTTCCTCGACTCTTAAACAGTGTCAGATCACTTGCAACACCTAGAAAATCAATCTGTGTGGCAGAAGGATTTCCATAGTTGGAGGGAGACAGGTTGGCAGGATTGAGGTGCATGTATGTGAATTGGGGGAGATAAAATGGCATAAGCATGGAAGCAAGGGAACCCCTTCTGTGGAGAGAAAAAAGGGAGAGAAAGGGAGAGAGAAGCTGTGAAATTGCGGTATCAACTCAGCACAAGAGGAAAACCTCTCTGGACCACAGACTGGGGAATGAGAAATATGGAAAGTGCCAGTTTCTGTTTTGAAAACAGCCTTAGGAGCTGAAACTTGGACATTTCAAAGGTGTGCAACTTTCTCTGGAGCAAAACTGAAGCTGTGTGTATGTGCCTTCGGGGGAAGAGGCCAGCCCCGGGGCCCAGTAGTGATCTTGGGGGTGCACTGGGAGAGAACAGTCCCCTCCCTTGAGTACTGTGGGAAGAGGGAATATTGCCCCCCCACCACCCCCAAGGACAAAGGACCCTATAGACATCAGCCAGAGGCCCTTGTTGACTGGGCATAGTGGCACTGCCCCAGATCCAGGTGTGTACAGAGTGGGATCCTTTAAGACATCAAATTTTGAATCCCAGCCAAGCACCTTGGAGGTGCAGGAAACTGGAGCAGGGCAAACTGGCCTGCCTGCACAACTCTGTGAGGGCTGGCTAGACAGGTGGTTTGAGACACCCAGTCTGAGAAGGAGAGACTGGGAGGTTACCATTGTTCTTTCCAAAACCAACATGGTGGGAATTCAGAGAGCAACCCAGTAGCCCCCAGTGGAGGCAGGACTGGATTACATCAAACCCTGCCCCTCCATGCCTGGTAACTGCTTATCTACCAGAGTGAGATTGGCACTATCATTCATATATATATATATATATATATATATATATATGTGCATGTACACATGTACATATGTGTATGTATATATATGTATACACACTATCATTCATATATATACACACACATATGTGTATGTATATATATATGTATATACACATATATATGTATATACACACATATAACTATATGTATATATATGTATATATACACACATATGTATATGTATATATGTGTGTGTATATATACATATATATAATTTTTTTGTTCATTTTATTTGTTTGATCAGGTGTTTTTACTCTATACCTTTTCTATCAGTTCTTCTCTACTTTCTCTGGATTTAGTCTTATAGTTTTTTTCATTCTCTGTTAGGTTTTCTTTTCTCCCCTTTCATTTTTCTCTTTGTATGGGACTAGGCTTCTGCCTCCCCCACTCTTCTTTTTCTAGGGTTACTTCAATGAACAAATCAAAGCACACCTGGATGAAGGTCCAAACACTCCACCACTACAAGCAAGGAGGAGCTTTGTAGAGGACTGACCAGTGGGATAGAGCAGCCAAAATGCAACAATAGAGTGCATGCAACATATATCAAAAACATTTCCTGAAGTGCCAGGCCGTGGACAGTGTATGCCCCCTTTTTAATATAGTAGTACTTATAGGTACAGGATACATAACAAGCTATTAAAACATGCAAAATACAGAAACGTGGCCAAGAATGACAAAATGGAAGAATTTACCACAAAAGAAAATTCAGGAAGAAATCACAGCCAGAGAATTGCTCAAAATAGATATAAACAATATATCTGAACAAGAATTTAGAATAGCAGTTATAAGACTAATAGCTAGGCTTGAAAAGAGCATAGAAGACAGCAGAGAATCTCTTGCTATAGAGATCAGAGACCTAAGAACTAGTCATGATGAATTAAGAAATGCTATAAATGAGACGCAAAATAAACTAGATACAGCGACAGTGAGGATGGAAGAAGCAGAGGAGAGAATAGGTGAAATAGTAGATAAAATTATGGAAAGTGATGAAGCTGAAAAAAAGAGGGTAAGGGAATTGCTAGATCATGAGGGAAGAATTGGAGAGCTAAGTGATTCATTACATGAAACAAAACAATATTCATATCAGAGGAGTTACAGAAGATGAAGGGCAAGAGAAAGAGGCAGAAGGTGTATTTGAACAAATTGTAGATGAGAACTTCCCTGATCTAGGGAAGGAAGCAGGCATCCAAGTCCAAGAGGCACAGACAACTGCCTTCAAAATCAAGAAAAATAGTTCAAACCGTGATGTATCATTGTGAAATTGACAAAATACAAAGATAAAGAGAAAATTCTGAAGCAGAGAGGGACAAACAGTCCTTAACCTACAAGGGTAGACATACAAGGGTAGTAGCAGGTCTGTGCACTGACACTTGGCAGGCCAGAAGGGAGTGGCAGGAAATATTCAATGTGCTTAATTGGAAAAATATGCAGCCAAGAATCCTTTATCCAGCAAGGCTGTTATTCAGAATAGGAGAGAGAAAGCCTTTCCCAGAAAAACAAAAACTAAAAGAGTCCATGAGCACTAAACCAGCCCTGCACAAGATCCTAAGGGAGACTCTGTGAGTGGAACACAGTAAAGACAACAAAGGACCATAGACATAACCACAAACATGAATCCTACAGATAACGCAATGGCACTAAATCCATATTTTTCAATAATCACTCTGAGTGTAAATGGACTACATGCCCCAATCAAAAGACATTGCATATCAGAATGGATAAAAAAACAAGATCCATATATATGCTGCCTACAAGACACTCATTTTAGACATGAGGACACCTGCAGATTCAAAGTGAGGGGATGGAGAGCAATCTATCATGCTAATGGACGTCAAAAGAAAGCCAGAGGAGCCATGCCTATATCAGACAAACTAGGTTTTAAAACAAAGACTGTAACAAGAGATGAAGAAGGACATTATATCATAATTAAGGGGTCTATCATTCAAAAAGACCTACAATTATAAATGGTTATGCCCCCCAACATGAAAGAACCTAAATATAAACCAATTAATCATAAACATGAATGTATTAATACTAATACTGTAACTATAGGTGATTTTAACACTCTACTGATAACAATGGAGAGATCATCCAGGCAGAAAATCAATAAGGAAACAATGGCTCTGAAAGACGCATTGGACCACATGGACTTAACAGATATATTCAGAACTTTTCATCCTAAAACAACAGAATACACATATTTCTCAACTGCACATAGAATATTCTCCAAAACAGGTCACATACTGGGTCACAAAACAGCCCTCAACAAGTACAAAAAGATTGAGATCATACCATGCATATTTTTTGCCCACAATGCCATGAAACTCAAAATCAACCACAAGAAAAATTTGGAAAACCCCCAAATACATGGAGGTTAAAGAACATCCTACTAAAGAATGAATGGGTCAACCAGACAATAAAGAAGAAATTTAAAAATATATGGAAACAAATGAAACCATCAAAATCCTACAGGAGAAAACAGGCAATAACCTCTTTGACCTTGGCCACAGCAACTTCTTTCTTGACATGTCTGCAATGGCAAGGGAAATAAAAGGAAAAGTGAACTATTGACACCTCATCAAGGTAAAAATCTGCACAGCAAAGGAAACAATCAACAAAACTAAAAGGCAACTGATGGAATGGGAGAAGATATTTGCAAATGACATGGTGGATAAAGGTTTAGTATCCAAAGTCTGTAAAGAACTTACCAAATTCAACACCCAAAAAACAATCCAGTGAAGAAATGAGCAGGAGACATGAATAGACATTTTTCCAAAGAAGACATCCAAATGGCTAACACACCCACAGAAAGATGCTCAACATCACTCATCATCAGGGAAATACAAATCAAAACCACAGTGAGATACCATCTCACACTGGTAAGATTGACTAAAATTTAACAACTCAGGAAACAGCAAATGTTGGCTAGTTGTGGAGAAAGAGGAATCCTATTGCACTGTTGGTGGGAATGCACGGTGGTGTAGCCACTCTGGAAAACAGTATGGAGGTTCCTTAAAAAATTAAAGAAGAACTGCCCTGCAACCTAGCAAACACACACACACACACACACACACTACTACTACTACTACTACTACTCAGTGATGAAAAAAGAATGAAATCTTGCCATTTGCAACAACATGGCTGGAACTGGAGGGTATCACGCTAAGCAAAATAAGTCAGAGAAAGGTAGGTATAATTTATAATTATATAAATATAATTTATATATAATTATATTATATAATATATATATTTATATATAATTTCACTCACATGTAGAATTTGAGAAAACAGATGATCATGGGGATAGAAATGAAAAATAAGATAAAAACAGAGAGGGAGGCAAATCATAAGAGACTTAAATATAGAGAACAAACTGAGGGTTGATGGGGGTGGAGAAATGCGTTATGGGCAGTAAGGAAGACACTTGTTGTAATGAGCACTGGGTAATGTATGTAAGTGATGAATCACTGGGTTCTACTCCTAAAGCCAAGACTATACTGTATCCTAAGTAACTTGAGAATAACATTCACACACACACACACACACACACACACATATATATATATATATATATGTATGTGTATATATATTTACATATATAATATATACAATATACATACATATATATGTATGTATATATGTTATATTTACATATATAATATATATATAATATACATGCATATATATACATATATAATATACATATATATATAATGTTGGGTGGTGCTTGTATTACAATTGGACCGTGTTAAAGCACTCTGATTTTGGAAGTAGATATATCAGTGTTCAGTTCTAAATTTAATCACTTATTATAGATATATGGACATGTTTCCATGCATTTTAAGTGACCTCATATTGAGAACTAATTGTAAACTATTTGCTGTTCTAAGTTACTTATAGGGACACCTGGGTGGCTCAATTGGTTAAGCATCTGATTCTTGATTTCTGCTTGGGTCATGGTCTCACACTTTGTGAGATCAAGCCCCACATCAGGCTCTGCACTGACAGTGTGGAACCTGTTTGGGATCTCCCTCTCTTCCCCTCTCTATCTGTCCCCGCCCCCATATTTTCTCTCTCTTTGTCTCAAAATAAATAAACTTAAAAAAAATAAGTGGTAGAGCCAGAATTCAAATTCAGGCAGTCTTGATACAGAGTCTGTGTTTTTTATACTCCTATTTTACCATATGTTCTTAGTTCTTTGTCACTAAAGTGCAGATAATAATAATTCTATCCCACTGAACAGTGATTATGAAATAAGGGGTCCATGTAAAGCTGAAATAACCAAGGGCCTATTATGAACACACTCAGTGAATGCTGCCATCCTCTCATTCCCCTCCAATTTCTTCCTTCCTCCTTTCACTTCTACTTTAAAATACTAATCAGTATTGAGTAAAATAATAACTTAGGAATATAGCTTCAAGTTGCTGTACTTTGTTGTTGTTGTTGTTGTTAGTACCGCAGAAATTACACATTTTTACCAAGATTTTCCTCTGGCTCTCTTCCCTTCCATTTGATAATTCTCTACCTTTTCTATAAATACCTATTTCCATATGGCTTGGGTATCATCCATGAGTGACTTTAGAAGGTTGTGCTAATAGAAAATCAAATGTGAAAAAAAAAAAGAATTGTCACATTTGTTTCTTTTGTGGCCCACAAAGTAGGGTATGTTCTTACCTTTGCAGGATGAAAAAGCATGACATAGTGAAATGGTCGGGGATGGCAAAACTTGGTTTCTCAGAAGAATTATAGTTTTATTTGGTTTTGAAAATAATCAGAAAGCTATTGTCAAATGTTACTAAGATGATTAGCACCATTGTATGTATTGTATTTAGATACTTACCTTTAAAAACTAAGACTCATTTTCTCAGAAGGGAGGGTGATTATTGGAAATTTCACTGACATTGAAATATGGAGAAACAGTGATTTGGATTGTATTAATAGATGCCTCTGGTCATCTTTTTAAAAAAAATATTTTAAATGTTTATTTATTTTTGAGAGAGAGAGGCAGAGTGTGAGCAGGGGAGGAAGGGTAGTGGGAAGAAGACACAGAATCCAAAGTAGGCTCCAAGCTCTGAGCTGTCAGCACAGAGCCTGACGCGGGGCTTGAACTCACAAACTGTGAGAGCATGACCTGAGCCGAAGTCGGACACTTAAACAACTGAGCCAACGAGGCATCCCATCTTCTGGTCATCTTGACCAGATTTGCAAATAGCCACATATTCTTAATTCAATCCACATCTGCTCAATGAAATGAGAAGAAAATCAATTATTTGGGTTATGAAAATAATTTCTGTGGGAGGAAAGTGGTTTATGTGATTTTTTTCACCACTTTAATTTTTTTAGTTTTAATTTTTATTTACATATAGTTGAAACACAATGTTACATTAGTTTCAGATATACAACTTAGTGATTTAACAAGTTTATACATTATGCTATGTTCACCATAAGTAGAACTACCATCTGTCGCTCTGTCTCATTACATCACTATTACAATATCATTGCCTATATTCCTTATGCTATCCTTTTTATTCCTGTGACTTACTCATTCCATAACTGGAGGCCTGAATCTCCCTCTCACTTTCATTCAGTTTACCCAAACTCCAAGTCCCTTTCCCTCTGAATCAGTTATCTGTACTTATAGTTCTGATTCTGTTTTTTGTTTTTGTTTTTTAGATTCCATTTATGAGTGGAATCATATGGTATTTGTCTTCTCAGTCTGACTTATTTCACTTAACATAATACCCTTTAGATGAGGGTGGTCTCATGGAATGATCTTATACTTTTTTTATGACTGTGTGATATCCCATTGTGTGTCTATACACCACATTTTTCTTATCCATTTATCTACTGATGGACACTTAGGTTTTTTCCATGTCTTGGCCATTGTAAACTTGAATTGTGTTTACATTAATTTTTATTAATTAACAAACACCCAATAGTGGAATTATTGGGTCATATGATATTTCTATTTTTACTTTTTTGAGGAATCTCCCTACTGTTTTCCACAGTGGCTACACCAGTTTATACCCCACCAACAGTACAGGTGGGTTCCTTTTTCTCCATATCCTTGTCAACACTTGCTGCTGCTTGTCTTCTTGGTTTTACCCATTCTTAAAGGCCTGAAGTGATATCTCATTGTGGTTTGATTTGCATTTCCCAGATCATGAGTGGTGTTGAGCATCTTTACATATGTTGCCCATCTATGAGTCTTCTTTGGAGAAATGTCTATTCAGGTCCCTGCCCATTTATTAATTAGACTGTTTATTATTTTTTGGTTGTTGAGTTGTATTCTTTATATATTTTGTGTTTAAATTTTTTTAATGTTTATTTTTGAGAGAAGGAGAGAGAGACAGAATGTGAGTGGGGGAGGGGCAGAGAGAGAGGGAGGAAGACAAAGAATCCTAAGCAGACTCTAGGCTCTGAGTTGTCAGCACAGAGCCCAATGCGGGGCTCAAACCCATGAACCATTAATGAGATCATGACCTGAGCTGACGTCCAGCGCTCAACCGACTGAGCCACCCAGGCACCCCTTCTTTATATATTGTAGATATTAACCCTTTACTGGGTATATCATTTGCAAATATCTTCTCGTATTCCATAAGTTGCCTTTTAGTTTTGCTAATTGTTTCCTTTGCTGTGCAGAAGATTTTTATTTTGATATAGTCACAATAGTTTATTTTTGCTTTTGTTTACCTTGCCTTAGAAGCCATATCTTGAAAAATGTTTCTATGACTGATGTCAGAGAAATTACTGCCTGCATTCTCTTCTATGACTTTTATCACTACTTTTTAACTAGATGCATCAGCAGACTGAAGATACACTTTCTCTTTGGAGTTGGAGGCAGGAGTATTTATCTGGTTTTAAAGGGCTTATGCATCTCACTACCAATATTGTAATAGGAAATGGGGTCTTGGGTCTGAATGAGGTAAAGAATTAGAACTAAGATCCCTAAATAAGCTGTAACCTCATCATAAGGTAGACTGACAATAATCTGCCAAAGCACATAGAATTGCCAAGAAGGTTTAGATATCAAGGCTTTAGGTTCATGACTGGGAGTGGGAAAAGGGTTACCTGAGAAGTGCAAAACTTGAATCCATATTCCTATATATTTGAATTTTAAATTTTTGCTATGAAATGTTTTCAAATATTTTTTGGTCAAAAATAACCAAAAATAGTGTTGGATAATAATTCTTACACTTAGAGTAGAAACAAAAGAAAAACTACTCTGGAAGAATATTTTTGCAATGTAGAACATTGGAACTTTACACAAAAAACAAGTGCTGATGAAAATGAATCTCAGTCAAAAATTGTAAATGTATGATCAGTAGTTCAATATGCGTGAAATTTGGAAGTCAAACAAAATAGAAGATTGGAGCTCTATAAACATTAGATAATTTAATAAGACTCTGGGGGTGCCTACATGACTCAGTTGGTTGAGCTTCTGACTTTTGATTTCAGCTAGGTCATGATCCCAGGGCTGTGGGATTGAGCTCCATGTTGGGCTCCATGCTGAGCATGGATCCCGCTTAGGATTCTCTCTCTCTCTGCTCCTCTCCCCAGCTCACTCTCTCTCTCTCTCTCTTTCTCTAAAAAATAAAAAAAGAAAAAGATAATAGAATGATACTCTGAAAAAGAACATAAAATAGTTACATTTGAATGATTAAAAGCATAAAAGAACAGATTACTAGGAAAAAATTAGCAAGTAGAACTTTGAGAAATTAAAAAAAAGTCCACTGAAATAAAAACTAAACAGATTAAGTACAATAGGCATATCTAAAAAGCAAATTAATGAATTGGAATGATACCAAGAAAATGACATGAAAGTAATAAAGGAAATATAAAAATAAAAAAATAGAAAAATAATATATAGGCAAAGAGGACAGAATGAGATGTCTAACATATGTATAATAGGGGTTATGAAAAAGAATGGAGAATATGGAGCATAGCCAGTATTCGAAAAAATAATGGTTGTGGATTTTCTAAAATTTATGAAAGGTATGAATCTTTCAATTCAGAGGTTATAATTCGGAAAACGATTAACAATAAATAATAAAAGAAAAACACTGTGAGTAAGCCATAGAACAAAGAAAGTGATAAGGGGAAAATCTTAAATGCTACTGGGGATAAGAAATTATAATTAGGGGCGCCTGGATGGCTCAGTTGGTTAAGCGTCCGACTTCAGCTCAGGTCATGATCTCGCAGTTCGTGGGTTCGAGCCCTGTGTCGGGCTCTGTGCTGACAGCTTAGAGCCTAGAGCCTGCTTTCGATTTTGTGTCTCCTCTCCCTGTTCCTCCCCTGCTCATGCTCTCTCTCTTAAAAATAAACAAAGATTTAAAAAAATTTAAAAAAAGAAAGAAAAATTATAATTAGCCAGGTTAGCTGGAAACCATTACCAAAAACAACAGAAAACATACAAATGTTTGAAAATAAAGGAATGCATTTTTATGTTATTTTTTTTGTAATAGCTTTGCTAAGATAGGGTTTACATACATACAATTCACACTTTTAAACTGTACAATTCAATGTTTTTTAGTAGAGTTACAATTATGCAGCAATCAGCACAATTTCAGAGCAGTTTCATCCTCTAAAAGATAATCCACATGCCCTAGTTACCACTCCTGATTTTCTGTCCCACCTCTCGGCCACAAGCAATCCCTAATATACTTTCTTTCTCTATCTATTTTCTTCTTGAAATTTCATAGGACTCAAATCATATAATATGTGATATTTTGTAACTAGTTCTTTAACCTAGTATTTTTTGAAGTTCATCCTGTTGTAGTATGTATCAGTACATCATTCTTTTTTTATGGCTGAATTATATTTCATTGTATGGATATATCACAATTTGCTTATCCATTCATCAATTGATAGACATTTGGGTTGTTTTTACCTTTTGGCCATTCCAAATAACGCTGCTATGAACATGTGTTTACAGGTTTTTGCATGGACATGTTTTCACTTCTATTGGATATATACCTATGAGTGGAATTGCTGGGTAAAGTGGAAATTTCTATGTTTAACTTTTGGAGAAAGTGCCCGATTGTTGTCCAAAGTGGCTGCATCGTTTTATATTCCCATCTGCAGTATTTTGATTTCTCCATATCCTTGCCAATACTTGTTGTTACCTGACTTTCTGATTATAGTTATGCTGGTGGGGGTGAAGGGATATCTCACTGTGGCTTGGATTTGCATTTCTCTGATCATTAGTAATGTTGAACATCTTTTCTAATGCTTTTAACTATTTATATGTTTTCTTTGGAGAAATGTGAATTCATATATTTTGCCTGTTTTTTAGTTGTCCTTTTACCATTAGGTTGTAAAAGTTCTTTATTTTAGATACAAGTCAATTATCAGATGTATGGTTTCCAAATATTTTCTCATATTGTGTGAGGTGTCCTAGGTTCCTTGGTAGTGTCCTTTAAGGCATATTTATTTATTTATTTATTTATTAATGAAATCCAACTTATCTATTTTTCTTTTGTGGCATGTGCTTTTGGTATCATATCTAGGGTTTCATTGCCATATTCATGGTCATAAATATTTATCTTGTGTTTCCTTCCAAGAGCTTTATAGTTTTTGCTATTGGTATTTATTCTGAGATAATTTATATATAAATGAGATAAGGATTCAACTTCACTTTTTTTTTTTGAGTGGCTGTCCAGTTTCTCCAGTACAATTTGTTTTAAAAGATGTTGTTGTTTAAGGATGTTGGCACCCTTGTTGAAAATCATTGACCATAGAGACATGTGTTAACTTCTGTACTGACAGTTATATTCTTGTGGCAGTAGCACACTGTTGGGATTACTGTTGCTTTCTGGTGAGTTTGGCCATGGGAAGAGGGAATCCTCCAATTATGTTCTGTTTCAATATTGTTTTGCCTTTGTTAGGTTCCTTAAGTTTTCATATAAATTGTAGGATCTATTTGCCAATTTCTACAAAGAATTCACCTGGAATTCTGATAGGGATTGCACTGATTCTATAGATCGATTTTGTGAAAAGTGCCATCTTAACAGTATTAATTTTTCTGATACATGAAGATGGGATTTTTTTTTCATTTCTTTATATCTCCTTTAATTTTTTTCAACAGTGTTTTAAAGATAATTCTAACTATACTATGTTGACAAAAATGTAAAGCATCTGAATCTGATGCACTGCTGTAGGGCCTGTAACAGTATCATTTGGAAAAAATGGCAGCACCTAATAAATGTGAAGACTTGCATATCTTCTGGTCCAGCAATTCTGCTCTAGGTATATATACACAGATATGCAACATAGGGGATCTACAAGAATGTTCAAAGCTGCAAAAGTATTTATACTAAACAAACTGGAAACCACACTAAAGTCCATTAAAATAGAATGGATAAATACAGTGAGGTATAGTCATACATGGAAATACCATAGAGCAGTAACAAACACGGATAAAACGACTGCTGTGGTTAACACGATTGATAAATCTTAAACATATGGGGCAAAATACACAGAGAGAAAAGATTTATACATAAGATTTCACTTAAATGATGAGATTGTATATATGACAAGCAGAAATATCAGTGATGAAATAGCTTTACAGTAAATAAATGTTGGTTAAATTTGCTTCCATATTGTCAAGTATAAAATTAGGTATCTATCTCACCATATACAAAAAATGGATTTTGAGTAGGAATTTAGGACCCAAGTCAGAAAAGCAAAAATTCAGGTGTGCTTCACTGGTTCAGTCAGTAGATCATGTGACTCGTAATTTCAGTGTTGTGAGTTCAAGCCCCACTCTGGGCGTGGAGCCTACCTAAAAAAGAAAAAAAAAAAGAGGGCAAAAATATCGAAACTTAGAAAAATAAGAGAACCCCTTTATGATATTATATTAGGAAAGGATTCATTAAAATATACACACATTTGTGCATGTACTTATATACAAAATATAACAATGAAGAGAGTGATAAATTTAATCACATTAATAGGATGAACTTATCTGGACAACAGAAAGAAGAAACAAAATGAAAAAAAGCCATGGACAATTAGATACTTGTAATCCATATGACTGAAAAATAATTATATAGATTATATAAAGAACTTCCAGAAATCGATGTGAAAAATTAGCCAGGAAAGTAAAAATATTGACAAAAGGTGGAAATCTGCAATTTATAGAGGGAATTTAAAAGGTATATATATGTATATATATAGGTATATGTATATGTATTATATATATATGTGTGTGTGTGTATAATATATAAGTTGAATCCTTATATATATACACATATATATTTAAATGGTCAACCTCATTAATAATCAGGAATGCATAATATTACAAACATATTCTTCACGCATTAGACTAGCAAAAAGTAAGACCTGAAACCTCAAGCTTTTACATGGGTATGGGAAAAGAACTCATACATTGCTGGTGAGAGTATATATTGGTATATTGGATGTGGAAATTAATTTGGAATTACTCAAAGAAGCTGAAAGATATGTGTACACCGTAGTTCTGATTTTTGATGTTTTATTTGACATACTGTTAGATACAGGCCTAAGGAGATGCATATTTATTTATGAGATTTTATTTATGCCAGTGTTTGCAACAGTGAAAAAGTGTAGACAAGCAGAGTAACTTAGTAGGAGAATGATACAAAAAGTGTAGTTTAGTCATTTGGTAAAATACTATAAAACAGTTGTATTAGTGAACTAGACCTACATGGATTGATGTGGATAAATTAAAAAGAACTATAATGTAAAGTGAAAAAGGTAATATATATTTTTACACATTTTTAAAACCTTACAAAACAACAGATAGTATTTTTGAAAACATACACTTTTAGTAAAATTAAAAAAATATCATGGGAATATACATATCAATTTCTTGTTCCTGGGGCCTACATCTTGGGAGTCATCCCTTTTCCTCTTTTCCATACATCCAGTGACATTTCTAGAGGGAAATCTCCTAGCTCTGTTTTAAAATATATTCATTATCCAACAACTTGTACCATTCTCACTGGTCTGAGCCACCATCATCTCTTGATTATTTCAATTTCCTCTTAATTGGTCTTTATGCTTCCAATGTTATTCTCTTCCAATCTTTTAATTTTCTTCCTTTCCCTTCCTTTCCCTTCCTTTCCCTTCTTTTCCCTTCCCTTCCCTCCTTTGCACCGCGTTCAATGTGGAGCCCAACAACGACCCTGGGATCATGTCTGGAGCCAAAATCAAGAGTTGGTTGTTCAACCAATTGCCAGCCAGGCACCCCTCAGTCTATTCTTAACATCAGAATATTATTTTCAAACATTCGTCAAATGATGTTCTGTCTCTGCTCAAAACCCTCCAATGGTTCCTCATTTCTCTAAGAGTAAGTTCTATCAATGAACTAAAAACCTGTACTTGATTAAACTCTTATCATCTCTCTAACTTTATTTCCTAACTTACTACCTTTGCTTTCTCTCTGCGGCAGTCCCACCTTATTCTTAAGACATGCAAGGTGAACTTTGACCTTAGGATCTATTTTGTGTGTGAAACACTTACATTCAACTCTCTTAGGAAATTTTATGTATACAATACAGTGTTATCAATTATATGCATCATGTTTTATATTAGATCATCACATCTTATTCACCTTATTGCTGGAAATTTGTACCCTTTTACCAATCTCTCCCTATTTCCCCCACTCCTCAGTCCCTGGCAACTACTTTTCTACTATCTGTTTCTATGAGTTTGGCTTAATTTTTTTTTTTTTAAGGATTCCTCATACAAGTGACAGCATGCAGTTTTTGTCTTTCTCTGTACTTATCTAACCAGCATAGTGCCCTCAAGGTCCATCTGTGTCGTTACAATGGTAGGATTTCCTTCTTTCTCATGGCTGAATTGTATTCCATTGTATATTTATACCACATCTGTATCCTTTCAGCTGTTCATGGACACTTTGGTTGTTTCCGTATCCTGGCTATTGTGAATACTGCAATGACAATGGGAGTGCAAGTATCTCCTAAATATCCTGTTTTCATTTCCTTTGTATATATACCCAGAAGTGGGATTGCTGGATCATATGGTAGTTCTAATTTTTAATTTTTGAAGAAATTTCCATAATGTTTTTCATGGCAGTGCACCAATTTACAATCCTACCAACAGTTCATGAGGGTTCCTTTTCCTCCACATCCTCACCAACACTTAGCTCTTTTTTCATGAAAACCATCCTAACAGGTGTGATGTGATACCTCATTGTGGTTTTGATTTGCATTTCCCTGATGATGACTGATGTTGAGCATGTTTTCACATGTTATTAGACATTTGCATACCTTCTTGAGAAGAATATTTGTTCAGTTTCTCTGCTTATTTTAAAATCGATTTTTTTGTTATTGAATTGTGGGAGTTCTTTATATACGTTCTTTGTCAGACATATAATTTGCAAATATTTTTCCCATTTCAGAGGTTGCCTTTGCACGTTTTTGATGGTTTTTCTTTGTTGTGCTGAAGCTTTTTAGTTTGATATAGTCCCACTTATTTATGTTGCTTTTGTTATTGTCTTTAGTGTTAAATCAAAAACAAAAAACAACACACAAATCATTGCCAAGACTTGTCAAAGAAGTTACCTTTATGTTTTCTTTGAGGAGTTTTATGGTTTTAGGTCTTAAATTTAAGGCTTGAGTCCATTTTTAAGTTGATTTTTGTGTATGATGTAAGAAAGTGGTCCTGGTTTATTCTTTTGCTTGTGGCTGTCCAGTTTTCCAAACACCATTTGTTGAAGAGACTATCCTTTACCCCATTGTATGTTTTTGTCCTCTTAGTCATAAATCAATTGGCCATATATGTGTAGGTTTATTTCTGGGTTCTCTCTTATGTTTCATTGATCTATGCATCAATTTTTATGCCAATTCCATACTGTTTTGATTATCATAGCTTTTTAATGTATTTTGAAAGTATGTTCCCAGCTCTGTTCTTCCATTTCAAGATTGCTTTTGCTATTTGAGGTCTTTTGTGTTTCCATATAGATTTCAGGATTCTTTTCTATTTCTGTGGAAATATGTTATGGGAATATTGATAGACATTGCATTGAATCTGTAGATTGTTTGGGGTTAATATGGGAATTTTAGCAATATTCTTCCAGTCCATGATCACAAAATATTTTTACACTTATTTGTGTCTTCTTTAATTTCTGTCGTCAGTGTGTAATAGTTTTCAGTGTACAGATCTTTCACTCCTGAGTATTTTTTTTTTTTGATACAATTGCTAACAGGCTTCTTTTCTTAATTTCCCTTTATGATACTTTGTTGTTAGCATATGGAAATGCAACTACTTTTTACATATTGATTTTATATCCTATAAGTTTACTGAAATAATTTATTAGTCTCTATCTCATTTATTTCTTCTCTGATCTTCATTATTTCCTTCCTTCTGCTAACTTTTGGCTTAGTTCTTTTTCTAGTTCTTTGTAGTGTAAAGTTATATTTTTTGAGAACTTGCTTTTTTTAATGTAGGTATTTGTTGCTATAAACTTCCTTATTAGAACAGTTTTTGTGGTATCCCATAAATTTTAGTTATGTTGTATTTCCATTTTTATTTGTCTCAAGATATTATTTGGTTTCTCTTTTGATTTCTTCTTTGACCCATTGGTTGGGGCCTGTCCTTTGGGCAACAGCCACAAAAGCTTGGGAGCCAGACATGTGTCTCAGCTGCTTCTCAGAGAGATATTGGTGATTTGGAGTGGGCTGGAGTAAGAAGGCAGAGGTGGTGTCGGCTGGCTTCCCTGTTCTCCAGGGAGGATTGAAGTCAGCTCCTAGAAGCATGTTCATTAGAAACCTGACCCTCAAGTAGCAGCTTTTAAAGTATGTAAATAGTCCTGTTTCAGGGAAAGCCTGGGAGATGGGTATTTTTGCCTGCTCTCTCTGCACTGAGCCTGGACGATGGATAGCCGTTGGGAGCCCTCCTGAGCCCCTTAAGTACTGTTTCTTTGATATAGTCTTCTGGGTCTTGTAGATGCAAGCTCTGCTGGTTTTCAGAGGTAGGTGTGTTTAGTCCTATCCCTCAGGTAATCAGATTGTACACTTAAGCACTTTATAGATAATGGGTGTGTCTTCAATATGCCTGATGTTTAGACATATTAGAAACATGCAGAAATGTATTTAAAAATTCTTCAAATCATCCTTGCTTTTTCATTACTGTTACATTTTTCTTCCCTCTCTCCTCATTCTCAGGTGCCCATGCTGACAGTGTTCATTCTTTCAATAATGTCATTTGAGTTTCTTGGGATGGACTGATTGTCAACTTCTTGAAGGCAGGGGCCATGCCATTTTGATTTTATTCTCCTTGATATAAAATGTCCCTGTTATATGTAAAAGAACTTGTGTGGAAAAAAAACAGCTCTCAAAATTCTGGAATTTCAGACACTGTGATGGGGACTATCACAGATTTCATGGCACTAAGGAACACTTTATGTTATTCATCCATTCATTCATTAATTCAAGAGAGAGAGAGAGAGAGCATGAGAGCCAGGGAGAAGGGCAGAGAAAGAGAGTGAGAGAGGGAGAAAGAGAGAGAGTCTTAAGCAGCCTCCATGCTCAGCATGGAAGCATGGAGCCTGACCTTGGGCTTGATCCCACAACCCTGGGATCCTGACCTGAGCTGAAATCAAGAGTCAGATGTTCAACTGATTGAGCCACAGAAGTGCCCCATGGAACACTTTTGATGATCACATATCATACCAATTAGGTTGCTGTCAACTTTACTCACTTACATGGATATTTTTTCCTGTAGAGAGGTAGAGGTGTAACTAGTTAGATGCCAAATCTGCATGGATTGGTCACAGACTAGGTAAGATTATTTACAGACTGAAGGTTGGTTTTTTTGCTAGGTCATTTTCCCCTACCAATCTAAAGTAGATTTCCCATCCCTAAAAAAAATCAGAGTAAGTGAATCTGGAGTTGCTACACTGCTATATTATTTTAGTAGAATTTAGTATGTCTGTAAAATGCATTTCCATTAGTGGCAACTGATGACGGCATTCATCTATTTGCAAGGTGTGATAATGCATGAAGTGAGGGAAGTTCTACACTCAGCTCTGTTTCTATGTGTGACGACTGTAAACCTCTTTGATCTTTTGAGAAATGACAAAATTCTTCTGGTCATAGAAGAGAGGCCACTATTGAGATTGGCAGACCTTATTTCTCTCTTTCTCTCTCTTTTCTTCTTTTTGTGGCATATTTATTTCTCCCTTGTTTTCCTTTTTTTTTGTGCACTGAAAGAATATTTTCTGAAGCAGTGGGATCAAGGAGCTTCATTTCCATCCTTAATGAAGTTATGCTGTATGATTCAGGAAATCACTGGAGGCTTTATCAACTTTGCTTTTTAATTCAGATTTATATAACATACTCCACTTACTGTCTGACCTAAAAATTGAGATATGAGAATGTCGTTCTTTGAGCAAATATACTATAAATCAGGGTTAATATCCCCCTCTTGCCTAAGTTCCTTGGAGGAGGGGAACAAATAATGACTTATAAATTATAAACTTCTAGTTATTTTGCGTGCTTCAGGCTTATTTGGAAATAAAACATTTTTCATTTTAGAAATGGCTTATGCCCTTGGCTATTTCACTGATGCAACTGTGATAATTTAGAAAGGAATGTTACAGTAGTAGAAAGGATAAGATAATAGTAACATTCCACTACAGCTGATGCCTGAAAGAATTCTGTCTTTGAAAATGGCCACCCATCAGTTAATGAGCATTTGGTACATATCAGGCACTGTGCTATGTGCTTTATATATATGGTTTCAAATAATTTTTAAATCCAGAAAACATTTTAAGGATTGTATATATGCTGTCATCATTTTATAGATGAAATTCAGGGAAGTTAAGTAACTTGCCAAAGGTTTTAAAACTAATAGTGACAAAGCCCTTATTCAAATCCATTTTTCTTGACTCGAAAGCTGACTCCTTTAATACTACAAGATACCACCTTCTTTTATTTTCATTTATTTTACTATCTTGATCATGGATTATAGAAAACTCTATTCTATTTTATGAGTACGAAAGAGATATCTATTATCTTTTATATAAAATCTATGGTGACCTATATTCCTTGCAAGAGAATTTGTTCTCAATTGACTATATAATGGCACCAGAAAAAAATAGATGGTTTGGAAAATTGTTGGCTCATTAATTGATTATGTTAGTGTCCTTCAGAAGATTGGTTTTCTCACAGCTTAGACAAGGAAAGAAGTGTTTTGAAAGAGAAGTTGAGATACTGTTTCTGAAATCACAATTGTTTTTGGTTTGCTCCATGGTATTTGGTGGTCAATATTCTGGAAGTGAAAGCATACCATTTTTAGTTCTCTCACTGCATTTGATAATTCTTCTTTGCATCCCAGGAAATGGACATGATTGGCATTTGAAAATTTGTTGTTCTCAAGAACAAAAAGTCTGAACGACTGTAAACATTTACCTTAGGATCATCTTGGATCACAGTATTACTGAGGGGAAAAAATTCCCTTTAAACCAAAAATGTGTTAGACAGACTATGTATCCTGAGTCTGATATTCTTGCCATTTAATAAATTCTGAAAGGAGATGATTTTATCACATGGATAAAATTGATCTAAACCCAAATGGTCTCTAAACAGATTGAGTTTTGTTATAGTGTGAAACTGTTGCTCACTGGTAGCATCATTTCAAGGGTGCTTAAAGGCCTCATATGTTTCTACATCTATTAAAATGCACAAAAGACACCTGAGTGGCTCAGTTTGTTAAACGTCCAACTCTTGATTTCATCTCAGGTCATGATCTCCTGCTTGTGAGTTCAAGCCCTGTGTTGAGTTCCATGCTGAGTGTGGAGCCCACTTGGGATTCTCTCTCTCTCTCTCTCTCTCTCTCTCTCTCTCTCTCTCTCTGCCCCTCCCCTACTCATGCTTGAGCACATACATACTCTCTCTCTCTCTCAAAAATAAATAAGCTTAAAAAATAAAATGCATAAAAATCCTCTTTTACACTGTTAATTTATGTTGGATAGTAGAGAATTATTTTAAAATTGCATTAAATCAGACCCAGGGTAAGATCCTTCATTGATTTGATTACTACTTATTAAGTGCCTATATTAATTGATTCCATTTAGGTTTTTAATTCAGTGATACTTTTGAAAACCCTGAGGCAGCTCAGAGTAAAGACATACAAATCAAAAAGACTTCTTCCTAGAGGAAGCTATATGTGTCAGTAGTAGTAGCATCTCTGAATAATGGCCAAGAGGTAGCCAGACAGAAGTAGTTATGGAAGATAACTGTTGACACAAAAGAACTGACCTCAAATACATATTTTTCTCTGGGTGAAGATACTTTTTTTTAAATAGAGTCAGGAAGCCATTATGCCCACCAAAACCCATCTTACCACCACAGTGGTAGAACACAGAGGTTGAGAAAGGCAGGAACTCACTGGACCTCCAAAATAGAAGCCATCCCCATTTGATGAGCAACTGACAGCAGATAACTTATAAGTTAGCTTGAAGGAACTAACATCTTTTATCAATATCATTGGTAAGATTCTACTTTAATTTAAATTCTAATTTAATTTAAGTCATGGCATTTGCAATGATAGATGATGTTTTACAATTTAAATTCAGACACATACACAGATGATAGTAATGTGTGTGACAAAATACTATAACATATGCTGGGTGCTGTGGTAGAAGAGAGACAGGCATAAGCCAATCTGATGGAAGTGTGGGGTAATAGAGAAATCTTTCTGGAAGAAGTAATGCCTGCAATAGATCTTGAGGAATGAATAGAATTTATTTAGACAAAGAAGGAATGTTTTTCAGACAAAGGGAATTTTGTGTATAAAGGGAATGAGAGAGCATGGTGCATTCAGTAAAGTGAAAGTTGTTCAGAATGGTGGGAGTCTTTCTTGAATGAAGAGGATTGGGAAGCTATGAAGCTAAGGGAAAATATGAAGCTGGGGAGGTAGACAAGGGTCAGATTTGGAAGGACACTGAGTGCTATGTTAATGTCTTTGTTTTTGTTTGTGTGGTTGGTTGGGTTTTTTTTGTTTGTTTTCTTTCCTGAGCATGATATAGGGCTATTAAGAATTTTAAGCAGGGAAATGGTATAATTATATTTTCTGTTTTAGAAAAATTTTTCCGGAAGCATTGAGAAGAATGGATTGAACAAAGTATGTATAGGTATAAAAAGATATCTTTTCAATGTCTTGAAAAAATTTGAACAAGGTGAAGAAATCCTGAAGATTAGGAAGCGGTGGGAGAGAATTGGAAATAGAATAGAGGGAAAAGGTACAAATGTTAAAATGGCAAGATTAAAAGGCAGTTGGCTCAATATTGGGGCTAGAAAATAACCTTGGAGAACACGGCACAACAGTGATGCTCACTCAAATAGTTAATGTGGGAAGGGAGCTAGTTGGGCACAGGGAATGATGGATTCCACTCTAAAGATTTGACTTGAATTGCTGTGGCATATCCAGATGGGGATGCCTAATATGGAACCTACAGATATTGTATTCATGAGTGAGAGCTACATAGAAAATATAGATTCCAAAGATGCTTCAAGATGTAGTACATGCTACAAAGTAAATGCTACATGTAGATGCTACAAAGATGTGGTAGATAACTCAGTATAAGAAGAAGAAAATGCAAAGGTCCTTGACAAAAACTGGTAAATATAGGGAGTAGGCTAAAGGAAGAAAAGGTTGGGAGTATCACTAAAAATAAGACTATAGGGAAATTTGATTGCAACTAACAGAAGGCTGTCTCTGTCTCCAGAATTCACATGTAATGCATTTTTAATTCATCAGTTTCAAAGAAAAGGAACAAGAACTGCAAGTAAATTGATTGGTCATGAGTCACCAAGTATCTCAGTGTTAGAACTATATTAACATTCTGGGTATATTAGCCAGATTTTCAGGACTAGCAGATGTTGCTGGGAGAAAGGACATGAGGGGAGAGATGAGCACCAGGTGAAGGGCCCATAAAAGCACTTTTGAAAGATGAACAACAGGAGTTGGTAATAATTTAAGGGACAAAAAGAGGGAACAGAAGGCTTGGGGCCTGAAAACAGTAGAAAGAGTTGATTTCTCATCGCTTTAGCTCAGCAAAGAGAATCCTGGTGGTCTAACACTACAGTCTGGCTCCTTGGTAGCAAACCACAGCCAAGGACATCTAAAGTTGTTGTTTGGAAAAAAATGGAAAAAAATTATACTTAAGAAGCAAATTAGCGTAATACTCCTAATGCCTTAAGTCTCTTGAAATCTCATAAAATTGATATATTAACCAATATGGTTTCCAAGTAATAGAAGGAAAGGTTTAGGATTATGGCTTTAAGCCAGATCAGCAATACATTATTCTAAATATTGAGACTCAGTAAGTTATGAAACATGTTTATAAATAAAGAAATAATAAAATAAGAGATAGGACCAAATGCTAAATATAGAAATCCCAAAGCGATAATATCCTCTAGTTTTCCTGAATGTGACTTATGAGCAAAGAGCTAGCATCTACATTCCAGTGTCTGGCCATGAGTCAGCAATGACTGACTTTCTTTGAACAGGACCATGTCCTTGGTCTGGATAAGTGGGGGAACCAATACACTCCTTCTATTGAAATTTTAAATAGATGGGCCTCAGTCTACCTACTCAGGAAATTTAGATCATTTGAAACCTTAGAAAGTAATATTTTAGAAATTCTTAGAAGTTGTTTCAAATATGTTCAGGGAGATATCTCAGGGTTTAGTATGGTTTGTTACTTTGTGGTGCTACTGCTGTTCCCACTTCTCTCCTGACTGGGCCCCCATCACTGTGTGTCTCTACATTTTCCAGACACTGCTGGGAACTTCCACGGCTTGTCCACCGTCCTGTAGATTGAGGTTGCACAGTATTGCCAACTCTTACCAGTCTCATGTTCTGATGGCATACACAAAGTGATCACTGGGCTGCATGAATTTCTCTTTTGAATGAGGAAGAGAATGTCTATCATTCTTACATCATATCCTGTTAGAGGGTGCTAAATAGCACTTCTTGGGTGGCAAGATCCATTTGGAATGTTGGCTCATTCCAGGTAAGGTGCTTGGTATTGAATATCAAATACAAAAATAGCTGCTTTAGGAGAGCAGTCAGAACTTACTCAAATTCCAATAATGAGAACACAGGTACAAAACTACAATTGTGGAAAGGATTCAGAAGGAAGAGGCCCTTATGAGATCTGAAGGATTTATAAAAACTAAGTAACCTGGGTATGGGTAGAGTGGGAATGAGGGTCAATTACTGCAGCAGAAGGAACTATCCCAAGACTGTGGCAGTTGGAATATGGAGTTTCTCAGAATCTAAAGATAGCCAAGGTGGCTAAAGTACAGAAAGTAAGGTAGAGAATGGTGCAGTCTGGTGTTGGAGAAGGCTGTAGGAACCAGAACATGCCTTGTGAAGGTCTGATGTCTTCATTACAAGAATAAAATACTGTAAGCTGGGGTGAGTGAGATAAGCATCCTTATCACAGTTGTGGGCTGCTGTAGAGTGTTGACTAAAGAAAGGGAGGACTTATTTTAAGTGAAACAAGACTTTTATGTTTTATATAAAGCACACCTCCCCTCTTTCCTCCTCACCCACATTCTCAACTGGATTGAGCAATGAGTCTAAGGATGTAGCTGTGCTTGATAAATCTAAGAAACAACTGCGTTATAGTCAGATTTGTTTCTCTTCTCTGATAACCATGGATTTCTTATGGGGTCTACCTTTTTGTGCCTGTCTTTCTAGGAAGCACCTCATGAAAATTAAGTTTGGTTTGGACTATTCCAGCAGTTTATTAAAGATGACCCACCATTTCTATGCCCCAACACTTTAAATCCAGCTGGGACCCCCACTCTATTAGAATAGAGAATATGCATCTTCTTCAGTGCTGTGTTCAGTGTCCTTAAAATTTCTGGTATTAAGCTTTTAGTCTCTTCAGTCAGATAATATAGTTACTTTGACTTTGTCGCTTTATAATTTCACCTTATAAACTGGGATTCATGATTCAAATAATAGAATAGTTGTCTTTTCATTGAATTAGAAACAGTCAAACCGGTATATATGTTTTATGGTTTAAATATCATATCTGATTAACTAAACCAACTATAAAATTTAAAGGCAGAAAAGCATAGTGATTTCAATTGATAGTAGATAGACGTGGGTATGAATTCTAGCTCAGGTGCTTAAAATTCTGAAATCTTAAGGTTTTCTGGTTACTAATAGTCTCATCATGTGAAAAATGCTTGTACCATAGTTAGGCATATACAATAAAATAGTACATTTAAAGTGCTTAGAAAAGCACTTGGCATATCACATTCGAAGATTATTATTACTATATCATTATTTGTCAAGTATAATGGGGGATAGTATAGCATGGTAAAGATAAATGATTGTCCACCATGTCTCTTTTTTTTCTTATTTAGTAAAGACTTTATGCCTGTGGATATTAGTAATATCTTCCCTTAATATGCAGCATATAAGATTATTTTTTACAAGGCTTCATAAAAATGGAAAACTTAAGTTTTGCATTCTAGTCCAAAAGCATATGGGAAAAACAGTTTCAGAAGCTTTAAATATTAACAAGAGGAACACAGCATAATGATACAGGGAAAAAGTGCGAGCATGAATGCTCAGAATTGCTTTTAGTGGGAAAAAGCAGCCAGCATTTGTTGAGAGCTAAAGATTTTTTTTTTCTAAATAGATCCGAGTTTAATTGGCAGGACTTGGCATCATTTACAGGAAAATGTTTTATTTATTTCAGTTTAAATATATTTCAAACACTATTTTAAAATACAATTCTGCCAAGTGATGGGGCAGCTGTTAAGTGGTTCAGGATTTAATGCCCTAGTTAGCCTTTCACCTCTGAGGCCCTTGATCTCGTAATTAAGTTTATACATTAAATGAGTTTTATGGAATAAGGGAGCCTCAAGTGGAATATGGACATTACCTACCAGGAAGCCATTTTGGATAATTGGCAGCTTCAGCTCGAAAGCCACTTGGAGTGGAGATAAATGGGTGTTGCAAGTTTACATGGGCATAAGCAAAAATAAATAGTGGTGATGAATTTGAATTCTTCCTGTTGTAGATCAAAGCAAGCCTGAGGCAAAATTATAAAGTAGTGAAGAATGTCTTTTTTGGGATTCCACTTCCATGAATGGTTTTCCTTCCTCTTTCCTTCTGCTTTCAAAGATAATGGAAATGTACACATCTGTGAGATGTCCTTTCTCATTGGGGATCCCCTCCCACACTACCATCCTGCAGATTTAACTATACTTTAAATATAACTACAATTCTGTGTCATGTAAATTCATGGTGTACCTTTCCTTCTGCTGTTACCTCTGCTTAAAATGACATTTCCTGGCCCACAACCAGGGCTCTTTAATGAACATACTTTATCCTTTTTTTTTTTTTAACGTTTATTTATTTTTGAGATAGAGAGAGACAGAGCATGAATGGGGGAAGGTCAGAGAGAGAGAGGGAGATACAGAATCTGAAATAGGCTCCAGGCTCTAAGCTGTCAGCACAGAGCCCGACGCGGGGCTGGAACTCACGGACTGCGAGATCATGACCTGAGCCGAAGTCGGACGCTTAACCGACTGAGCCACCCAGGTGCCCCACTTTATCCTTTTTTTTAAAAAAAAAAATAAATCATATTTATTTATCTTTTAAAACTGAAACAAGAACATCCTCCAGGCAGACCTTCCAGGTAGAGATAGACACCGTAGGCAGAACTCCCTCATCCCTGCCCCTCTGTCCTGCCCCACATCCTAAATAGGCTTATATTATAATATCAGGATATTAGATGAGATATCTAATATGGCACATGAGCTCTAAATTTCAGTGACCTAACTAAGCCTATTTCTCCCTCCTTTCATTTCCGGGGCAGTTGATGGGGGACATTTCTCCACAAGGTTAGTCATTCAGGGACTTGATCTGACAGAGGTTCTACCATCATATCATGGTGCCATATTTACATTTGGCTTCCAGGATTACCTGGATAGAAAAAGAGAAAAGGTAGAAAACTCACACCCATTTCTAAATGCCCTGAACCAAAATGACAAAATTGCTTTTGTTTCTGGCCTATTGGCCAGAATTGGCCTAACAAGGCTTACAAAATTAGGACAAGTGAAGGCAAGAAAAGCTAACTACAAGGAGTCTGGGAGATGCAGGAGTGTGAGTGGACTGCTGAGTAGGCATGAATTTCTCAGACATAACCTGTAACTAGTTAGTGCTCTTGTTTACCTGGCTTTCTCTATGGCTCACAATTTACATTCTCAAGGACCGGAAATTTGTTCTCGCACAATGTTCAAATATTGTGCACTGACAATGAATTCATGTTAGAAAATATGTTGGCCCATAAGGAAAGAGGTAGAAGGGAAGAAAACACTTTACACACATGAGCTCATTAAATTCTTACAGAAATGTAAGGCAGTATTGCTGTCTTCATTTTACAGATAGGACATGAAAGCTCAGATTGTTTAAATGAATTATCACAAAGTTGGAATTCCAACTCAGGCTGACTCTTAAGTATATGCTACATTTAAATTTTTGAAATGTCTCATTTCAAAAGGAGATATCTGGAAAGACTGACACAGAAAGGAATGAATTTCTCATGTGAAGTTCTCATGGCTTAATTTACTCTATAAGTAGGAGAAAGTTTGCTGTGTGTGACAGAGAACATTTTGGGAAGCTTTGAATCGTAAAATCAATGTGACCCTGCCCAGGGTTCAAAAGCTCTAGTAGCTTCCATGGTTAGTGTTCTGACAATCTGACCTTTTGGTCCATCTGATAGTGAATACAGTCTCATGGGGTTTTGGAGAAGATAAAAGGAGATATGAGAAATGAGGTTTGTAAAGTGCCTTGGATCATGTCTGGCACAAAGCAAACACCCCAAATTGTTGGTTCTGTGCCCAGCCACCTCAATCCCACCCCTTCTTGGCTGAATAGACCTTTTGCTCATTCTGCAAAGCAAGTATTACTTTGAGAGACATATACAGAAATATCAGAGAAGGATGTTTTGTTCAAATGGGAGTATTATAACAGAATTTTAGATATGAGGGACTTTAGCTAATCTAGAGAGACCCCTCAGTTTACAGATTATAAAAAAAAAAACAGGTTCTGGGGCACCTGGGTGGCTCAGTTTGTTAAGCACCTGACTTCAGCTCAGGTCATGATCTCAGGCTTGTGAGTTCAAGCCTTGCATCAAGCTCTGTGCTGATAGTGCAGAGTCCACTTCAGATCATCAGTCTTCCTCTCTCTCTGCCCATTCTCTCTCTCTCTCTCTCTCTCTCTCTCTCTCTCTCTCTCTCTCTCTCTCTCTCTCTCTCTCTCTCTGTGTGTGTGTGTCTCTGTCTCAAAAATACATAAACACAAAAGAACAAACAGGTTTTAAGAAGTGGCTTCCAGTTCACAGATGTGGCAATGGCAGGAATAGTCCAAGCTCCTAAGTCAACATGCTTCCTTTCTCTGATCAGTGAGCAGGTGGTCAGTGATAAAGACTTGTCAGTGATTGATAAGGTAAGAATTTTAACTTTCTTCCATTTGGCTGTGTGTGTCTCAGGGGCAATTGGAGTCTGTGGGGGTTGGGGGCAGGGAAGGAGGAATCTCACTGAAGTAGTTTCCACCTATTTGGTTCCTATCTTTAGAAAAATACTCCTTCAGCCAATGTTTTCAATAGAATAATTGCATTGTATTCATAACCAATTCAAGCTCTTTTCAGCACTGTTTCTTTCCCACGTGAGAAGCATGGTGAGCATTTCCATTCCATCTTGAAATAATATTTTCATTTTCAACTCTAAACATAGTAACTAGGGTAAAGACTTCGTCTAAACTTAGCTGCTAATAGCCTAGGCTGTTAAATTTGTCATTACAATAATTCTTTTTTTCCTGAGTGCTAAACTATTGCAGTCAGATGAAACAGTCTTTTGTTAGCGACGAAAGCTATTGCTTTTAGCCATATAATTTCCAGAAAACAAAGAGGGTAGCACTGCATATTTTACTTTTTTTTTTTAACTAGATGATACAGCCACAATGTGTTATATGAACATTTCCAGTTAAAGGGATGGTGAAGGGAGGGTAGAGTTGGCAGAAATTACTTAGGTGATGTGGTTTATAACCAGGAGACTGCATTTATTTGTAAGGGGGCTATTACCCTTGTGAGGAGGAGGGCATGATATAGAGCATATTCTATCACTCACCAGAATGTGGCAGGAAAGTAAAAGGCATTTTCGATGTTAGTTTCTGTACTCTACCCTCTAAATGTGAGTCCAAATTCACAGTTATCTTCAATTATATTGCCTTCTCCTATTTCCCTAAACTTATGTACATTAAAAACAAACAAATCCCAAAAAAACTAAAGGTTTTTAGTTTTTAGTTCTGACTTAGCAATCAGAAACATCATGAGAAAGGAAGATAGTTTAGGAGGGTATCTAATTGGTCTCCTTAATTTGTTGCAGGTTCACGTTTAAGTCACTCCACATGAGTGATCAGTAAACTTAACTATCTCTCACCACTTGTGATAAGAGAGAGTCTAAGCCTTCTCACATTAAAATGTTCAAAATATCTCTGTGGAGGTTTGGTTAGCCAAATTGCTGTACGAAAGTAGATTATAACATGCAAAGGTGGGTCTGAGGGTCTAAGACTGCTTCTGGGCTATATACTCTTTGAGATTATTTTTAATTAACACTGAGGGTAGGCATAACCTATCATTTGTGATTTCTCAGCCCTATCTGGTAACTTTACACTATTCTTTCCACATTCAACCACATAAAATAAGGACTCATTGTCCCATAGCTCCTCATGGCCTTGAGTTCTGTATTCTACCATTATAATTACTCTTTCTCTCCCCATCCACTCTCTGTTAGACACAAAGATATGCTGTACAGATCCCCTTCACCAAAGGACTTGATGGCCAATTTGGGAGTGCTTTCACCCTGCAGCCTCTGGCTCAGCAACCTTAGTGTTGGCCCCAGTTGCAGAATCACCTCTCCTGCAGATCACCTCTGCCAGGGCAGCCCATATACATTGGCTAAAGTATCAAAGCAGGAGTATCAATGTTACCCAGCCATTTCTACCTACTGTGGTCGCATGGGAAACCATAGACAATTGCTCCAGAGGTCCCCAGCAGGTTGACCAAATGTTTTTTGTGTCTTACTTGAAATGAATGCCTTTCTCTCGGCTGAATCCTGTGTCTTCCCTTTTCCTTTCACACGTGCTGATTGCTAATGAACATCTTTTACCTTAAACCTCATCTTAGCATCTGCCTGTGGAGAACTTATCACACTCCTGATTTATTCCTCCACCTTACATGCCTGATTAAGCCTCATCCCAAAAAACTCAACAAGTTTTACCTGCCCTCAAGCAGATTAAATGGGTCTGGAGAAAAACATGGAACCATGTGGATTCATTTTGAATTCATAATCACTGATCTCCAAAGGGCACTTGCCCCTGCCAATTTATCCTAGCATGCTTCCATGAGGTGTATTCTCTGTGATTCTCTGTTTCTCCTCTAGTATCAGACCACAATCATCTCTTTCTCTTGCTTCATGGTTTATTTAGTAAGAAAGATCTGTAGTGTCACACTTCATAGTTTGGTGAGAAAGAAATATGCATCTGGCAATGCCTTTATCTTCCTGCCATCGAGTCTATAAAACTATGTATATCCATAGCCATGCTCTCTCTTTTCCCTTTTGTTAGAGAAGTGTTCCCTTCCTCATCTACACCATTTTGCTCTTGATCTCATTCAATCTTGCCTTATTAAGGATTTTGTTTCTGGAATGTTACTCTTTCTTTGCCTTCATCAGTTTTCTCTGCTGGCTGATTCTCATCAGCATAACAATGCAGGTATTAGAAGCAGACTAACACAGTGAGGGACAATTCACAGTAGAGATTGAAATTATAATTTCACTAGACTAGGATTCACTAGGTGAAGCATATTATCATGCTTTACTTCCCTCATCTATAAAATGGGGATAGTAATAGCGCTTAATTCATAAGGATTTTGTGAGGATTTGTCAATCAGGAAATGCATTTAGAAAAGCACCTTACACATAGGCAATCAGAAAATAAATACTAGGACTAATAGTATTTATATCTTTCATCTCAAATAACATGCAAACCAACCAAGAGCTCTTTTGACAGGTCTCCCTCTAGATCCTTCTCTCTCTGTTCTCCTCTGTTCTCCAAAACTAATAAATTATTTATATCTTCACTTCCTCATGTCCCGTTCTCTCCTCAGCACTTTCTGGTTGGGCTTCATCCCCTGCCTCATTGTTCTCCTCCTCTTGCTGAGTCATCTTTGGAAAGCTACCGATCCACATCACCAAATCTAATGGCATTTTTCGGCTGCTTTACCTCTCAGCAAGTTTTGACCTAATGACTACAGTATGCTTCCTCAAACACTGTTTTTCCTTACTACTCTGCTACCACAATTACCTGATTTTCCTTATAACTCACTTGATGGCACCTTTTCAGATTCCTTTGCGATCTCCTCTTCAGTTCAGCCTTTAACTATTGGTTTTCCTCTTGGCTTAGCACTAGATTCTTCCACTTTTCCCTAAATACACTCTTTTTCCTAGGTGATCTTGTCTGTCCTAGTGGTGTTAACTATCATTCTGTGAGCTGTTGACTTCCCAATTAAAAGATTCTCTGTTCTGACCTGTTCCTCAGTTATAAATATGTATATCTGACCACTAACTTGTTACCTCTACTGGGATGGCCAAAACAAACTCTTCATTTTCCTCTCTGCCTATACCTGTCTCTCCTCCAGTCTTCTTTGTTAGAGCAAATGGTAACGCCTTGTTATGCAAGCCCTAAACAAAAGAATCTTGGTGATTTTTTTTCCTATTTATCACACTTACATCTAATCTGTCAACGATGTCTGTTTCTAAAGCATATCTCCAAACTGTCCACTTCTTTGCATATCTGCCACTTCAAGATACGATTTTACTTGCCTAAGAATCCTGGAGGAGCCTCCCGACTGGCCTTCTGGTTTCCACCTTGCCACATTAAAATGCATTGCCACATACGTAATCATAATTTTTTTTAATGCAAATTAAATTACGTCTTTTCCTTTCTTGAAATGCTCCAGTGACTTCCCATCCCAGTAAGAATAAGTAAAATCTGAATGTCTTACCTTCCTTTCCAAGCTTCTGCCCAGTACCCTTCTTTGGGTACATTGTCATCTTTTTTTTTTTTTTTTTTTTTTTTGTTGTTTTTTGTTTTTGTTTTTTTTTCCTTGAATATGGAATCTCCTTCTCACTTTATGGTCCTTGTGTTTGCTTTTTCTCTGCATGGAGCACCCTTCTCTACATCTTCCCATAGCTGACAATTGCTCATCATTTAGTTCTCAACTTAAACATTTTCTGTTCAATGAAGCTTCCCATGACCATCTATTCTGATGGTCCCCTGCTTATTATCATATGAATCACATTATTCTTTTTATTTCACTTCTAATGTTTATCTTCATCTGAGATAATTTTATTTTCTCATTTGTTGTCTATGTTTATCCATTAGAATGCAGGTTTCGTACAGTGTCCTTGCTTGTCTTGGACCCCAATTTAACCCTGGCACATGCTCGAAAACATTTTTTGAATGAATGAACTCGAGCACTTTGATGCCTTAGGCCTGATTCTCATTGCAGCTCATTTCACTTTTCCCTGTCTTGTTATCACTGCTTGTTTCTTTTTTTTTTAAGATAAATCTTTGATATTTAAGTGTTTTTTGTTTTGTTTTGTTTTGTTTCTTTGGTACAGTCTTAGCATTTCATGTTTCATAATCTCCTTTTTAACATGGTCATGGGCTATTTCCATAAGCAGCTCTCCTGTTTCACTCTGGTTTGGAGGCTTTTCTTACAAGGACCCTTCTTAGGTAGTACTCCAGCAAGTTTGCCCTTTCTTAGGGAGCCAGAGCTGGGCACTACTCCTCATGGCTTGAAGTAATGGCTCTTGTCTTGCGGCTCGACAGAGCATTATAATGTCAAGGAGACCTCTCAGGGGTTGCTACCAGGATGTACAACACATTAGTTATGAGAGGGGATACTCTTCTTACTCCTAGTTTTTAACTAAAACAGTGTTTACATTTTGAGAGTCTGCCTATTCCTTTATTTATTTTTTTGAGTCTTTAGTTTAGAAAAACACTGTCCAGGTACATTCCTTTCAAAGTTCCTATGACTGAAGTCTTTGCAGTATATCCTAAAATGTCATTATCTATTCTCAAAGTTTATTTCTTAGTGATCACTTAGATAACTTTATAACTTAGTTTGTTTAACAATTACCTGGACAAATGAATGTTTGCAGCTCAACAGCATTTAAATGGAATTTATCATTTGCATTTATATTCAAAGAAATCAACTGGGGGAAAAACTTTACTATATTTGTGATCTGCTACAGAATTCATTAACCATTAAATCAGGTCTTTGCTACTAGTTAATTACATGTATATCAGACAGGTGGAGTTCAGACTCTGTCTTCTCAAGAGCTCAGTAAGTGGGCCAACCTTGATTCTGCAGGGAATCAGAGGCCCCAGATAGCAGTCTTCTCTTCTACAAAGCTTCTATTTTAGTGTCATGTTCCTTGTGTGAGTTCCTTGGCGATTCTTGCTAATTGTGAACACTTACAGACTTTGAGTTTTTACTCAGTGCCTCGTCATGAAAATACACTTGTTTTCACCCTTAATACCTGGGCAGCACACTGCTCATTGCTTCTATAACCGTGGTACTGTCCAGCCACTGTGGTTTTCTAAGTGGGAAATCAGCTCAACTCCCTGTGGAAAACAACTATTTTTTTCCTGTTAACAGGATAGGTAATTCATTTGCCCTGTGAATTTCTGGCAGGAAAGACCAGCTCCTGTGGAAGAAACATGAAAGCATATCCTCCAGGGAAAACCAGACAGATGCTTTCCCAGTTACCATTTTAAATGTTGGCTCAGGAAGACCCTCACTCATAAACTAATTGTACTGATAACAATAATGATTATTATCATAAAAAATAAATTATTGATGATTCAGTGCCAGGTAATCAGGTAATGTATGTATGTTACATACATTATATTTCATTTCATTCTCAAAAGCCCTATGAAGAGATTCCATTATTATCAGGTCTATTTTGCACATTAAGACCATAAACAGGGTTAAATGACTTGGCCCTGATCACACAATTAATTAAATTGGAGCCAGGATTCTAATACAGGTGGTGGCTCCACAGTCCACACACTTAACTTCTCAAAAATTCTCTCTTGGAGTGCATTCCTTCCAACAAGGTCCTGATCTTTCCTTCCTGTAAGTCTATGTCTCATATGTCTTCATGTGTAATGTTTAAATTATTTTGTGTATGTTCATTGCAGGTTGATTTTTCTTTGTAAACAGAGAATCCAGATGATGTTTACAGGGCAACAATGATCAGAATAATAAAGAATGTTGGTTTTTTGGATCACAGTAGTAATCACAGGAAATATTTATTGACCACATGCCAGACATTGTGCTAAGTCCATACAAATTTGCACAGATTCTTCCAACAGTACTGAGAAGTAAATGTTATTATAGTCATTTTAAAAATAAGGAAATTAGTCTTAGAAAGGTTAAGTGATTTATTTAAGTTCACAGAGATAGTAGATGCAAATGAAATTTTACATAGGTGTTCATATCCTAAGTTTGTATTATTTCTACTATCTTAGACAAGTGTATCTGGAAAAGATGACACTGAAGAAGGATTCAAAATTATCAAATATCCAGTATATGGATCTGGGGAATAGCTAAAATAACAGTAATGTCAATAGCATCCAAGGATACTGTGGGGAGAACAGGTATCTACTGCTTTTCTGGGAAAACTGACAGTCCAACTGGGTAGTGATGGTTAGTGAGGACACCTTATCATTTCTGTCCCTTGTGTATTTTTATTTTACTTATTATTTGTCTAACATAATGCATCTTACTGAATCCCCATAAAGATGTTCACAAAATATGAAATCTTTCCCTCATATAGAAGTACATGAGGCACCCCAGCTGTAGGATTTTCACAGGATACAAAGCATGACACAGAAATAAATGTAAATGCTTTAGAGCCAGGAGTATCCAAAGTTAAAGTTCTACTTCCTCTTTATGTGTAAACCAAGGCAGGACACTTAATGTCTTAGAGTCTCAGTATTCTCATTTGTAAAATAAGATAATATCTACTTCATTTCTGTGGTGTTGATCAAATGAGGTAGCTTATCATGGCACTTAGAATACAGAAGGAATAAATGAAATGCCTTTCCTCTCATCTTTTTTTCACAGAGAATATAATACAGGGAGAAAATAACACAAGTCACAAAATCATTGTAATGGTTTGTAAGAAAGGTGAAAATGTCATGCCTCACTTTTTGATGAATTAAGGTAATGCATAAATAAATGAAAACACTGGAATTTAAATAGAAACTTGAAAGAACAAAAAAGACATACACACATGAAGGTAAATTAATTGTGGAATACTCATACAATGGAATACTACTAAGCAATAAAAAGAAACAATTTATTGTTATACCAAATAATAGAATCTCAGAAATACACTAGGTGAGAAAAGAAAAAAAAAAAACAAACGGACGTAACAGAGTACAGACTGTATGCTTCTGTTTGTATGAAATTCTAGAAGGAAAAGTTATGATGATAGAAGTCCTAACAGTGACTGCCTCTGAGGCAGAAGAATTTGCTGGAAAGGGACACAAGGGAATTGTCTGGTGTGGTGGAAACATTCTATAGCCCAGTTGGGGTTATGGATGCCTGCGTCAAAACTCACTAATCTGAACACCTAGAATCCATACATTTGTATATGTAAGTTGTAATAATTATAAAAGTATACATGTCTATGATGATTTAAAAGTGGACGCAATGAAAGTCTAGTTGAGAAGGTAAGGAAAGTCCATTTGAAACATTCTCGTAGGAACTAGAATGATTGAGGGTTAAACAGGAGTGGTGGAGAGAGCATTCTGGGTAAAGGAGGGGAAAGGTGGGGACTTGCAGGAGGAAGAATAAGAGAGAAGTGCTGGAGAGCATTGTCGGGGTAGTGGTAGGGGTCAGGTTGTAAAAGATCTTACATACCAGTCTGAGAAGTTTTACCTAATTTGTTAGGTGAAGGAAGGACCACAGGGAAGTTTCAGTTCAGAATATTGGAATGTTTGAAGCAGTGCTTTAGAATATTCTGGCAACTACCTACCAACTAAATTGAAGGCAGAGACAACAGATACTGGGATACTTGGAGGAGACAGGTGGGAGAAAGACTGCATTGAGGAACCTAAATCATGCTATTTATGAGGGAATAAAGTGCTTCTCATGGCATACAGGTCTGCAGGTAGGTAGGTAGGTAGGTAAATCTGTCAAGTACTTCCTTTATAGTTTTTACCCCCTTTCCAATTTGTGAGATAGCAAGTATGTCAATGGCTCTAGCTGGTTTCATTCAATGTCACTGACACCTATTTTTGAAGTCTGAAGAAGAAAACAACAACAACAACAAAACATTCTCCAGCAGAGATACAGAGGTGTTACTAGAAGTCAAGCTGGGTGACTGCCAAGTGATCTCATAAGGTAGTATTTTTCCCTGATAAAGTTGCTATACATCAGAGCTTGGGCAACACATGCTTAAATACAATTGAAAAAAATTGAGTTCATAAGAAGTGATCAGATTTGAGTATCCTGACTCATGCTAACTATTTTCAAATGGAATTGATATATAAAGGATATCACTTTGATTAACAAGAAAAATATAGCTGAGACTACAACCCAGACAGGTAAATGTTGATGGAGTAGGAGTCAGGAATAGGGAAGTTTTGGGATTCTCCCAGGTAATGAAAGCCCACTATGGAAACTGAACATGCCATTCTCCTTACAGCTAGTGTACAAACTCTTTATGCCTCCTCACCCACCCCCCTCCCCAACTCCTACCATCCTTAGGCCCACCTTCAACCTTGAATAAGAAACTAGACATACAGTAACAGGAATTCTGCCAAATGCATTCTAGGCTGTTAGCTTCAGTGGCGGTCATATCCAGTGTGGAAAGGTAGCAATTTTAGAGTTATTTTCTCATGTCCTGTGCCAGTGATATGGACAGTGAGAGCAGAGGCTTTCTCCCACGAGCCAGGGGCAACAGTGCTGTGTTGATTGTTTTTGCTGTGTGATGTTGCATGGCATTGCCTACAGAGATACCACCTACCCGTGAGGCTGTCTGTCTGTGTGCTGCTCTGCCTGTGTATATAGGAGGTAATGAAATGTAAAATAAGTAAAGAATGGGTTAAAGCATTTCTCTGTATTATCTATTTTTTTTTTTTTTTTTACCTGCAAAGAAATCAGGAAGCTGTGCAGTTTTGGAACTTGAATAAACTTCAGAAATAATTTCTTATAATTCTTACCACACTAGCTAGAAAATGAGTTTTACCTGCACAAGGGATTGTACCTTATTAACCCATCTTGATATTCTTCCTTGCCCCACGCAGTGCTGAGCACGGGCACATACAAAATAAGAGTATTTTGAATGAGGAAGCATCTGGTTCCTTCATGGAAAGTACTCGGCAAAATAACTTCCCAGGCTAGTAGACTTCATTAATTGACTAAGTTAATGTTCTCTTTTCATCATATCTTATATATGACCTCGGAGTTCTTGTCAACACAAAATCGCCTGAAGTTAGGATGAACATGAAACAATTTGCCGTTTCTGAAATCTACCATTGTCCATAGAGATGAGAAAACTGAGATTTAAAATTTAAGGGGTGCCTGGGTGGTGCAGTCAGTTAAGCATCTTCAGACACTTGATCTTGACTCAGGTCATGTCTTCATGGTCGTGAGTTCGAGCCCCATGTTGATCTCCACGCCAACAGTACAGAGCCTGCCTGGGATTCTCTCTCTCTCCCTGTCTGTCCCTCCCTCGTGCTTGCTCTCTCTCTCTGTCAAAATAAATAAATAAACTTTAAAAAATGTCAAATATTTTGAGAAGGGGTTCATGGCTGGTTGGTGGCAAAACCAAGAATAAAATTTAAGCTTTAGATTTGTAGACTAGTATTTTCCACTTTTTCATACTGCATATTTATGTTTTAACGGGTCTAGATAGTAAAGACCAATGTTTTGTCTTTAAAATTGAGCAACCTTAATATATTTAGCGAGTGAACTAAATGAAAAAGGGGTCCAGGAAGCCATATAGCTTAAGTAAAATCAGGTATTTAAGAGGCTAAAATGGTCCAATGTGCTGTTGTCACGTCGATATAAAATTGTCCAGAGACACTAAAGGGAAATCTCATTAAGTCAAAACACTGAATTGTTTATCCTTGGACTAGTAATAAGAAAGTTTATTATAGTGAGAGCCACAACAAAATGCTAATTGAGGGGCAACTGGATAGCTCAGTCAGTTAAGCCTCCAACTTTGGCTCAGGTCATGATTCTGTGGTGCTGACTACTCAGACCCTAGAGCCTGCTTTGGATTCTGTGTCTCCTTCTCTCTCTGCCCCTCCCCACTCACACTCTGTCTTTCTCTATCCCTGGAAGATAAATAAACATTAAAAAATTACTTATTTTTAATTTTTTGAGATGTTTATTTATTTTTGAGAGAGAAAGAGGGACAGAGCACAAGTGAGGAAGGGGCACAGAGAGAGGGAGACACAGAATCTGAGTCAGGTTCCAAGTTCTGAGCTGTCAGCACAGAACCTGACGTAGGGCTCGAACTCAGGAACAATAATATCATGACCCAAGCTGAAGTTGGACACCCAATCGACTGAGCCACCTAGGCACCCCCAAAAAAACTTTTTCAAAAAATGCTAATAGAAATATCTAAACCGACATGTCAATGAAAACGTAATATTTCAAGTGCTCTTAAAATTTTTACCACATTTATAATTCCCTTTCTTTGGAAGCTGACAGCATTTTCCTGATAACCATGCTTGTTCAATGTGGACTTGGCCACTGATTGGAGAGGAGATAAATACTTGAGGTATGCTGAGCCTTACTGAGGATTTTGGAAGTGTGGTCTCTGAAGGAAAGTTGGGAGTTGAACTATACAACTGGTATGGTTTTTGACGGAAAGCCCTTAAACCTCCTAATGTATTCTCTGGGAGTGTCTTTCTCCACCTTCTCTAAAACTTAGTTGCTTAGTCTTTTTTTTTTTGGTTTTTTTTTTTTTTGTAATTCCATGGTATCCTTAATAATTCATTTTCCTCTTTAAACTTCCTTGAATAATTTCATTATTCAAAACAAAAACTAACTCCTACACCTAAAACCAGCTCACCCTGTTGATTTTTTTATCTCATGCACCTTGTGTTTCTATTCATCTACCTTACTTCTTAATGTGGACTTTCCTGGAATCAGTATTTGGGCCCATTTCATATTTGAACCTCTTCCTTGGTAGTACCATCCATCTTGTGGTTTCAAATATGATCTAATTCCAAAATTTAAATCTATATTCCAGACCTCTTCCACCTCCAGGCTCATAAATCAAAATACCAATTCATCCACTCAGATGTCCAACAGATATGTCAATGTTATCATGTCCAAAACAAAACTCTTAGCCTAGTTTCTACAGTCCTTCCAGCACACTTAGTAATAACTCCATCTGCTTGGTATGACCCTCTGTGACGTTCAACTGTGTCTACCTTCAAAATAATGTCCCAAATCTGATGACTTCTCAGCAACTTCTCTGCTTTTATTCTTAGTCCATTCTACCATCATCTCTTGCTTATTTTCTCCAGTAGTCTTTTTCCATCCTTGTTTCTTTTTAGGCTATTCTCAGCCAAGCAAAGATGATGATCTGTTAAAAATTAAGTAAGGGGCGCCTGGGTGGCTCTGTCGGTTAAGTGTCTGACTTCAGCTTAGGTCACGATCTCACTGTTTGTGAGTTCGAGCACCGTGTGGGGGCTCTGTGCTGACAGCTTAGAGCCTGGAGCCTGCTTCAGATTCTGTGTCTTCTTCTCTCTTTGCCCTTCCCCCACTTGTCCTCTGTCTGTCTCTGTCTCTCAAAAATAAATAAATAAATGTAAAAAAAATTAAAAATGAAGTAACATCATGTAAGAGATGAAAGTCAAGGTCTTAAGAATCTTGTTTATATCTCATTATGTGGCCTACCTTATCTCTCTGAGTTATCTTCTACCTAGATCCCCCTTCCTACCTTTCTTCGAAATTTGCTAGCTTTGCTCCTGAAGTTGGCCAGGCATTCTTCCCTCAGAAAAGCAGTCATTGCTGTTTCCTTTGCCCAGAATACTCTTTCTCTAGCTGGGTAGTTTGATCCCTTCTTCTTGGTGAAACCTTTGGAGACCATCTTATTTGTATTGCAACCTTCCCCCATACCTCTGGGATTCCCTACGCCACTTTCTTGCTTTCTCCACAGCATTTATCTTCTAGCATATTATATATTTTAGGTACTATCTGTCTTCCCATTAGAACTTAAGTTCCACAGGTGCAGGAATTTTGTCTTTTTTTTTTTTTTTTCACTGCTGTATCTCCATTGCCTGTGACTGAATCACTTGCTGGTGTATTCTTTTGTCAAAAGCTGAGACATTTCTCTTCTTGGTTCCACTGCAGACAGTTAGAGATCAGGTTTTCTATAAATAATTTCATAGTTCAAAACACTGTGGGGAACAGTATGGAAGTTCTTCCCAAAATTAAAAATAGAAGTACTATATGATCCAGTAATTCTGCCACTAGATATTACTCCCCCCAAAAGAAAAACATTAATTCTAAAAGATATAGGCACTCTGTTTATTGCAGCATTATTTATAATAGCCAAGATATGGAAGAAACACAAGTGTTAATTGGTAGATAAATGGATAGGAAGATGTGGTACAATGATGTACTTCTCAGCCATAAAAAAGAATGAGATCTTGCCATTTGCAATTACATGGATGGACATAGAGGGTGTTATGCTAAGCGAAATAAAGCAGAGAAAGGCAAATACCATTGATTTCACTTATATGTTGAATATAAAAGCCAAATGATAAAACAGACTCTTAAATATAGAGAACAAAAACTGGTGGTTGCCAGAGGGGAGGTTGGTGGGTGGGGGATGGGTGAAACAGATAAAGGGGATTAAGAGGTACAATCTTCCAATTATAAAATAAATAAGTTTTGAAAATGAATAGGACAGCATAAGGGATATAGTCAATAATATTGTAACAACATTGTATGGTGACAATACAATGGTAACTAAGTGTATTGTGGTAAGCACTGAGTAACATATAGAATTCTGTGATCAATATGTTGTACACCTGAAACAAATATAAATTGTTAATTATACTTTAATAATTTTAAAAAAATAAGAATTTTATGAGTATGTTTTATCTAAGTAGTCTACCCTGACATTGCCTCAATTTAGCCTAGATGGGTAAGTTTATTTTATTGTTAAGAATCACTGGATCTGAGTAGAATAGAGACTTTGGACAAACAGACCTAGGTTCTTATTCTGTCTCCACTTCAACTTATTAGCCATTAACTCATCATTCAGCCTCTCTAAGCTTCAGATTTCCATTCTATAAAATAGGATTAAAACTATATGCTTTTTTTGTTTATTTGAAGATTAGGGATTATTTTTAAGGTCTTGCACATTGCCTGGACACATAATAGAGGTTCACTTAATAAATGGTGACAGTAGGAGTATTGGAATTTTATTTCCTAGTGATAAATCAGAGTTAAATATGTGTGTCCTAAGGTTGTACATTTTGAATTAAGGTCCAGGAGGAGTAGAGTGACCCTTGGATCTCAAGTGACTAAGGGTATTTTCTAAGCCAATCTAACTTGATTCAGATCTTCAGTTTGCCATTTTCTAGATGAGTGATTTGGGACAAATTATTTATTCTGGGCCTCAGTTTCCTCATGTTTAAAGTAATGGGAATCTGGGGCACCTGGGTGGCTCGGTCAGTTGAGCATCCGACTTCAGCTCAGGTCAGGATCTCATGGTTCGTGGGTTCAAGCCCCACGTCGGGCTCTGTGCTGAAAGCTCAGAACCTGGAGTCTGCTTCAGATTCTGTGTCTCCTTCTCTCTCTGCCCCTCCCCTGTTCTTGCTCTGTCCCTCTTAAAAGTAAATAAACATTAAAAAAATAATAATAAAATAAAATAATGGGGACCTGACTCACTGAATTGCTATGAGGATAAATAATTACTGTGAATAAAATATTTAGCATGGTGCCTGGCATATTATAGGCATTCAGTAGGTATTACCTATTCTCATCAATAATAGAATGCCAGAGATCATGCCAGTTTTGCACATCGTAGTAAACCTAGCCTTCTAGCCCATAATAGGCCCTTAATAAATATTAGTCAGATAAACCTATTAATCCTGGTACTTTTAACTGGTCAATGTTATAAATACACAAATATGCATTCTTTTTCCGTATTAAACATATTCTCTAGAGCATATACTGGGTAGAGTCTTGATGGACCTACTAGTAAATGACTTGCTTTTTTCTTACCAGCTTCACAAAGCCCATGATTTAAATTTACATCTCTGGAAGAATAATTATAGATTACTAGTTAGGGGTCTTTGGGGTTACTTGAGAATAGGACATTCATAAAATGTCAAGTATGCTCATGCCACAGACTCATTGTGTTGTACTTCTAGGAAATGGTTATTCTTCACCATCACCTTGTGTGGCCTGAGACATGTGATAACCGGCTTTTAATCTCTTTACTTTTACCCTTATCAGTCCACTGGAAATAATCTATTTTGAAAAGATGAGGAACAACAGGCTATGGAATAAATTAGCATAAATAAAGAAAACCAAAACGTGATGAGTGTTAATAATAAGGCCTCAGTTGGATTAAACATTAGATGAAGCAACATCCAGAATATGAAGGCTTTGGGCTAGGGCATCTCTCCTGTTTCTCAGAAATGAAGGCAGCTCATATCAGCCATTTACTGGCACTAGATACCTTCTTGCAGGAAAAATGTATCAAATGTAGCTAGCGTCTTCACACTTGCACTGTTTCCTTATGAAAAAAAAAATCCATAGCCCTCTTAAGAAATAAAATTAATATTAAATATTCCATTGGCTGAATCCCATGCAGACACTAATGGGAATCTGAAAAGAGCCTTGCTTTGGAAAGCAATCTTGAATTATTATTTTTTTTTCTTTTTAGAACATTAAAAAATAGGATCTGATTCTCATCTCTTTCTCCTCTATGAATCTATCCTATATTTTTAAAATACAAATGGACATATTTAGATAATTTGTGGAAAATTGAACAATATAGCTCAGTTTTCCTAAAAACCTTATCCAGCTGAATAGGCAGCCATAACATAAATGAAAGCAAGCATCGACATCAAATATGAACGCCAAGGTAATAATATTGCCTGCAACTTCATCTCTAATTTCTGCCGGTCTACAAGTCAGCTTTATTATTTAAAGTTCCTTTATTATATTTATTTCATCAATATTATTACTTATCAGTTATTATCCATTACAATTAATTAATAATTACAAATATTAAGCAACCAAACAGCACTGATTCTCTTTTAGCTTGTTACCACTTTGATACCCCTATCTTTTACGCTGTACCTCTGCCTAACCAGAGTTTCTGACTTTTCTTCCTGTGATGGTTTTAGCCCTTTCGTACAGAAGCTAACAATTATCCATAGTGCATTTTATCTTTTCTCTGATGGACTATTTCTCTAATTAATTAAATATTTATTTGAATTATCCTTGGTACCCTGAGTTACAGCCAGCTGTACTCAATGTCACCTACTGATTGGGTGAACATATTTTTAATGCTTTTATTGAAGTCTAGCAAGGAAAAAATAATTATTTGTGTTCTAGGAGTATTTACTTCCAAAGAAGATTCAGAGAATAATCCTTTATGCAAAATAATCCATTTATATAACACCAGCATTTCACCATCAAAACCAAATTAACCAACCTTCATCAAGTGCCTCATGAGTGGATCAATTTGCTAATGTGCCAATCATTACAATTGTAGCATGTTCCAATAAGAAAAACTTCTTATCAAACTAGATAATTAGCTGTGCTATTATAGTAAATTTGGAATACCCCCAAACACAAATCAGATAAGTTTACTCAATATTATGTTGTATGAGAAGAGGTTGAAGGTGAAACCTTTTTAGGAGTACAGAGCATTATGGTTGATTTCAAATATTTGGAGTGCTATCCTACAAATGAAGGAATCATCTTATTCTGCATTGCCAGAAAGAGCAGAATTAATACCAAGTGGTGACAGACACATACTAGTAGAATTATTTCATTATCCCCTGAGTTATTTCATGAACAGTTTCAAGAAATTATCATGAAGATGAGGAGTGTAGATTTCTCAGAATTTAAAGAATAGTAAGCAGGAATGGTTCAATTTCCTTGTCAATCCAAGCATCTAAAAAGTGACATGCAGATTACTTTCTGAGGCTCTTATAGAAAGAAATTAAGCCTCAGTTTGGAAGTTTCACTAAATTGCCCTCATGTTTCCTTATACCCCTCATAATCCATGGGTCTATGAAGTATGTCATCTACTTTTCTTGTCTCCAATCTCTTCCATTTACTCTTCAGTCTCTTACAATCTATGATCTTTAAGCTCAACCTACTTTTCTTAGTAAAGTTACTATGTTAAATTGCATTAATGGTTCTGATTCTTCACGCATTCTGTATCTACACTCTTTGCCACGTGGCTTTGCGGTTACTATCACTAAAGAGATATATTTCCCTGCCCTTTGACTTGAGTTTGGCTATGTGGTTTGCTTTGTCTGGTATGATATTAGGAGGCATATGGCAATAAAAATCCTAAAAATTTCTGTGAGATTGGGCTTACCTCATGCCTTTATATTTCCATGAGAATAGCTTTCCAGGGCTAACCTACTGATACCAGGAAGAGGATGAAAGGCACATGGAGCAGGTCCGAGTCATCCACACTGTTCCTGACCTATATCAGTTGATGCACATCAAAGCTAGATTTCCTGAAAATAAATTATTGTTGTTTAAGCTGCTGAAATATTACATGGTTCATTCTGTATCTTTTTAAACTGGCAGCTAACTGATACAAAGATTCCTACTTAAAAGTGGGGTGCTGGCATATTAAATGCTTAAAATTGTATTAAATATTAAAATGCTTAAATGTGACATGAGTCTTGGGACTAGCAAGTCAGTGATAAGGAAACAATTAGAGGAGGCTACATAAATGACAGCCTATATTACGTAGTGATGAAATTAGTAAAATTGTTATAATAACTATGAAGATAGAAAATGTATTTGAATGTTTGCACTTGGGCAAGTAGAACTCTAGGCAAAATGTTGAAAGTATATTCTGTTTTCTTTTACTTGTGTTTGATATGCTACTTTTAAAAAGATATGAGCTTAGGAAAGTAGTGAGTAGATTGTAAGCAAAATTTAGAGGGAACATAAGGTCCATGACCTGCTGGGTTGGGAAATAAAAGGTTCTTATCTCTAACCTTTCTAGGCAACAAAAGAATCTTCAGTTCTGATAAATCCTGAGGGTAAAGATGAAATCTGAGTATAGCTTACATGTACAAGGTCTCCAAATAAAGACCAACTAAAGTTTATGACTATAAGTCTGTAGTCAGAGATTATAAGACTTTGGTAATACCTCTGAACAATTTAGGTTATAGTACCTTTTAGACTCTCTCAGTTGGACTCGAGCTTTTAGGAAGGTTAAGGCTATGCCCCACAGCAACCTATGTGCCCCAAATACATAATTAAGTCTTAGCAATTTTGTCCTACATGGTAGCCACTAGTCACATGTGGCTATTAAAATGCATTACAATTAGATATTTGCTTCATCATTCATACTAGTTACATTTTAACTGCTCAGTGGCCACATATGGCTAGTGGCTACCTTATTGGACAGTACAGATAAAGTATATTTCCATCATTTTGAGTGCTGTAGGACAGTTCTAGTAGAGCTATCTAATAAAAGGCTACTAAATGTTTTAGAGAACTCAAATACTAGACAAAAAGATACTGAGACTATTCAAAATATATGAAGATCATTGGACCTCCAACTTTCTTCAGGCAGGAAGTTTTTCAGCCATAAGAAATGCCCTATCTTACAATGCTCTCCTCATTAGTAGCCAGGGAGGTGTGATGGAAAAGGATGTTTCAGAAGTCAGAGCCATGGAGAACAATGAGCCATAAAAAACAATGTACTGGGAGCCACTCCCAAAGAGCAGAAATAGTGTCTAATGAAGAAACACTCCCTACTCTAAGAATAGGAAAACCAGCAACTTTTTTGGCAGTGTGATTTTAGAATTGTAGTGCTCAAATGGCTATATCACTTCTCTCTCTGTCTCTCTCTCTCTCTTAAATTAAAACATTTACCACTCTTATCTTGCTCCTGTTGCACCATTGCATGTTGGTTTGCAGAGGTAGGTAATTTATCTTTTTAGATAATGTCTTCAAATGAAGGGAATCACATTTGAACTTGGTAGATCACAAGATACTGGTAGAGATCAATGCATGATTGGCTGGAAATTTTGTGGTTCTTGAGATAAGGCTTAGTGTATTTTGCCTGTGAGATGGACAGGAATAATTGTGCCTAGGAAGGCAGACTACATTAGGTTGCTTTATTGGCCCTAATGCTACACCTCTCCTGTTTCCAAGTCTTTGCTCTGTGACTTTCGAGTTCCTATGAAGGAGGTATAGTTCCCCTTCCTTTGATTTTGGAATCAGCCATATTACTTGCTTTGGCCAATGAAATGCTATGGAGTTTAATAAGACTGAATGCTTGGAAGTTCTTGTTTGATTGGGTTTATCTTCCGGACCTCTGTTATTGCCATGAAAATATTTCTGGACTAGCCTGATGGTTCCAGGAAGAGAATGAGCATATATGCATGCCTTTAGCTGAGATCAGGCTAGATCAGCTGATCTTCCAGCAACATACAGATCAATGAGAATCAATGATTATTGTTTTAAGCAACTGATTTGAGAGTTGTCATATTGAATTTGTGTGTCAGTTGCAAATGGATAGAGTCACCAATGATCTCTTCTCTATTAAAGTCAATAAGCACTCCTTAACCTTTATCTGAATCTCTCTGCATTTGTTACTCTTGATTGTGCTCTCTTCTTGTTACTTGTTACTTCATTTCCATGACCCATTTTTTTCCACCTGCCTAACTTTATGGTTGCTCTTTCTTAGCTTTTCTTTGTGGGATTTCTTTCTCTGTTTGTTTTTAAATTCAGGCTCTCTTCAACTTCAACCTTATACTGTTTTCATTCTATGTCGTATGCTCAGTGATACATCTATCTCCTACCAACCTAAAATGCCTAGATATCCATTTCCTACAGAATCTTCCTTTGCTCTAGAATATTTAACTATTGATGGGCTTCTTCAACGTGGATTTGTCTAAACATAAATTCCTTATCTTAATCCTTAAATATGTGCCACTTCTTGTGTTTGTTAGCTCAGGGGATAGCAGTATCACATAACTCATTGCTCAGGCAAGGAACCTGGCTGACTTGAATCTTTTTTCTCCCTTACTTTTCACATTTAATTAACTGCAAAATCCTATCAATTCTATTCCTTAATATATTTATTTGCATTCACTTCATTTAAACATTATAGGCTCTACATTTTTTTGGTCCCTGTTATGTCTTGCCTAGATTTCCAATTTTATATTTATTAAAGCCATTGTTCCCCCTTCTATCAAGGTGATAGCTTATGTTAATTAAGTTTCTTTGGAAAATGAGAGAAATCATCTCTGGGTAACTAAAGTTAAAATGTAATATGTTTGAAAGAATTGGAAAGATACATAGACCTTTAAAGACAGAAAAGTATTTTAAAGAATTAAATTCAGAACAGATATAAACAAATTTCTATCAGTAGGAATTACTCCACAGTCTTGCCTAACCACTTACTAGAAATGAAAAACAATATGTTTTTTTTTCCTTTGATTGGCTGAGCTTAGGTGTTTCTTTCCTTCAGAGTGATGGTTGTAGAATAGTGAAAGAAAGGATGTGATAATTGGACCCTCCAAAGACTGTCAGTTTCTGAGGGCAAAATAGTTGAAGTATACTCATATTAAGATTGTACACGATGAGGTAGTGGTCATTTGCAAGAGGAAACTGGAGTATTGTTAGGAAGGAGAAATGGATGCTGGGTGGTCCTAAGGAGATAAATGATTATTATCTTTTTCTACATTTTCCTTATATTGCTTCAACACTTTTAGTATCTCTTTATGTCCTCCAGGATAAATCCCATATTCCCTGCAATGACAGGTGTACATGTTCCTGATCTCTTTTCATGTCCTCAACCTCATAGAATTCTGTATAATCTCAACCTCATAGAAAACTATCATCAAATTCAGCAGAATAGTCAGATTCTAGTAAGTTGTATTCTTATCTGGTTCAGGGTACTCCTGCTACCTATTAGATCTGCTCCCAGCTATCCCTAGCTAAATATGTCTGGTCATTCAGAACTCCTGTTAAAATCTATCTCTTCCAAACACTGAGATTGCATAGTGTGTCTCCCATGAGCTCATATAAACCCATATGGTTGATTCTAGCATAAGACTTCCCATACTGAGTTTTATTTGTCTTAGAGAAACTGGATTGATTCCTACAGACACTTGAATTCCCAGTGACTCACACTGGCGGGCACATAGTAGGCATTCAGTAAACTGGTGGGAAGGTCAAAAATATGTTCCTTATTTCGTCAGTAGATTATTTGCAAGCACCATTAAAATGGTAGTGGCATTAACTACATGGCAAAGATGCAAGATACAAAGGCTTGAATTAATGAAATCCACCCACTCTGGCCTCATAAATCACACCGCTACATCGTGTTCCAGGTTCCACAGGTGCAATGCTTACATTTAATTGCACTGATCAAACTCTCCTTATGCTGAATTCCTGTATATATCATCCTCTGGGTAGGATCAACTGAGCAGTTTCAAATCCATTTGTTTCAAAATCCCAAGAGGACTCTGTGTTCTTGTGTGACTTTGTGTTACTTCCTGATGACTCATGGAGTATAAGAGCAATGAAAGTAGATGCTGCGTAAATAGATTCTCCTGGGGAGAAAATTCTTCTTTAAATCAATTTAATTTTCCAAGTTTTTTGAAATGTGAGCTAACATGTTGCATCTTTCTTTCAAGAAGCCCAAACCTCTTTGCAAATATTTGGTCCCTTATTCTTAAAGCATTCTTAAAGCCTAAGGTGACTGGTTTCAGCTTCCAGTTTTCATAATTCCCTGCAGTTTGGTAGGCATGTGAAAGCCTGGAATCCATTTGTTCTGCTTTCATAGCAGATCTGTTGTATATTAGGAAAATAATAAAAGCAAATGGATACAAATAAGAGCATGTTTTTGCTACAGAACTGCATTCTTTCCCATATACTGTCTTATTATATTTATTCTATTAACGTGACATAAATGTGGAAATAAAATGACTGGGGACACAGAAGCATAAGAAAAAATAAATTCTGTTCGATCAGGTCTCCAGCCTTCTTCTCCTGCTTGTAGCCTCTAAAATATGTTGTTCTCCCACCTACATTTAAAATATTGGCTCATGATCATTTGAATATCACAATGGGTATATTGGCAAATTCCTCTCAATTTTCCTCTGGCTAGTAGGCTTTAGAATAAGAATGACTCCCAACTGACCAATGTTATGTTTTGAATACACGTTGTAATGAATCAATTTACACAGGTGAGCTTTGGCTTCCCTTAGTGACTTGATTTTCTGAATCCTACCAAATAAAGGTCAGAATTCATTAGCTTGACTCTATACCTTTTGCTATGAGATACTCTAAACATCTCTCTTTGTTTTAACCAAACACCTTACAATGTATATTCATTGAGTATTAGTCCTTTAAAATATTCTGGGAAGGAAGTAAATTTCATAGTAAAACAAGTTTGTTTATAGCTGTATACAATATTACTCTCTTAAGAATTCATAATGCAAATTAGCATATTAAAAGCTCAGAAATCTTTTAATAAGGAAACTAGTTCCATTTTGTTTAACCCATTGTTTTCCAAACTTAGGTAATTACAAATAAATTCCTTTTTTCACATACCTCTTTAACTTCCTCAGGAAAGAGTTGCATTCCATGAAATGTGTTCTGGAAAGCTTTGCTTTAGCCACACTGAACTGTTGCCCAGCAGTTTCCTATGCCCATCCAGTCTCTCACACTGGAATATCTCATCCATCATTTTCAGTATTCTTCAAAGCTGAATCTGTGTGCCATCCATCCTCTTGCAAGAATTCCCTGGGCAGATGTGTCCCCTCTCACTTTAAACTCCTTTTTGTTTTTTATGCATATTCCTTTAATGGCACTGCTTATTTTCTATCTTCAACAGTAAGAAAAACAAGTTTAAATTACTTTCACTGGACTTTGGGGTCCTTGAGGATAGAGCCCAATTTTAATCATTGGTCTATCATCTAAAGTATAGATGCTATGTCAACTATAGTGCTTATTCTAGAACATAAATGCTGTTTAACAAACAAAAAAACAAATGAATGAACATGTTCACAAATGATTAACTCTTTACATAATTAATCAAATGTCACTTTTAGTGTTAGGCTAGACTCAACCCTATAAAAGTTTTGTTGATATGCAAAATGCCTAAATATATCATTTAATGACATTCATACTTGATTGACAGTTTAATTTACATGGAATCAGCTATCAGTTAGTAGACTTGACCCTCCATTTCAGCCCTGATATCATTGCATGTCTTTTTCATGAACATAAATCTATAAGAACCAACACCTTACCTGGCTCTTGGTGGTTTCCTATATTAGGCTACTCTTACTTCTGTCTTTGTTTTCAATAGAAAGAGTCTGTTCCAGGAACATACGGGTCCTCATCAAATGAGTGCATTGTCTATTCTTGTCTTCTTGATGCTTTCATTCTATACTCTCTTGCCTTGAATACTAATCATGGAGCCATACCATTTTTAAAGCCCTCATTCCAATCATGTGTACAAAATGAAACCTTGATCACTCCAGGCTTCTCATCTCCTTTGACACATAAAATAACAGATCTTGGCTTATTGGTTAGTTAAGTTTTGTTTGGCCATTCCCCAACAGATCTCAAGCATCTTGAGGGCAGGGACATTTTGCTTGTTCTTTTTGTGCCTCAGAGAACAATAATAATAATATTAAGAGATAGCATTTAGTGAGCACTTACTGTGTCTTAATCACTGTTTTTGACACTTTGCACAGATTGATTTAGTAAATTATCACTAATCTGAGGCACCAACAAGTCAAATACTTTGTCCAAAGTAACACAACCAGTTTGTGATTTAAACTCAAGTGTTATGGCTTTGGAACTCACATGCTTAACCACTGATTGGTTAGTTGAAATAGGTGATTTCCAGTTTCCTAGGCATTATAAATTATGTGCACCCAATACATATCTGTTGGAGGAATTACATTGATAAAATATGTTTGTTATCATATATTATTTTTAAAAAAATCCTATAAGAGGAGGATTTTTTAATTTGACAGGGTTAAATAGACATACCAAAGAAAGAATTGACACCTATAGCCCTGTGAAATAAGTTCCTATCTCAGCCCAGATATATGAAGTGCATAATACAAAGGCATAACTACACAAATAAAACCAATAATATTTGAAATGAATAAAACCCTCTATATATACTTTCAGAGAAACCCACTAAACTTTGTTGACTTAGGGGAAAATGGCAGGTATTTCATAACCTCAGAGAAAGGAATGTGTTTTAAAGATTTTAAAGAGCAAAATGACTGTTTACAGAGAAGCTAGACATACCAGCTGTATTAATCATTAGAAAATTTTGTCTCCATTTTTAATAAGAGGTTTTGTTGTGGAATGAGAGAATGTGTTAATGAAGGAGCTCGTGAGAGTGCATTCTCCTACATTGGCAGAGATCATTTGACAGGGTTTCTAGATTTCGTGGGATTGAGTTTTGCTGACCTCTTAGATGAATTTGGTAGACAACTGAAGCATAAACAGATTTCAGAAGTTTAATAGGCAACACTGCTCATGGCAAAGTTTGGGAAATATTGAAAGATTAATAATGAGTCTTCACTCATGACACAAGTCATTGGTTAGACAACTGCATATGAAAAGTGTTGATAAATTGTTGATTTTCCTTGTAATGTTTAACCCCAAAGAACACTGCCTATACGTCAGTGATCTGGAGTTTCTACTGCAGTGACTTCCTTCCCAGGAACCTAAGAAAGCTACACCAAGGGTCTCTTTATTATTAGGGCCCTTCTCTGACGTTTTACACAGATAGTTCTGATAACTGGTTATCTGTTAAAGAATCCCACTAAAATGTTAATGTTGAATAATGTCTTAATGTGTTCTCTCTTTCCGAAGTATTTACATGTAAAGGCTGGACTAAGGGTGCATTGTCTTGGTCCCAAGTGGCCAATCATTTAAGGTAGTAATTTAGTCATCAGTGCAGGCCAAATGAAATTGAGTGTTATATTTTTTACCAAATTTATAAGACATTATGTAGTGTGTATGTGTGTGTGGGGGGGTATGTATTTGTGTAATAGTTTCAGAACTCCCTTGGGCTCTCTTTAGCCTCTTGTTCTCTGCACCATCCTCCTCTGCAAAACTTGCCTTCTGGAAAGACTCTAATGCCAGTCATTTATAGCTTAATGCAAATTTAAGCATCAGTATTTCTCTCTGGTGGCATCTGAATTTTAAGTCTAATTTAAAAACAAGAGGTTCTATCCACAGTAAAAGTTGTTTTAGTCACTCTAATACTAGGATGAAGGAAGTAAAATTCTGGCTCTCCAAAATATCATCTGTACTGGATTTAGTAGTATTCTCCCCCAAATTCATGTCTACCCAGAACCTGTGAATGTAACCTTATTTTTAAATAGAACTTTGCAGATGTAATTAAGATGATCTCATTACTGGATTAAGCCCTAATCCAATGACTAGTAGACTTATAAGAAGAGAGAAATTTGGACACAGACACAAAAGGAAGATGCCATGTGAAGACAGAGGCAGGGATTGGAGTTACTGCCAGAGGCCAAGAATTCCAAGGATTGCTGGCAACTACCAGGATCTAGGAAGGGTCAAGGAGGGATATTCTCCTAGTGCCTTCAAAAAGAAAAATGCCATGCCAGTGTCTTGCTAACAGACTTCTAGCCTCCAGAGCTGTGAAAGAATACATTTATGTTCTTTAAAGCCACCCAGTTTGTGGTAATTTGTTATAGCAGCCTTAGGAAACTAATTGTCCTTTCAGCAGGTTGTTTGGATAATCTAAGCTGAATGTATTGTTTACTGTAGTAAGGGAGGACACTTCCCTGATAGAGTTTTGGTAGCTTCTTAGAGCAGGGAGGGGAAAGTTATCAGGATATTTTTGGGATTTTTGAAGATGAGTCTTTCAGCAAGTGGGCTTGATTAGCACTGGGTAAAGATTATGTTATAGTTGTTGGGTAATTGTGGATAGCAAGACAAGAAAGTTGACATAAGGAGTCACAAGGACTTGGAGTGTAAACTGCCATTTGAGCTTTCTGATGAAGAGTCAATGTGTCATTTAGGAAGTTCCTAGAATGAACAACAAAGTTCTTAGCAATTATTATCTTCTTGTCAAGAGATTCCTGGAACAGTAAATTATGACAATCAAGTACATGGAATAGTGGTCATGTTAATAAAGACAGAAAGCTGTGTGAGTATTGATGGTTTCTTTTTTGGGTACCAGAAATGAGTCGTCAGTGACCTATTCTTCATGATCTCATATAAGCAGCTGCTGGGAGAGACATTTCATCCCACAAGCCATGACTTCATCAACTATTCTCTTATAATGTTAGCTCACTAGATCATGCCTCTGGCCAATTTTCAGGTGTAAGTATTTGGTTCTGGAGTGTTCAGATCTAGAAAAAGCAAAATACAACCATGTCTTAGTTTGAGTAAGACTTTTAAAGAATAGAGAGGGCTATTTCTGAGCACTTTTCACTTGTCCTCTGTGAAGGGAAAATGGCCTTCAAGATCCAGTTTGAGTTTTACCACTTCTGGAGTATGGCCCAGGCAGAAGTAGTTCCTCTTTCTTTTGTGTGCCTTTGGCCCATGTAAGCACATTTTCTGTAGAGAATATGTGTTAAAGTAAGCTAACTGCTATAACAAACAATTCCTAAATAACAATGACTTAGGATGATAGGTATTTATTTCTTACTCAGGGAAGCATTCAGTGTAAGTACTTGGCAGACAGCCTGATGAGCAGGATTTCTAAGATGCACATTCCTTCCACCTTGTGACTTGGCCTTCCTTGAAGTTCTCTGAGTTCTATTTATCAGCAGGTAAGGAAATGAGAAAGAGAGAGTATCCCCTGTGATTGGTTTTCATGTGTCAGTCTTAAGGTTACAACCATCAAACATCATTTCTTTCCATGTTCCATTGGCAAGAACTCAGTCACATGACTTACTTAACTGTAAGGGAGTCTGGAAGCATAGTCTGTGTTCCCAGAAAGAAAAGGAAATAGTCACTTATGCACACATAGCCTTTTATTACTTTTAACATCATATTGTAAATATATTTATATATATAGGTATATATATAGGTAAATAATACCATATATCATAGAACTTTTTACATCATATTATAATTAAAATATTATTTGCTGCTGGGGTGCCTGGGTGACTCAGTTGGTGAAGCATCTGACTCTTAGCTTTGGCTCAGGTCATGATCTCACATTTTGTGAGATAAAGCTGTACATTGGACTCCACACTGATAGCAATAAGCCTACCTGGGATTCTCTCTCCCTGTATATCTGACCCTTCCCTGCTCAAGCTCACACACACACTCTCTCTCTAAATAAATAAATAAATAAAAAGCTAAATATTATTTGCTGCTCTCTCCCACTCTTTTACTGCTCATAGCAGCAGAGTAGTAGTTGCCTAACAAATATTGATAGAATGATTATGGTAGTGTTTAGACTCAAAAACTATTTGATATTTTTAGGTTATATAGAACCTACTAACCGTATTTTCAAAATTCTTGCTGAATAAAAAAAATTGACCAAGAAATAAATCACTTTGAATGTGTGTGCAATTCACCCACCCAACACATTCTGAAGCACAAATTAAAGCCTCTTTTCTTCATGCTATCTTCACACTGCTATTATTTGAGCTAGACCTGCATGCATGCTGTTATTATGGGATTAATTTCCTCACTTAAGTTTTACTGGAAACTGTTTTACTGACTACTATTAAGAGTAACGTCAAACACTTTCGACTTGCTCCATTAAGCAAAGCAACCATTGCTTTTAGCACTTTCCTTATGGTTCTTGATACATTATGTTTTTTTCAAAGAGCTCATTCCAGTAAGACTGAGGTTAGCTCAGATGTTCACTTTAAATGAGCGGTTTTGATCCATAAATACTGTCTAGGAATATTTATGTGGGAAAACATTCCATACTTGAGGAAATCTATATTAAGCTTCTGAGTAGGAATCTTGTTACTAATGATTTTCAGATATTAAAAAAAATGCCAAAAACTATGTTTTCACTGTACTGTTCAAGATTATAATAAACGCAACTTGCATTACAATCATCAATAAAATCTTATTCTATATCTGATGCCACTCAATGTGGGTATATAAAGGGAAAGATACAGAGTTGTTAAGTGAACAAGTCTTTGAAGTTTGACATTGATGATTTACCTCTTAGCTTTGTTACTTGAGCTGCATGATCTTCAATATTAAACATTCCTCAGCCTCTGTTTCCCTCTGTGTGAAATGGAGATAAAAAATGGTACCTCTTCCACAGTATGAATGTGAGAATTAGGAAGTTAATTATATAATGCATATGAACACATATACTACATCAAGAAGTGCTCAATAAGTTATTTAAAATGTCTTCATTAGTAAGTTCATTGAGATCCTATTGTGGCCCAGATATTATGCTAAATACTTTATGGACAATTGTGAACTTCTTTCGTCCTATCAATAATCGTTAGGCAACAAGTATAGAGAAAAGGCTGGGACTCTTAGTTAATGGTGGGTTCAGGGTCTAAGAATTTCCACACTATAGCTGCTGCTGTCATTGTCCCCAAAGGGTTTACAGCCCATCTGGAGAGAAAAAACTCAGTGGCATGAGAGTTAATTAAGTTCTTTCTACATGTCAGGCATTTAAAAAATCTTTTGTGCACTGTGAGTTCAATGCTACCATTATCCCTATTTACAAATGAGGAAAGCAAAGCAAAACAAGTTTAAGTTATTTGCCCAAACACATATATCTAATAAGTGTCCTTAAAAATCCCAAAGGTGGGATTTTAACCTAGGCAGTATAGCTTATGAGACTGCTCACTGTAAGAACACACAAGTGCTACAGCACAGATATATCATTATCTACAGCATATTGCATGGAACAACAAAAGGATGGGGCAGTCAGTTATGTATTCTGGAAGGAATAGAGGTAGCACTTGGCTGTATAGAAAAGAGAAAGATGCACAGTTCAGGAAGATGGACTAGCATGATCAAATAGTGAAGTTTGCAACATAAACACTTTCTTTCCATTACAGTAAACAGAACTGTATATTTGTTGATAAAAGTATCTGAACACTGAGGCACCAGCTTGGAAAGACAGAGCTGTTGAGCACAGTATCCCCAGAGCTTTCAAGCTGGAGGTGGAATTGAGTAGGCAGATATTGAAAGAAAACATGGAAAACTGACAGGTAGAGTTGGCTCAATCTATTAGTTTCTTGAAATCCTTTCAAGGGTCATCATTAAATGATGAGCTCATTGAACTTCACATGAGTATCCATGGGATAAAGAAAATAAACTCATATCAAAAAGTATATTGGAAAAGGCCAAATAAAACTGATAATGGAAATAGCAGTGCTCTTTAACAAACTTAAGGTTTTGAAATGGTTGTACAAAGTCATGAAGCTTGTTGATTAGTCCAGTGATCATCTTATGCCCTGAGCAGTTCAATGAATAGTTAACTTTTATTTTCAATTTTAGTTTATTTGTCTTTAAGGCTCTGTTGCAGATGTTTTAAATCTCCACTTAACCTCCCTATTTTGGAAGGAAATTTACCATAGCTGTAGTTACCTCAGCAGTGTTTTCTGTTAGAATTATCGCCCAGTTGAAATATCAGATACTAAGTCTTAGGTCTAGTTTACATCTACTCTCTGATGTATCCTCACAACTCTTTTCTCTGTCCACAGAGTTCTTACCAGAAGAATATCTTGGTGATCATTCTCTTGAGTAATGAGTTAATTCTCCTTATATTCCTATAGTCAAAACACTAACCAGTACAATAAATTCAATTTTTGAGAAATTAAGGACTAAGAAGGTGTGTTATCTTTGTTTCTGATAGTTTGCTATCTTGATCAGTGTCATAATTAGGCAATGTTAAGGCATGGTGAAAATCATTACCACCATAACTATTACCATTAATTGTCATCATGACACCATCAATGACACCATCAATGACACCATCATCTTCACCATTCATAACAGGCTTCCTAACTGTAGTTGCAACTGTAGTTGCCAGAATCTTTACAGGTCCTAATTTTTTTCATAAGCCTCATTAGGAGAAAAATTTTAATTATTATTTCCATTTAAAAAGCATGGAAAGGAGGCTTAGGTAACTCATGCAAAGTCACATTTCCTTATAGAGGAGAAAAGCTGGGGTTTTTCCACTTTGTGGAGGAGAAAATATGGGATTTTACCAAGGTTTACTTTTCTGATTCTTAGTTTTCCTTTTTATTCTGCATTTTAGTCTTTTTCACTAGCCTTAATCTAGAACCCTGGTGCATGTTCCAGGGAAGGATATTTCTCATAGCCATAAATTAAACTAGCCATCTGTACTTTTGATGTTTTAGTGTAGATAATGCCTTGAGGGAACAGTGTGTATGTCTGAGTGTTGTCCTGTGCATTTTAGGTTATTAGCAGCATCCCTGGCTTCTACCCACTAGATGCCAGTAGTACCTCCCCAGTCATGGCAATCACAAATGTCTCCAGACATTGCCAAGTGTCCCTGAGGAGGCAAAATCATCCTGGTTGAGAACCACTGAGTTAACACCTTGGAAACTATTAGCTTCTCAGAAATAGAGGAGTTATTTTTCCCAGGGGTATGTCCAAATGACTGATTTCAGAACGATGAAAATTTTAGGCAATTCTAAAGACCTAAGATAAGCCGGTTTTAGGTGGGGGATAGATGCAAGTGCTTCTTCTTGATGCTCTTAAAATATATTTGTTTTGTCCAAGCAGTCACAAGGTAAATGTCGATGCAGATATTAATATAATGTAAAAGAAGTGAAAAACTAAACACAGTGGTTGTCCAAATATTATAGCCTTGCTTGCTATGGACTTCTCTCATGTCACTCAAAATGTTATTGAGATTGACTTGGTTTAACCAATTTGATTTTGAAAAACAACTATTTTAACAAAAATAGAAAATCATATCACACATTAAAAATAATCACCCATCTCCCAAAATAACTGTATTTTGCATTTTGGCCCGTTTACTTCCATGTCGGGTTTTGGTTTTGTGTGTAGCATAATAATAGTACCTTTCTCACATGGCTATTATACTTCTTATTCAGTGTTTAGCATATTGCCTGGCACACAGTATGGACTCTGCTTATTCTTGCTATTTCATTGTTATGATCTTTGTAATTATATTTTATGACAACTTTGCATCATGTGAATGTGTCATTATTTAACTTTCCTCCTATTATAACATTTAGATTAGTTCAAAATATGATAGATTACTTTTGAACTCCAAACATAACTGTTGAATTAAGTTTATAAAATAATAGCCATTTTATGGTTGCTTCCAGATTAAAAAGGGGAGATGCCTTTTTTCAAAACCAGGCAATTAATTAGTGAAACAATATCTTCTTGCATTACCATCTGTCCACTCTCCTTCAATTTGACCTTATGGCAAAGATAACTGTTGACACAGAAAGGTATTTGTTGATTAAGTTCAGGTAGGATGTGTTGTGCATTCAAACTTTCCTTTAGGAATGATCGCATTACCTGTAAAGTATTTGGGTGTTTTATGCTTTTTTTTTTTTTTTTTTTTTTTGGCTCAGCTGTGGCAATCACAGGGAAACAAAATGGTTGTCACTGACCAAGGTGGAAAATGAGAATAGCTCCAGGAGGCTATTCACTTTGGAATTTACTCAACAGCTTGGATATTTGGCAAGTGAGGTGTGAAGTGGCACCCCAAACCAGCAGTTTCTCAGCTCCAAGCTTACTGGGTTTTACATTTTTTAAAAATGTTTATTTATTTTTGAGAGAGAGAGAGAGAGAGAGAGAGACAGACAGACAGACAGACAGGCAAGGGAGGGAAGGGAGAGAGGGAGACAGGGAATCTAAAGCAGGCTCTGCACTGTTAACATAAAACCCGACCTGAGGTTTGAACCCGCAAACCGTCAGATTATGACCTGAACCGAAGTCGGGTGTTAAACTACTGAGCCATCCTAGCTTACTGGGTTTTGATCACTAATGGCTATGGTTCTGGAATGGTGTCTATATCCCTAAGTTAATGGCAATTACAGTTGACACTTGAACAATATCTGGATTAGGGGCACCAGTGACCCATGCAGTCGAAAAACCACATATAACTTGTGATTCCCCCAAAACTTAACCACTAATAGCCTAACATTGACCAGAAGCCTTACCAATAGCATAAACAGTCGATTACCACATATTTTTTATGTTATATGTATTGTATAATGAATTCTTACAATAAAGTAAGCTAGAGAAAAGAAATAGTTAAAATCATGAAAAGAGAAAATACATTTACAGTACTGTGGTGTATTTATAGATAAAAAAAATCCACATATAAATAGACCCATGCAGTTGAAACCCATTTTATTCAAGGGTCAACTATATTTGCATTAAATTGTTTTTTTTTTTATTTAATTCTGGTATAGTTAACATACAGTACTCTATTAGTTTCAGGTGTACAATTTAGTGATTCAACAATTCGTTTTTTTTTCTTTTTTTTTCAACAATTCTTTATTACTCAGCAATCATTGCGATACATGTACTCTTAATTTCCTTCAAATATTTTACCCAGTCCTCTACCCACCTTCCTCTGGTAACCATCAGTTTGTTCTCTATAGCTAAGAGTGAGTTTTTTGTTTTGTCTTACTTTTACTTTCTTGTTTATCTTGTTTATTAAATTCCATATACGAGTGAAATCATATGAAATTCGTCTTTCTCTAACATTTCACTTAATGTTATACTCTCTAGCAGTAAACATGTTGCAATTGGCAAGATTTCATTCTTTGTTTTATGGCTGAGATATTCTATTGTGTGTGTGGTCTATGTGTGTATATGCATATAGGTATATATGTGTATACACATAAACACAACACGTCTTCTTTATCCATTCATCTGTTCATGGGCACGAGCTGTTTCTGTATTTGGCTATTGTAAATAATGTGTCAATAAAGATAGGAATGCATATAACTTTTCAAATTAGTGTTTTTGTATTCTTTGTGTACGTACCCAGTAGTGGAATTACTCGCTCCTATGGTAGTTCTGCTTTTAATTTTTCAGGAGCCTCCATACTCTTTTCCGCTGTGGTGGTACCAGCTTACATTCCCACCACCAGTTCAGAAGGGTTCCTTTCCCGGAACATCCCTGCAACATTGTTGTCTCTTGTGTTTTTGATTTTAGTCATTCTGACAGGTGTGAGGTGATATCCCACTGTGGTTTTCATATGCACTTCCTTGATGATTAGTAATCTTGAACATCTTTTCATGTGTCTGTTGGTCTGTTGATCATTTGTGCCTCTTCTATGAAGAAATGTCTGTTTATATTTTCTGTTTACTTTTTATTTTTCTTATTTTTTTAAACCAGGCACGTACACTAACCCTAACTCTTAATCCTTCTAACTCTTAATCCTTAACTCTAAACCCTAACACTTAACCTTAACCCCTAACTCTAACCTAGCACTGCCCCTAACCCAATCCTCTGGAGAGGTCTCTGAACTGCAAAATACCAGGCACATATCCTAACCCTCAGCTAAATTTTAACCCTAACCCTACCTTAGATGTGAGAAAGTGATTTCCTGAACACACAATAAACAAAGCTGAGAAGCAGCCCAGTTATCCTGAAGAAGACCCCGAACATGTAAAAATTGGTAGTATTTCTGAAAATGAGTGTGAGGGTAGAGATAAAGACCAATTAAAGATAAAGATATTTATTTAAAGAGTAAATTAAATATAGTTAATGGATATATCTATTTAAAGAGTATTTAAATATCTATTTAAAGAGTATTTAGAGGGGCGCCTGGGTGGCTCAGTCGGCTAAGCAGCTGACTTCGGCTCAGGACACGATCTCGCGGTCCGTGAGTTCGAGCCCCACGTCGGGCTCTGTGCTGACAGCTCAGAGCCTGCAGCCTGTTTCAGACTCTGTGTCTCCCTCTCTCTCTGCCCCTCCCCTGTTCATGCTCTGTCTCTCTCTGTCTCAAAAATAAATAAACGTTAAAAAAAAATTTTAAAGAGTATTTAGAGCCCCAAATCCCCTCCTTGCCTCAGCTTAATAGATTTTTCTGCCAATGATGATGATTTTGGTGTTGAGTTGTAGGAGTTTTTTTTATATATTTTGGATACTAACTCTTTATCAGATATGTCATTTGCAAATATCTTTTTCCATTCAGTAGGTTGTTTTTTAGTTTTGTTGATTGTTTTCTTTGCTGTGCAGAAGTCTCAACATTTTATTTTTGCTTTCTCCCCCCCCCGCCCTTGCCTCAGGAGACATTTAGAAAAATGTTGCTACAGCCAATGTGAGAGAAATTACTACCCATGCTCTCTTCTACGATTTTTATGGTTTCAGGTATCACATTTAAGTCCTTAATCCATTTCGAGTTTATTTTTGTGTATTTTTGTGTATCCATTTCGAGTTTTATTTTTGTTTATGGTCTAAGAAAGTGGTCCAGTAGCATTCTTTTGCATGTAGCTGTCCACTTTTTCCAACACCATTTTTTGAAGAGACATACTTTTTCCCTTTGGATATTCTTTCCTGCTTTGTGATTAATTGATCGTATACCTATGGGTTTATTTCAGGGCTCCCTCTTCCGTTCTATTGTTCTTTCTTTCTTTCTTTCTTTCTTTCTTTCTTTCTTTCTTTCTTTTTTTCTTTGCCAATACCATGCTGTTTTTGATTACTACAACTCTGTAGTCTATCTTGATACCTGGGATTGTGATACTTTCAATTTTACTTTTTTTTTTTTTCCCCCAGATCTCTTTGGCTAATTGGGGTCTTTTGTGGTTCCATACAAAATTTAATATTATTTGTTCTAGTTCTGTGAAAAATTATGTTGGTAGTTTGATAGGGATTGCATTAAATCTGTAGATTGCTTTGGGAAGTATGGAAATTTTAACCACATTAATTCTTCAAATCTATGAGCATGGAATATCTTTCCTTTTGTTTGTGTCTTCTTTCATTTCTTTCATCAATGTTTTATAGTTTTGAGAGTATAGTTCTTTCACCTTCTGGGTTAAGTTTATTCCTAGGTATTTTATGATTTTTGGTGCAGGTGTAAATGGGATTGTTTTCTTAATTTCTCTTTCTGCCATTTTATTATTAGTGTATAGGAATGCAACCAATTTCTGTAAATTAATTTTGTATCCTGTGATGTTACTGAATTCATTTATCAGTTCTAGTAGTATTTTGGTGGAGTATTTTGGGTTTTCTGTATTGTTAAATGGTATTTAGATGATTTATGATTAGGAATTTTGAGAATTTTAGGCCATTGGGGTAGGGGTGGTGCTTTTTCTGGGTGTCAGGGAATTCGGGCTTTTGACAATTTCTACAGCAAATTTATTCTGGGACTTGGACTCTGTTTCTTTCTCTTTAACAGTGAGAGTTGAATTAGATCACTTTTAAGTCCTCTTAAACATTTTCTCATTTTGATTTTTAAGTTTTATTTAACAAGTGTATTCAAGTCCTTGCTTATAGATGGATAGAAGTAGGTTATTGGTATGCAGTGTATTAAATCTGTCAGAAAAGAGATCAGAGAGAGCCCAGTAAAGATCACTCAGCTTTTAAAGTAAGATTCAAGTGAGTCAAAGGATTTCAATCTATGAAACTGAGAGAAAAGACTGGACAGCAATGGTCTTCTACTTTGAGACACAGACACCAAATGCAAAAGTTACTTAATACAAAGACTATAAAGAATATACACTGGACCATTGGAGAAACCTGATGGTTTGAAGTCTCAAAAAGCTTCTTTCCACATGGATTGTATATTCAATTGGAACAGTTTAAAGACTTGGAAATAGCAGAAGCTAATGAGGCCACTTTACATCTTCTCCTCAGACTGTGCTCCATAGGTTGTCAGAGAGCACATGCTACTGGTAACCACAGACCTTGTATCTTAAACACATGGTTAGGATAGGACATCACAGACATATGCTCAGTCCAGCCATTCTTCTTCTTTTTTTTTTTTCCTGAGGTCTAATTTACGTATAATGTATTAATTTCATGTGTACAATATAATCATTCAATATTTGTATACAGTGCAAAATAATCACCAGTTGACATCTGATACCATACATAGTTACAATTTTTTTTTCTTATATTTCGGGCTTAGAAACTTTCAAATATTCAATATAGTAGTGTTAACTATATTTATCCTGGTGTGCAGCTATTCTTAACATCTATGAACATGGCAGAAAACACTCACATTTTCATTAATTTATGCATTAAAAATGTCTATTGATGTCTATTCTTTGCCAAACACTCTGTTGGACACTGGGGATGCCATAATGAAAATCAATTTACTCGATTTGAGTTGTCTCTGTCTTCATGGATCTTAGACTGTGCTAAAAGAAGCAAATAATCAATCATTTAAACAGATAAGTGTTGAATTTCAAGTATGAAAATGTTTTAAATAATCTCTTATTGCAAAAACACATTACAGGGAGGTGATAAAGGCTTTCACTTCTTTACTTGAACCAACCAGAGGGACATCTCCAAAGATGGGACTTGCTTGAAATGCTTTGTGCCTTCTTCCCCCTTCTCTTCACTCAAGCCTCAGATTTTTGTGGGTTGAGATATGTGTGAGCATAAATAATCACTGATGCTTTCTGCAGGATTTGATTTAGCACTTTATTCTTTCGGATTTGCAACAATTAAAGGAATACAAAATGATGAGAGCTGCAATATTGATTCTTGTGCCAGCATGCATTTCATTTCACCATATAGTGGATAGCTTCCAATTTGACCGTAATTTAAAAACATAAACATGTGTAGCTAAATCAATCTGGGCCACATCAAGACTGAATCCTGTAGTTAGTCTATTTCAGACTTATTGATGGTTACTGCATCCTTTAGAGAAGGAGGGGAAAGTTCCTCTAGTTTGTCAACTGGATTCATCCATTTATTTGACCAAATATTTATGAAGTGTTTCCTTTTGCTAGATGTCAAGAGATCTAATATTGTGGAGATACACATTTTACCCACCCTCAAGCAACTTAATGTCAAATGCTTTCAGGGTGTGGTGACAAATTTCTCCAATGGTTAATAAGTAGACACTTGGCAAAAATGGTGATTTTTTCCAATATATTGTTTTGCCCATAAGGTTATAGCATGATGCAGAACTACCATATCATCAATTTTCCCAAACCTGAAGGTGCTCATAAAACTACTGGCAACTGAGTTTTCAATTTTTATTATAAATAATACAAAGACAGGGAAACTAGCCTGCTATCAAATGAAGTCTTTACCATTCCTCACGTAGTTTGCAATTTATTTTCATTCAACTATTAAAATGACAAGAACATTAACTTTTACTTAATAGTGTTGTCACATGTCACTTCATTAATCCTGCTACAAAATGCCAGTTAACTTTAGAATTTTGGGTTTGGGGCAGAATCAGTCAGTCAATAATAGTAATAATACCAAATATATCAGTAATAATGATAACATGTATATTAGTTAAGTACATATGCCAGATGCTACTCTAAGTGTTTTTCCACATGGCTTTTATCTTCACAGGAAGTCACATAGGAGGCCTAATTAACTTACCCAATATCATGCAGCTCATCAGTTGTGAAGCTAGACAAACGTAAGTCTGTCAGGTTTCAAAATCCATTCTAATTGCAGTAGGCATGCTAACTAGGACCAACGGGTAAAAGTGTTAAGGATTCTGACACTGCCATCTGTGCTGAGCCTATCTTTCTCATGGGCGTAGCAAAGGTGAGGGTTGGCAGTCATGTCACCCCTGCGTGTGTTTTGTCGCCTTTCAAGACAGATGAAGAGGAATTTCCCAAAACCAGAGGCATCATTCTAGCCAGCTTTTCAAACTCTTACTCTTGGTAGCAAGATATCTGGACATAACGCATAAATCTATCTATTTAAAAAATGATGCTGGGGTGCCTGGGTGGTTCAATCAGTTAAAGCATCCCACTCTTGATTTCAGCTTAGTGCCTGATCTCACAGTTTGTGAGTTCAAGCCCCACATTGGGCTCTGCGCTGACAGTGTGGAGTCTGCTTGGGATTCTGCCTCCCACTCTCTCTGCCTCTCTTTCTCTCTCAAAAATAAATACATAAACATTATTTTTTTTAACATTTATTCAGTTTTGAGAGATAGAGAGAGTGTGAGTGGGGAAGGGGCAGAGAGAGAGGGAGACACAGTATCCCAAGCAGGCTCCAGGCTCCGAGCTGTTAGCACAGAGTATGATGTGGGGCTTGAACTCATGAACCATGAGATCATGACCTGAGCATGACCTCGGCTGCTTAAATGACTGAGCCACCCAGGCACCCCAAGAAACAATTTTTTTGAATGATGTTATTGTTAGCAAGATTTTAGGATGTATAAGCAGAAATGGTCTAGTTAAAAAAAGGACAGTTTTACAGAGGGTAAATGTTATCACCATTTTTTTTTTTCAAAGCATGTCATACACATGCTCTTTAATCAATTGGGGTCAAAGTATTTATTAAAAATATTCTATTTCAATTTTTATTAAGTTTATTATATATATATATGAATTTAATATACAAATCATATACTGTAGAAAGTAAATCTCTGTAATTTAGTAATTATGTATCCAGTTCCCCTCCCTAGAGTTAGTGTTGCCAGTTTATATGTACCTATTTAAAGGTAATTTATGGGACCGTTGCCTAGGTGGCTCAGTCAGTTGAGCATCCAACTCTTCATTTCAGCTCAGTTCATGATCTTGTGGTTCATGGGATCAAGCCCACATTGGGCTTTGTGCTGACAGTGCAAAGCCTGCTTGGGATTCTCTCCCTCTCTCTCTGCCCCTCCCCTGCCTGCTCTCTCTCTCTCTCTCCCTCCCAAAATAAATAAATACTCTCCCAAAATAAGTAAATAAACATTTAAAATTAATCTATGGGGTCGCCTGAGTGGCTCAGTCGGTTAGGTTAAGTGTCCAACTCTTGATTTCGGCTCAGGTCATGATCTCACAGTTTTGTGGGTTCAAGCACATCAGGCTCCACTCTGACAGTGTGGAGCCTGCTTGGGATTCTCTCACTCCTCTCTCTCTTTCCCTCACCCACTTGTGCTGTCTGTCAAAATAAAGATTAGAAAAAAAAAAGTTAACCTATCAATAAACAAGTCTCTACAGATATGTGGAAGTATATCGTTTTTGTCAGTAATATATATAATTGAGATTAGTGCATGCTTATATGTCTCTTGAATTCATATTTTTAACATCTTTACTGTATTCCATTGTACATGTATGTTGTAATTCACTTAACCTATTTTCTATGGATATATATAGTTCCCAATCCTTTTGTACCCTTAATAATAATGGAATAAATATTTTTATACTCTTTTTTACACATAATGGTTTTTACTATATTCATAGGAAATCTCATATAAATCATTGGTGAAAAATAAATGCATCTTAAAATGTGGTAGGTATTATCAAATTTTACATGCCCATGAAAGAATATATGACTGCTTTCTCCACACTTCACCCAAACTTTTATTTTTGTTTGAAAATAATTTCAAACTTACAGATAACTTGCAAAAATAAAAATAATATAGATAACATCTGTATACCCTTTACCTAGATTTACCTGTTGTTAACAATTTACCTCATTGGTTTATTTGCTTCTCATTGTTCCTCTCTCTCTTTCTATGTATGTATGTATGTATGTATGTATGTATGTATGTATGTATGTATGTATACACAAGCACACAAGTTTAAGGGTAGTTACATATATGATGGCCTTTTAGTTCTAAATACTTCAGTGTTAATTTCTTAAGGATATTGATATTCTATTACCATATAGTTGACTGCATTAAATTTAATATTGATCCATCTAACCAAAACTGTTTGATATGGGTAGGTGAAAAATCTTGGTTTTTAAAATATGAATGAGTCTGAGTATTTGTTTATATGTTTGATTTCTATTTTTAATGAGTTTTATGTCCATATCCTCTGCCCTATTTTTGTATTGATTTGTAAATGCTCTCCCCATATTTGTGGCAAATATTGTGGCAAGTGTTTTCTCCCATTTTTTAATTTGTTTTGACTCAGTTTATGGTTCCCTTCACTTTGTAAAAATTATTAAATTAAAAAAAATAAACTTTATTTTTAGAGCAGTTTTAGTTTCACAGCAACATTAAGAGGAATGTACAGAGATTTCCCAAATAATCTATGCCCCTATGAATGCATAGTCTTTCTCATTATCAACACCCCTTTTCAGAGTGGTACACTTGTTAAAACTGGTTAAATCTACAATGATAAATCATTATCACTCAGTGTCAGTAGTTTATGTTAAAATTAACTCTTGGTGTTATATGATATATACGTTTAGACAAACTTATATTTATTCATCATTGAAATATCAGATGGAGTATTTTCACAAGCATAAAAATCCTCATGCTCTGCCTGTTTATTCCTCCTTCCCTGCTCATAACCACCATGGGGTCTTTTTATGGTCTCCATTGTTTTGCCTTTTCTAGAATGTCATATAGTTGGAAGTGTGCAGTATGTAGCCTTTTAAGACTGACTTCTTTTACTCAATAATATGCATTCATTTAAGATTTCTCTGTGACTTTTCATGGCCTTATAGTTCATTTGTTTTTAGCATTGAATAATATTCCATTATCTGGATGTGCCACTGTCTATCCATTCATCTACTAAAGGGATTCTTAGTTACTTCCAAGTTTTGGTGATTATGAATGAAGGCACTGTGAATACACATGTGCAGGCTTTGTGCAGACACGTTTTCAAATCCTTTTGGGTAAATATCAAGAAGGTGCAATCTCTGGATCATGTAGTGAGAGTATTTTCAGTTTTGTACAAAATCACCAATCCATCTTCCCAAGTGGCTGTGAAATTTTGCATTCCCACCAGCAAGTAATGAAAGTCCCTGTCACTCTGCATCCTCACTAGCATTTGGTGTCAGTGTTCTGGATTTGGGGCATTCTAATAGGTGTGCAGTGGTATTTCATTGTTTTAATTTGCATTTCCCTAATGACGTATGATATGGAACATCTTTTCATATACCTCTCATTTGTGTATCTTCATTGGTCATGTGCTTGTAAACTTTTTAGTTTCCATGAACCAAATTTGTCAGTTTAATAATTTCTGTGTCCTATGTTTTAAACAACAAATCTCCAGCTATGAGAGTATAATTTAACTACTCCCACATTTATCTTTATACGTTATTGTTTCATCTTATATACTTAAATATGTGATACATCTGGACATTATTTAAATGGAAGAGACGACATAAGAATCCAATTTCATTTTTTCCAGATGGCTACACAGTTGTTTCAACACTATTCTTTAAAAATTGCTCGTTTGACTCATTTATTTAAATTGCTACATTTACCATATATACTAAATTCCCATATGTACTTGGGTCTCTCTGGACTCTTGCTTATTCCATTTATCTACCTCTGTTCATGTGCTAAGTCTAAATATTTATATGACTGCAGTTTTATATTTTAAGTTTTGGTAAAAGAAGTACTAATTACCCCTCTTTTCAGAATTTTCAGGCTCTTTTATAGCAAATTTTTATGCAAATGAGCTTTAAAATGATAGTATCTCTTTCCAAGATTAGCCATAGATTTTTTTTAATTAAAAAAAAATTGTTTTAATGTTTATTTATTTTAGAGACATAGAGACAGAACACAAGCGGGAGAAGGGCAGAGTGAACCAGAGACAGAATCTGAAGCAGGCTGCAGGCTCTGAACTGTCAGCATAGAGTCCGAAGCAGGCTGGAACCCATGAACTGTGAGATCATGACCTGAGCTGACGTCACTCAACCTGAGACACCCAGGTGCCCCTTTAATTTTTTTTTTATTTAAATTTTGTTTAATGTTTATTTATTTTTGAGAGAGAGAGAGTGACAGTATGAGCAGGGAAGGGGCAGAGAGAGGGGGAGACACAGAAGCTGAAGCAGGCTCCAGGCTCCAAGCTGTCAGCACAAAGCCCAACTGGTGGCTCCAATCCACAAACCAGGAGATCATGACCTAAGCGGAAGTCTACTGCTTAACCAACTAAGCCACCCAGGTGCCCCAGCCATCTTTTTAATTAGAGTGCATGTTACTTGTAATTTAAGTAGAACTAGCATTTTTGCAATTAGTTTACCTTTTTTTTCTTTCCATCTATTCACTTCTTCATTTATGTCTCTTAAGGGCACTATTTTATTCTTAAGAATATACTATTTAGTGCACTTTTTAACATCTTTCTTATCTTCTTTTATGACCTCAGTGTCCTCACACTTAATCTGCATCATTTATACACACCTATACTGGATATTCACATACATTTTTTTCTCTTTTGATCAATACTCAGCGATAATCATTTAAATGTTAGATTTACAAAAGTAAAATCATATTATTAGCTTATTTTCTGAATGCCTCTCAGTCTTAAAAACATTTTGAAAATCTCTCATCATCTGCTATAGTTTAAATTCATTCTTTGGTTGTGTAATACTGCAACAGGCAGAAAACCACAAGCTAGTGATTCCTCTGTTGATGGGCAGTCTGTCTCCAGTTCTTGGCCTCTTTGAGGAAGGTTGAAAAAACATCTCTATCCATATGCCCTCATTGTCTTTGTGAGTTGGAATTTTTCTATCTGTGGGGTGGATACCATAACAGTTATTTTGGGGTGAATATTACTAAATTGCCCTCCAAGGGGCTATAGTACTTCATTCTCAATAACCATATGAGGTCACTTGCCTTCAGACTGGAGGATTTAGAGGACGTGTCACTGTCACTTAAATCTGCATTTACTATTTGTGTTACTGAGCACATTTTTACATATTTCTTCACTAGGATTTGCTCTTTGAATTACCTATTTTTAGAATTTGCACTTTTTTTATATTTGTTTTGTTCTTTTTAACTTGTAAAAGCTGTTATTATGCAAATTAACCCATGGTCTATCATCTACATTATGTATCTTTAAGAACAATTCTTTTCTTTTAACTTTAATGATATTCTTTCTCATCTAAAAGTTTTAATCTGTTCATTCTATCTTCTTTTGTACCATCTAGATTTTAATTGGGAAAATCTCCCTGATTCCTAGATAGTCTAGTTTCTTAGAGTTCTTTTCAAGTGTTTTGGGTTTTGTTGTTGTTGACCATTTACTCTATCTGAAATTTATTTTAGGATATTAGGGGTTATTTTTCTTTTCTTCCAAATTATTAGCCAGTTTTGCCAGTTCTACTTATGAAATAGTCTATATTTTACACACTGAATTAAACTTTTTTATTTGTCATATATTAACATCCCACTAGTAGAAACATCTAATTCTGGGTTCATCATTTATTTCAAAAATTCTATGTGTGTAACTGCAAAGCAATATTATATTGATTTTATTTCCATGGTCTTACCATAGATTTTCCCAGATGAGGTTCTGCAAAATGTTGCTAGGGTTTCATGAGAGATCATAATTAGTGAAATAGTTGTAATTTAAATTTTAGATGTTTTGCAGTGCTAACCTTGCCTGTGGTGAATATTGACTGAGCAGCACCATTAGAATTTTTATTATAAACTTATCAGCCTTTATGACAGAATACATAGGAAGGCCATTTCATTTGGTTCAATCTAGTCTCTGTTTCTGACATGAGATAGGGGAGACTGCTGATTACTAGTGGCTGCTATATAGGAGGGAGGGTAGAACAGTATGGTGACAATGCTAGATTCTCCCACTAAATTACTTCCCTCAATCGTCCCTTGTGTGCTGCTGACTGACTCACAGGATTGAAGGAACTCTGCCAGTATAACAAAACTTGAGGGAGATGTTAAATGTAAAAAAGGAATTCTTACCTACCATGACTTAGCAACCCCTCAGTATTTTGCTGTTATAAGCTTGGCAAAATGAGGGTTGTATTGTATTGTGAAATTTTACCTTCTTATAATTTTATTATATTTCATGCCCTTCTCTTTTATATCTTGTTAGCTTTTGTGGGTTAAAACATGCCTGGCTATCCAGTATAGTGACATTTAAAGATAAGGTAAGACATGGAAGAGGATTTTAGTCTGATAGCAATTCTGATATGATATGAAGAGTCACAACTTAAAAATGCAGCAGAGGCTTCAAACAAACTTAAAAGTCGCTTATATACAACTCACAGCCATCTGATAGATAAAGCTACCGACGATTTTAAATAGCTATTATACTCTTAAAGCAGAGTAAAGTTTTGTTTTTTTTTAAAGTCATAGTCAAAAGCCTCAAGAATCAAGTTATATAGTGACTGAACTTACTGCTCAGAAAAGGAAAAGTCCTACAGCTGGTGAGAAACTAATAATGTCAGCATGTAAAATTATAGTAAGGAAAATGTTTAGACAAGATGCAGTATGAGAAATTGAAAGCTCCAGCCTCAAAACAGTACAGTAAGTTGACATATTGATGACATGTCCCATCACACTGAGGAGGTTTGTGTAACATACTGAAAAACAACAGTTTCTCTACGGATTGATGAGTCAACTGATTTCACCAATAAATGTCATGATGTAGCATTATAAGATTGGTAAAATGATGGTGAAATTTGAGGAAAAGGTTTTTCTGCTGCAAAGAATTGCCTACAACCCACAAATGCCTGGGTAAATTTTATGCTTTGTATGTATATCTAGAAATTAAAGTTTGTATCTTGGAAGAATTGAGATGCTAAACAGATGAATATAGGGAAAGTGGGGGCTGAGGAGAGAGGTAAACCATAAGGACTCTTAAGGATAGAGAACAAACTGAGGGTTGTTGGAGGGGAGGTGGGTGGGGGATGGGCTAGATGGGTGATTGATGGGTATTAAGGAAGGCACTTGTGAGGAGGACTGGGTATTATATGTAAGTGATGAATCACTAAATTCTACTCCTGAAACCAATGTCACATTATATGTTAACTAACTAGAATTTAAATAAAAACTTGAAACAAACAAAAAACGAAATGCTGCCCTATGTTAATTGTTGACTCTATGAGAGGTTTTACCTGTCTTGTAAAAACGAAACAAAATAAAACAAAAACTGACGTTGTTATAACATATTACTATTCTTCAGAGAAATTCTGGTTATCAGTTTCTGTAACCAATGAAATGAAAGATTCCAGATAATGTCACAAAAGAAATTCTCCTGTTAACCCTACTGTCGTAGCCCAGAGTGGCTTCAGTGATTTTCTAGAAAGCTATATCTAGAATATACGCATTCATTTTTTAAATTAAAACAAGGATGAAAGTTTGGAATGGGCTTCAATATTACCTAATTAAAGAAAAGGGGTGATACCAATAATGAATATCTCCAAACTTTTACTCAGATTTTGAAACGATAGAGACCAATTCTGGATCTGGAAGATGCGAAGATTTAATTCCTATTATATCATTTTATTTTAGAATTTTTTTTGTCTCATTCTCAGCATAATCCTCGCACACAATTTGAAGTGTGGGTCACTTTTTTGTACAGAGAGCAGTGTCACGTGACTTTGTTTATACTCCCCTGTGTTGTGATGCTCAGCTCTGTGCCATAATGCCACATCATTATGGACTTCCTGACTCTAGATGTCCTGTGTTCCCTTAGCAGAAATGTTGAGGAGTTCATGATGATTGAGAGACAAAGCCTGCATTATCCTCTTGCCTTAAAGTCATAAAAAATAAGGTGAGATAAGACTTGTTATAGATCTCTTTTAAAAAGATTTTTTAAAAATCAGAATACTGAGGTAAAATTTCCATAAATTCACATAAAATAAATATTTATCATATATATGGCATACGTTTATATATATATTATAAATATGTCATATATATATTATAAATATGTCATATATATATTATAAATATGTCATATATATATTATAAATATGTCATATATATATTATAAATATGTCATATATATATATATATATATAGTTTGGCACATATATACTATCATGTAACCACTACTTTAACCAAGATATAGAATATATCTTTCATCATGAAAATGTTTTCATGGCCCATTGGAGTTAATATCTTTGCTCAACCTTATCCAATGTCAGTCTCTAATTTAATTTCTGTACTTACAGTTTTTCCTGTTCTAGAATGTCATATAAATTAAATCATAGTTTAGTAGCCTTTTGACTCTGACTTCTTTCAGGTAGTATAATGTATTTGAGATTCAACAATGTTGTTGAATATATTTATATATTATTCCTTGGTATTGGCAGGTAGTACTGTTTTGTAAGGGGGTGCCATAATTTGTTAATCTATTCGCTCGATGAATATTTGTTTCTAAGTTTTGGTGAATATGAATGAAGCTGCTATAAATATTCGGGTACAGACTCAGGGTAAACATATGTTTTTATTTATCTTATATAAATACCAGGAGAAGGATTGCTGGGTTGTATGGAAATTGTATGTTTAACTTGTAAGAAGCTGAATTGTGTCTCAAAGGGGACATATTATTTTGCACTCCCACCAGTAATGAAATGTATCAGAGTGCTAGTTGCTCATTATCCATTCCAGTATTATTGTTTTATTTCTTGTGTTCATTTATTCATGTATCTTCTTTTGATATACATATTTTGCCCATTTCTTAGGTCATCAGTTTTGTTATAATTGATTGTAAGGATTTTTGACATGCCCTTGATAAAAGTCCTTTGTTGGGTATAGGTTGTGCCATTATTTTCTTATATCCTACTCCTTATCTTTTCATTTTAAATACATCTTTCAAAAGACAAAAGTTTTAAATTTTGATAAAATACCATTTATCAATATTTTCTTTTAGAGTTCATGTTTTTCTTTATATGTAAGGAGTTTTTGCTTTAAAAACAGTCACAGATATTCTCTTCTTTTGAACTTTGATAGTTTTAGATTTTAGGAATGGGCCTATGATTTAGTTTGAGATAAATTGTGCATTTGCTATGAGGCCTGGGTCAAGGGTCACTTTTGTATATGATGGCAGATTATTAAAGCATGGTTTGTTGAAAATCCTCTCTCCACTGAATTGTTTTATTAGCTTTATCAAAATTCATTTGAGCACATATATGTTTATGTCTGGCTTTTCTGTTTCATTTATCTGTATGTTCATCTGCCAATATTACACTATCTTGGCTATTGTTGCCTTGTAGATAATCTTAAAATTTGGCTTTATGAATCTTACACATATTATAGACGTTATGAGTGTTACAAAGCAACTAGAAGTCTGATACAGTATTGCTGGAGTATTTTAAGTATTTCTTAAAAATTTTCTAGCTATTCTAAGTAATTTGCTTTTCCATATAAATGTAGTAATGATATCCGAAATTTATATAAAACCTGTGACACTTTAAAGAGGATTGTGGTAACTCTATATATTAAGTTTGGGAAAATTAATATCTTAATATTAAGTATTTAAATGCATGAACACAGTGCATCTTTACCACATATTTAGGTCTTTTTTTAATTTCACTTATCAGTGATTTATTATTTCCAGAATACAAATCTTACACATTTTGTTAGATATACTCCTAAGTATTTTATCTCTTTTCTGAGGCTATTATAAATAGTATTTTTTTTAAATTGAAGTATAATTAACATACAGTGTTATATTTCAAGTGTACAACATAATTCAACAATTCTATACACTACTCAGTGTTCATCATAAGTTGTATCCTTAATCCCCTTTATCTGTTTCACCCCTCCTCCACATCTACCTCCTGTCTAACAACTGCCAGCTTGTTCCTTGTATTTAATTCTGTTTTTTGTCTCTTTGTTCTTTTGTTTCTTAAATTCCATATATGAGTGAAATTGTATGGTATTTGTCTTTCTCTGACTGACTTATTTCACTTAATATTATATGCTCTAGGTCCATCCATGCTGTTGCAAATGACAATATTTAACTCTTTTATGTGGCTGAGTAATATTCCATTGTATAGACTGCCTCTTTATTCATTCATCTATTGATAGACATATCAATCATTGAGTTGCTTCCATATCTTGGCTATTACAAATAATGCTGCAATAACCATGGAGTACATATTCATTTTCAAATTAGTGTTTTCATTTTCTTTGAGTAAATACCCAATAGTGAAATTATTGGCAATTCTACTTTTAATTTCTTGAAGAGCCTCCATACTGTTTACCACAGTGATTGCAACAGTTTGCTTTCCCACCAATAGTGCATGAGGGCTCCCTTTTCTGCACATTTATTTCTTGTCTTTTAGTCTAGCCATTATCACAGGTATGAGGCGATATCTCATGGTTTTGATTTCCATTTCCCTGATGGCGAGTGATGTTGAGCATCTTTTAATGTGTCTGTTGGCCATTTGTATGTCTTATTTGGAAAAATAGCTGTTTAGATCCTGTGTCCATTTCTTAATTTGGTTGTTTCTTTTTTGATGTTGAGTCATGTAAATCCTTTATGTATTATGATATTAATGCCATATCAGATATATCATCTTCAAATATCTTCTCCAATTAAGTAGTTTGCCTTTTTGTTTTGTTGATGGTTTCCTTCACTGTGCAAAATATCTATTTTGTTATAGTCCCACTGTTTAATTTTGCTTTTGTTTCCCTCAACCTAGGAGACATATCTAGGAAAATGTTGCTATGACCGATTTCAGAGAAGTTACTTCCTGAGCTCTCTTCTAGGATTTTTAGGGTTTCAGGTCTCACATTTAGGCCCTTAATCCATTTGGAGTTTATTTTTGTGTATGGTGTAATAAAGTGGTCCAGTTTCATTCTTTTCCGTGGAGGTGTCCAGTTTTCCCAGCATAATTTGTTGAAGAGACTCTCTTTTCCACATTGTATATTCTTGCCTCCTTTTTCATAGATGAATTGACCATATAATTGTAGTATATTTCTGGATTCTCTCTTCTGTTCCATTGATCTGTGTGTCTATTTTTGTCCCAGTACCATACTGTTTTGATTACTCTAGCTTTGTAGTTTTGTTGGAAATCTGGGACTATGATACCTTTAGTTTTGTTCTTTCCCAAAATTGCTTTAACAATTTGAGGTATTTTTGGTTCTATACAAATTTTGAGACTATTTGTTCTAGGCTTGTGAAAAATGATGTTGGTATTTTGATACAGATTGTAGTAATCTGTAGATTGTTTTAGGTAATATTGCTGTTTTAATGATATTGGTTCTTCCAATCCATGAGCATGGAATATCCTTCCATTTGTTTGCGTTATCTTCAATTCCTTTCATTAGTATTTTAAAGTTTTCAGAGTACAGATCTTTAACTTCCTTGATTAATTTTATTCCTAAGTATTTTATTCTTTTGGGTGCAATTATAAATGGAACTGTTTTCTTAATTTCTCTACCATTTTATTATTAGTTAATAGAAATGCAATGGATTTCTGTATATTGATTTTGTATCCTGTGATCTTACTGAATGCATTCATTAGTTCCAGTAGTTTTTTTGTGTTTTTTTAACATTTATTTATTTTTGAGAGACAGAGCATGAGCAGGGGAGGGGCAGAGAGAGAGGAAGACACAGAATCCAAAGGAGGCTCCAGGGTCTGAGCTGTCAGCACAGAGCCCAAAGCGGGGCTCAAACCTGTGAACCGTGGGATCATGACCTTAACTAAGTCAGATGCCTAACCAACTGAGTCAGCCACCCAGACACCCCAGTTCCAGTAGTTTTTTGGTGGAGTGTTTAGGGTTTTCTATTTTTAGTATCATATCATCTGCAAATAATGCAAGTTTTACTTTTTCTTTACCAGTGTGGATACCTTTATTTATTTATTCATCTTTCTTGTCTGATTGCTGTGGCTAGGACTTCCAGTGCTATGTTGAATAAAGTGGTGAGAGTGGGCATTCTTGTCCTGTTCCTGATCTTACCAGAAAAATTTGAGTCTGATGTTAGCCGTGGGATTTTCATATATGGCCTTTATTATGTTGAGCTATATTCCCCCTCATCCTATTTTTTGAGAGTTTTTATTTTGAATGGATATTGTACTTTGTCAAAAGCTTTTTCTGTATCTATTAAATGATCATATATATTTTTTATCCTTTCTATTGTTAATGGGATGTATCACATTAATTGATTTGTGAGTGTTGAACCACTTTTGCATCCCTGGAATAAATCCTACTTGATCATGGTGAATAATTTTTTTAATGTATTCTTGGATTTGCTTTGTGAATATTTGTTGAAGATTTTGTATCTATATTCATCAGAAGTATTGGCCTATAATTTTCTTTTTCTGTAGTATCTTTATTAAGTTTTGGCATTAGAATAATGCTGACCTTGTAGAATGAGTTTGGAAAGTTTTTTCACTCTTCTTTCTCTTCTTCCTTCCTCCCCCTCTCTCTCCCTCCCTTCCTTCCTTCTTTCCTTTCCACTTTTTTGAGAAGAATAGGTATTAACTTGTCTTTAAATGTTTGGGAAAATTCACCTGTGAAGCCATTTGGTTCTGAACTTTTTTGGAGGAGATTTTTGAGTACTGATTCAATTTCATTGCCAGTAATTATCCTGTTCAAATTTTCTGCTGCTTTCTGATTCAGTTGTGTCAGGTTATATGTCTCTAGAAATTTATCCATTTTTTTAGGTTGTCTAATTTGTTGACATGTAATTTTTCATAATACTCTCTTTAATCCTTTGTACTTCTGTAGTGTTAGTTGGCATATCTCCTCTTTCATTTTTGAGTTTCTTTTTACTTGCGTTCTCTCTCTCTCTCTCTCTCTCTCTCTCTTGCTGATGAGTCTGGCTAAACATTTATCAATTTTGTTGATCTTTTCAAAGAACAAACTCCTGTTTAATTGATCTGTTATTTTTTTTGTCTTTATTTTGCTTTCATCTTTATTTCCTTTCTTTTATTGGTTTTGGGTTTTATTCTTCTTTTTCTAGCTTCTTTAGGTTTAGGTTTAGGTTGTTTGGGATTTTTCTTGTTTCTTGAAGTAGGCCTGGGTTGTCATAAACTCCATAAACTTAGAACAGCTTTTGCTGCATTCCAAAGATTTTGGATGATATGTTTTCATTTTCATTTGTCTCCACGTATTTTTTTAATTTTCTCTTTGATTTTTTGGTTGACCCATTGTTTAGCAGCAAGTTATTAGCCCTCATGTATTTGTCCTTTTTCCAGGTTTTTTCTTGTGATTGACTTCTAGTTTCATACCATTGTGGTTGGAAAAGATGTATGACATAATTTCGGTCTTTTTGAATTTATTGAGACTTTTTATTCAGTCTAACATGTGATCCACTCTGTAGAATGTTCCATGTGCACTTGAGAAGAATGTGTATTCAGTCGTTTTTGGATGGGATGTTCTATATTTATGTGTTAGGTATATCTGGTCCAGATACCTAAGTTATCAATTCATAAGTATATCATTCAAAGCCACTGTTTCCTTGTTGATTTTCTATCTGCCTGATCTATCCATTGATGTAAGTGGTGTGTTAAAGTCCCATTCTATATTGTATTACTGTCAACTTCTTCCTTTATGTCTGTTAATAGTTGCCTTATGCATTTAGGTGTTCCCATGTTGTAAACATAGATATTTACAATTATTATATCCTCTTTTTGGATTGTTCTCTTTATCATTATGTAGTTCCCTTCTTTGTTACTTGTTATAGTCTTTGTTTTATTTATTTTTTTTTAATTTTTTACATTTATTTTTGAGAATAAATACATATTTTTTTTGTATTTTGTGTTTTGTATTTTTTGTATTTTGAGAATAAATACATATATTTTTGAGAATATAGGCACCCTATAGTCTTTGTTTTAAAGTCTATTTTTTTTCTGGTAAAGTATGGCTACCCTAGCTTTCTTTTTGCTTCCATTTTTATGGTATATGTTTTTCTAGCCCTTCACTTTTAATCTGCCTATGTCTTTAGGTCTGAAGGAGGTCTCTTGCAGGCAGCATATAGATGGGTCTTCAGTCATCCTATATCTTTTGATCCATTTACATTTTTATTGATGGGTATGTACTTATTACCATTTTGTTATTTATTTTATGTTTTTGAAGTTCTCTTCCTTTCTCCTCTTACTCTCTTACCTGTGTTTTGATGGCTTTCTTTAATGTTATACATGGATTCCTTCCTCTTGATGTTTTCTGTATCTGTTATAGGTTTTTAATTTGTGGTTACTGTTAGGTTCATATATAGCATCTTATGCATATAGCAGTCTATATTAAGTTGATGGTCACTTAGGTTTGAACCCATTGTAAAGGTACTAAATTTTTACTCCCCTCCGGGCCACACTTTATGCATATGATGTCATACTTTACATTCTTTTATTTTGTGAACATCTTGCCTGACTTTTGTAGATATAATTGATTTTATTGCTTTATGCTTTAACCACTATGTTGATTTTATAAGTGATTAATCTGTTACTTTTTTTACATATTTGCATTTACCTGTGAAATCTTTCCTTTCATACTTTTCTTATTACTACTTATGGCCTTGTCTTTCCACTCAAAGAATTCCTTCTAATGTTTCTTGTAAGACTGGTTTAGTGGTGATGAATTCCTTTAACTTTTGTTTGTCTGGGAAACTATTTCTCCTTCAATTCCACTTACCTTGTCAGGTAGAGTAATCTTGGTTGCAGATTTTTTTTCCTTTGAATATATCATGCTCAGTCTTCTGCCCTGCAAAGTTTATGCTAAAAAAATAAGCTGATAGTCATATGGGGTTTCACTTGTATAGATGGTAAATTTGGTTGTAATTTTACTTTGAAATTCTTCATTGCCTGTCTGGAAATACAACTAATCCTTGTTTCCTAACAACTAGCTAAACACATTTATTGATTCTAAAAACTTTTAGATTGTTTCAGATTTCCTACCAATATAATCAGATATTCTATAAATAAAAACAGTTTCATTTCTTCTTTTCCACGTTAAAATAAAATTTCTTATTTCCCTGCCTAGGACTTCCACTATCATGCTGAATAGAAATAATAAAAGCATAGTTTTATCGATGCCAATTTTAATGAGAGAGTGTTACCATTATATGATATTAACTGTAGATATTTCATAGATTCACTTAATCGCATTGAGGAAATTATGTTTCTAATGTGTATGAACTTTTATAATTAATGGATGTCGACTTTTGTTAAATACTTGTTTGGAATCTAGTGAGATAATTATATGATTATCTTTAGTCTGGAGTTTTCAAATGTTAAATTTCTCTTGCTTTCCTGCAGTAAACCCCACTTGCTCATAATGCATTATTTTTTTAAATCTATTGCTAAACTTGAATTACTAATATTTTATAGGTTATGCACTGGTACAGATGATTGGTTCTGTAATTTTATTTTGTTGTAGTATCTTTATCTTGTATGTTGTAATATCATTGTCTGGGTATGATACCACACAGAAGGGTTGAAAAATGTCTCCTTTTTTATTTTCTGAAGAGTTTGTGTAAAATTGCTATTACTTTTTTTCACCAAATGTTTGATAGATCTTACCAGTGAAATCCTATGTGCTTGGGTTTTCTATGTTAGATGTTTTTTAAGTTATCAATTCATAAGTATAAAACTCTCAAGAGTATTTCTTTCTGAGTGAGCTTAGTATTTTGTGTCTTTTAAGATAGTTGTCAATTTTCCAAAGTTATAAAAATTTTATTTATATAAGTTGTTAACGATTTCCCTTAAAGTCACCTTACTATCTCTATGATTTATAGTAATGTCCCTTCTTTTATACCTAATATTGGTAATTTGTTTTCTCCCTTGTTTCCTAGTCAGTATAGAGATTTAATAATTTTATGGAGCTTTTAACAGATAAAACTATTTGCTTTATGGTTTTTCTGTCTGCATTTTTATTGGTTATTTTTCTCATCTGTATTATTTCCTTCCTTTTGCTTACTTTAGTTTTAATTCACTCTCCTTATTCTAGCCTTTTTTTTTAAGGTGGCCATTTGTATTATTGATGTTAAACCTTTCTTATTTTTTAATATAAGCATGTAGTACTAGACACTTTCCCCTAAGCCCCATGTTCACTATATTCACTAAAATTTGACATGTCGTGACTTATCAGAAAATATTTTCTAGTTTCTCTTGTGATTTTCTCTATAGCCTATGGTTATTTATTTATTTGCCATTTAACTTTGTCTTTTTGATTTCTATTTATTCCATTTTGCTCACTTTGAATCTTTTAGATTTATTGAAGTTTATTTTTACATTTATTTGGCCCAAAATGTGTTCTATTTCAGTGAATGTTCCTTGTGCATTTGGAAATAGTGTCTTATGCTGTTGTTCAGGTATAGTGTATTATAACTGTCAAGGAGGTGAATAGTGTTTAGTTTATAGTGTTTAGTTCTTCCACAAAATCTTTATTGATTTTTTTTTCTGTTAATTACTGTAAAGAGTTCTGAAGTCTTCAACTATAATTTTGGCTTTGTCTGTTTCCCCCATGAGTTCTGTGGGGTTTGCTTCATGTAATTTTTTTAAGTGCATACTGATTTAGCATTTTTATGTCTTTTTGATGAATTGACCTCTTTGTTATTGTGTAATATGTCTTATGTATCTAGCAGTATTCCTTGTTTTAAAGTTTTTGTTTCATATTAATCTAGCTTTGTAGTTAAAAAATATTGATAGCATGTCTCTCCTTTTCAATCATTTTGCTATTAACTTACCTATGGCTTTATGTTTAGAGTAAAATTTTTATACAGAAGCATGTAGTTCAATTTTGCTTTGTTCTGAGATTTTCTTCCTTTTAACGTCATACCTTTCTCCTTTAATGCAGTCATTGATATAGTTGGCTTTAAATTGCCAGCTTGATAACTATTTTATATTTGTACTATCATTTACTCCATTTTCCCTCCTTTTCCTGCTCCTTTCTGTTCTCATTATTTTTTGTGTGATTTATTCTCTGTTAAGTTGTATACCTGTTTTTTATATGTTTAGTTTTTGTTCTAAAGTTTAAAATATGTATCTTTAACTGCATTTCTAACTTTTCATAGTCTGTCTTTAAATAATATACCACTTCCTATGTAGTGTACGATTCTTATAACAGTATACTTCCTATTCTCCTTCTATTTTTCAAGTTTTTAAATGTATTTTACTTTTAATTATGTTATACATAGCTTTAAATAGATGTACAAAACCACTGAAAAAAAAATTTTTTTTTGACATAGGGCTTGATCCCACAACCCTGGAATCATTACCTGAGCCAAAACCAAGAATCAGATACTCAACAAACTGAGCTACCCAGGAGCACCAGAAAATTCTTTTTTGTTTCCTTTTATTTTTACCATTTCTGATGCTCCTTATAATTTGTTTAGATTGAGTTTCTGTCTAGCAGCATATTTCTTCTGCCTGAAGAACTTCTTTAATATTTCTTAGAGTTCTGCTATAAATGAATTCTCTAGGTTTTATCTGATAAAAACTCTATTTTTGCCTTCATTTAAAAAATATTTTTGCTGGGTATAGAATTTTGGGTTGGTATTTTATTTTTCTTTACAAATTTAAAAAACTACATACTTTTTTTCTGGCTTGCATGATTTTTGACAAAACATATGCTATAATTCTTATTTTTGATTTCTCTATGTAATGTGTCTTCACAACTTCATCTTTGATAGGAGGATTTTTTGTCTTTGTTTACAGATTTGACTAGGACATATCTTTTTTCTTATTTATTTATTTATTTATTTATTTGTACATTTATCTCGATTAGAGTTCCTAGAATTTCCTGAATGTGTGGTTTGGTGGATTTTTTTTTTTTTTTACTTTAATTTTCCATGTTATATCTTTAAATGTATCTTCTGGTCTGTTTGCTTCTTCTTATCTCCCTGGAATTAAATATTATAGGTAACTTGACCTTCTAATATTGTCCCACAACTCTTGAAATGTATTTTATTTTATTCATTCTTTTTTTTTCCTTTGTTCTTTTGTTGGGTAATATATATTAATGTATATTTAAATTCACTGTTTTTTTCCCTCCTTTTTGTTTAGTCTCCTAATGAGGCCATTTAAGGAAATAATTATTCCTGACATTATGCTTATTTCTAGCATTTTAAAGATTTTCTTGTAGTTGTCATATCTCTTTTGATGATCCACATGTGTTCATGCATTTTGTCAACATTTACTGCTACATCCTTTAATATATTAAATATAGCTATTTTAAAGTTTCTGATAGTTTCAACATCTGGCCCATCCTTGAGTCTGATAGTGTTAATTGCTTTGTCTCTTTACTACTGAGTGGGTTTTTCTTCTTTCTTTTCTGTGTCATAATTTTTGATTGAATGCCTATGTTCACGTGTAGAACAAAAGGTAAGACAATGAATGGTAAATAACCCTTGAAATGAGCACAACTCTCCTGTCAAACTCTGCATATAAAGAGTTGAGTTTGTCAGCAGCTATGCTAGTTGCAGTATTGTTTTATTGTTCCCTTCAGTGCTCAACAGGCTTCAAATTCTTGTGATGGTGGTCTGCTTTTCCCTTGTATTCAGAATATGGGTTGCACTGCTGAATGGTATTTATTAGTATTCCTGTTCCCTCTCATCTTTCAGCAGTCCCTGTGTACCTTTGCCACAGAGAGAATTTGTCTCTGTGCTCTTACTCTTTTCCCATCCCAGTTGGAGCAGACTGTGCATGTAGGTCTTAGGGATGAGTCTTTTTCAATTTGCCTGTTTTTCCTCCCCTTGGTAACCAGACTCTGCCTTGTATCTGTACTCAGTCTTGGGCAGGACATTCTTTTCCTTCCCCCAGCAGTTACAGACTTCTGTTTGTCCCAAGATAAACCACTGCTCCTTCCCCAGGAGTGGAGGGTTTTTAATCTGCTGCTGTTTTCCTAGACATAATAGATCTTTGTGTCCTGACAAATTTATTGCCCTTCTTCAAGTGGTTATAGTGCTTTGTAGGAGAGAAGGGTTTATGGCGTGGGCAGGGCTTCATGTCTACCTACTAACAGACATCACTTAATTTTTGCATGCTGTACCACTGAGGAGAACTCTTTCTAGTCTTCTGCCCTACTCTGAATCTTTCTTCTGAGTTCCTAATGGAGGCCCCTGGAAAATATCTTGCAAATGAATGCAGATTTCACTTATATTTGGTGCCTCTATCTATTCTAAAGTAGCAGGTTAGCCCACACTTGGCCTTTTACAATACGTTACATTTTTAAATAATTCCATCTTACTTGCTTATATGGTAGCTACCTATGTCTCCCATGCTTTGTCAAAGGTGCAACTCTTGTTGTGTTTTGTTTATCCTTGGAAAGGCTTATTCCTTTTTGAGTTTCAAATTACTTGGGTGCTTCACAAACTTATCTCTCTGATGGGGTTAAAAAGTTGTGATTTTATAGACTGGGCAGCTTTTTATCATTGTTAGGTTATGAATAATGCTCACTAGAGCTTTGTATATCCTAAGTGTAAAATTTTGCTATAGTGACTTTGACCGTAATTATTGAATGCTAACAATCATATAAATAAATTGTAAATTGACTCTGCCTAGACCAAAACCTGGAGAGCTATGTTGTTCTTAGTAAGTGAAGTTAAGACTCACACTTCCCCAAAATAAATAGTTTAATTGAGTTTTTAAGATTGGGAGGGAACAAAGCTCCATGCATCTGTTTGAATTAGTAATGTCCACAGATACTGGAGATTTTTAAATTAGGATTCAAAAATATAAAACCATGTGCGATAGAGACTGCTTTAGAGAGGGTTGTTTCTTAATACCTAAATTTATTACAATGATCTCAGCTGTTGGAGTCAGGAAGAAAGACCATTGTGGGACAGTTGTTAGTTATGGCATAATAGAGATGATTTGGGAAACTATCTTGACCTAATCTTGGCATCATGAATATGCCGAAAGAAATATTCCTGTATATGGAAGAAGTTGAGCCACCAAAGTGTCACAACCCTGAGCATCCAAGCAATTTTGTTGTCAGGAATTCTTTACTGAGTTTCATTTCAAGAAGAGGGGAAAATATGTGTTCATTGTAAGGAGCCTACTTGGAATAATCGGCAGAAGTCTAGAGAGACTCAGGAAGACTATAAAAGTCATGAGTGAGAATCCAGTGGTAATAGGCACAATAACCTTAGAATGACTTTACTGTAGGACTATTAGGGCTTTTGACACAGCCATTAACAACTGTGGATGCTGACCTCTTCAGTCAGTAGCACTGGAGATATCCACCAAAGAGAGAGTTATTCAAAGGCCTGCATTTACAGACTTTGACCTTAAAAGAAAGGCCTCAGAATATGTTCTTCTATCAATCAAATGAAGATGAGAAGAAAGAGTGACTAATTTATGGACATATTTAAGCAGCATTGAGGATTTGGGGGTGAGGCGATCCCTAAGAAATGCTGAAGTCTCTGTTAGTAAAGTCATTGCTCCCTGAGTCATTTTAATGTGGTCATAAAATCCACTTGAGCACTCAAACTAGTGAGACACAAAGGGTGTTTGCACTTCAAGATTAAAGAATCTACACAGAGTCCAATAACCACCCTTGACATCCCTTTAGGACAGAGACTGTGTGTTATTTATAATTGCATTCTAGTATCTAATCCAGTACCTGGCACTGATAGTTTTTCATTAAATGCTTATTGAATAAAGAATGACCATAAACTTAAAGACAATGTAATTTGAGACTTTGGCAATATTTATTAATCAGATTTTTTTTGCTATTGTTAGTTCCCAGTAAAAACATTCTATAAATGAGAATACCATTATTTCTATCAATTGTCTATGTATTTTCTTAAACAGGTAAAGATTTAAAAGTATATAGATTGTAACATTTCTAAAGCTGGTCCAATAGTAATTACTATGGTTTAGATGTTTAATACATTTTCATGCCTGTTTATGGTCAGTGGACTATAGAATTTTGGTGTGTCAGATTCAACAGCTCAAGATTGTAGAATGTTATCGATACATTCATTTTACCACCGGGATCCATAGATTCTTTAGATATGGGAACCGCGGTTTCTAGGAACAACAAAAAATATTTTGGAAACAATGCATTCCTAAGGCACATGGTATAAAGTAGCAAAGATTTTCTCACTTGATTACCCCTAGGGTGGAAAGTGAGACTAATTCAATTCAGGCATAGTTTAAGACAGGAAACTAAGTCTATTCCCAACCTGTCTTTGTAAATAAAGATTTATTGGAATACAGGTGTGTCTGTTTGTTTAGGTATGTTACAACAGAAGAATTTAGTTGCAACAGAGACTGTGTGGCTTCTAATACCTAAATTTTTTACTATCTGGCTATTTTCAGAAAACTTTACCTATTTCTGCTCTAAGATAAACCAACTATATTTGTGTGTATGTGTGTGTGTGTGTGTGTTGTTAACTTTAAAAATAAAAGTCAGTTATTTTACCAACAAAATGAATTTATTCAGGAATAGGAGAATTGCAATTTGGGACATGCAAACTATGGAGAAACCATAGGCATAGTCCAGAGAACAAAGGAGAGGATATTGCTTTGTAGGGAAAAGGAATAAAGTTGGGAGGGCTATTTTGAAGGAAGATCTGTTGTAGGAAAGCAAGAGTTCAAGGTGGTGATAGTTTCTCATTGGCCGAGTTGTGGAAGTTTCTCACTGGGTAGGGTGGCCAGGAGGAAATAGTCCTTTCTTGTGCTGGGGTAAAAAAGTGAACTTCTTCCTGCCCAGGAATATGAAGTAAGCTGCAATGGCAAATACATGTGTGAGAGTTCCCCTTTCAAGGTTTCTGGGCTCTATTTCAAATGAGGTTTGTTTTATTTATGTTTACCGTTTCTTAGCATGCATATAAGATTTCCAGAGAGAGTATTATGCCCAGAAATATTGAAGACAGACTTTGCAGGGAGGGTTGGTGTGTATGGATGGCCCAGAAGAAACTTTGAATCTTATATAATGAAACTTGTGTTAATTAATGTACAAATTTGGGTCTGTTAACATGATCTGGGAAATACACACATGGTAATGCCTTGGGACATTTAGGTTACATACTTGTGAATAAAGAGAAAATCAGTGACTCTTAGTATCTTAATAGATTCTGCTTCACAATGTGCTTTTTAAGAGAATTTTACTATAATTTTTTATTATTACCTTGAATAAAGGTTCAAGATGTTACAATGTATTTGATCAAATATTAATAAATGTGCCTCTTGAGAGTGTGAACGTCTATCAGCAAAATAGAGGGGAAATGTCATCTAGACCTGGAAGCGAAACTTAAGAGGAAACCAGGGATAGAGATTGCTCTAGGAGGCAGGTGAGAGACAGTATTTTTCACAACTACAATTTAGTGAAATGAAATTGCCTAGCTTTGTCCCTCTATGGCAAAGGCTCTGGAACTATCAATCTTGTCAGCACCTGAATACCATGTTGCTGGCGACTTTAATTACATAGGCTAGACAGCTTGCGAGGGAAGGAAAAAAAAAGTTGAGAATCTCTATTCTGGGGTAAATTTCCTAAGCAGTGTGTGAGAGGTGTATGCAGAAATCCTGTTGACAAAATATTTTGTGCAAGTGCCTCCCACACACAGCTTTAAAATGTTACCCCTATGTGTTTTCCACTCCTGCTGCTATTCAAGTAACAAATGTCTGGAGCTTCTTAATCTGTTTCCTTCTCTCCCTTGCCCCATGACTCCTCCAACATTAGCAACTATTGCATTCATCTCCTTATGTCATTTCATGTAATGTTAAAATGATTTTACAATTAATTTGAGTTCTAAGTTTTTCTAAGAAGTTTTCTGGTAGGTAAGTTAAATGAGCCGTGAACATGTCACACTAGTATAATATTCTTTTTAAGGTGTTGAAAGTCACATTTTCACTGAAAAAGTTATACTTTCTTTTGTATCTTTTGTGTATTTCAAATATTTTCAGGGAGCATTGAGGAAACACACAGCTTGAAGTTATGAAATGACTAAAATATTTCTCATGTAAGGCTCTAACATTTTAATGATGCAATCCTTCCTCAAAGACTCCAGTATTTTTCTTGCCTCCCCATTAAGTGAAGTATTTGTGTTGGTCAAGTGTCTTTGCAGTTTCTGGAAGCTGTCTGGAAACTGTCCACTGAGAAAGCCCCTGAAAACATTGTAACAGGGAAATTCAGGTCATTCTTTCACTCATCATTCATCCAATAAACTTTTATTGGCCACATGTGGTGTACATATTAGAAGTGTATGATAACGAGGAACAAGTGTTCCAATGGAAAGAACACACACTACAGATTCAGGAAGAGTTGGAGTGGAATCCTGCCTCTGCCCTTGCTGGCTGTGTGTCTTCAGGCCTTATATATTTAACCTTCCTGAACCCCATGCCCTTCCCATCTAATCTATACATATATGGATATAAGAATTGGAAAAAAAACAGTATTTATAGAACTTAAGATACAGTAGAAGCTCAGCCTAGGTAAGTTACTTCTACCCTTTTCTTTGTGAAAAAGAGTTACAATGGAATGTTGGAAAAGAAGTGGCATAGTGTGGAGTGCAGTCTTGCATTAAGACGTAACTGTATTTGAATCCACACTCCAATACTTTTGGGTCTAGTGGGGTCTCAAAATAACTCGCCCTAACTCTGTGGTGCAGAGAAAATATAGGGGCATCTCGGTGGCTCAGTTAAGTGTCTGACTTTGGCTCAGATCATGATCTGGTGGTTCATGAGTTCTAGCCCTGCATCAGGCTCTGTGCTGACAGCTCAGAGCCTGGAACTTGTTTTGGATTCTGTGTCTCCCTCTCTTTCTGTCCCTCTCCTGCGTGTGCTCTGTCTCTCTCTCAAAAAATTATAAATATTTAAGAAAAAAACAAAATATAAATTCTTTATTTGTATGGAAACCAATTTGACAATAAAATTCATATATTGAAAAAAAAAATTCTTTATTTGTCCTATAACCATTGAAGTCCAGAGGTTGAACACAATTTAGCCTGAAAGCTCAGGTTGTGCATTAACTTAAATAGTCATATTAGATCAAACTGGATCCCAAACTGGAATGTACATTGGAATCACAGGGAGGGCTTTAAAAATTACAGATTGCTTGGGTTGCTGGGGTGGCACAGTCTATTGAGTATCTGACTCTTGATTTAGGCCCAGGGTCATGGGATCCAGCCCCACACTGGGCTCTGCAATGAATGTGCAGCCTCCTCAAGATTCTCTCTCTGTCTCTTCCTCCATCCTTCTCCCCCCGCTCACACTCTCTCTCTAAAAAAACAAACAAAAAATACAGATTGCTGAACATCATCTCTAGAGTTTCTTGTTCAGTAGGTATCAGAATGGACTGAGATTTTGCATTTTTAACTAGTCTCCAGGTGATGTTGATGCTACTGGTTAAGGGCCCACATGTTGAGAACTCTGCTTTAGATAATTTCAGTCTTTAAAATTTTTTTTTATTTCTTCCTGCTCTTCCAAATCTTCTTACCCAATTTATTTAAAAATGTTATCTACAAGTGGCAAAAATATAAGCATATTTGAATTAATTCTGAATATATATGAACATTTTATGCTATTATATATTGATATATAAATATATTTGTATAAAAATATATAATGTATTAATTATGTATTAATATACATTATAAGTATATAATGTATTAATGTAAAAATCTTGGGTTTATCAATATAGAACATTTAAAATATCATTTTTGGGGTGCTTGGGTGGCTCACTTGGTTAGGTGTCTGACTTCGGCTCAAGTCATGATCTCACAATTCGTAGGTTCCAGCCCCGTGTCAGGCCCTGTGTTGACAGCTCAGAGCATGGAGGTTGCTTCAGATTCTGTGTCTCCCTCTCTCTCTTCCTCTCCCCCACTCACATTCTGTCTCTCTCTCTCTCTCAAAAATACATAAACATTTAAAAAAAATAAAAAATCATTTTAACCCATGGCTTTATTTAAAAAAAATTTAACCTTTATTTTTATTAAGCTTTTTATTTTAATTCCAATATAATTAACATACAGTGTTATGTTAGTTTCAGGTGTACAATATAGTAATTCAGCAATTCTACACGTTACTCAATGTGTATCATGATAAATGTACTCTTTAATCTCTATCACCTATTTAACCCATACCCCCAACCCACCTCCTCTCTGGTAACTATCAGTTTATTCTCTGTAGTTAAGAGTCTAATTCTTGGTTTGTCTCTTTCTGTCTCTGTCTTTTTTTTTTTTCTTTGCTTGTTATATTTCTTAAATTCTACATATGAGTGAAATCATATGATATTTGTCTTTTTATGACTGAGTTATTTCACTTAACATTATACTCTTTGGCTCCATCCATGTTGTTGCAAATGGCAAGATTTCATTCTTTTTATGGCTGAATAATATTCCATTGTGTGTATATATATATATATATATATATATATATATATATATATACATACATACACACACACACACACACACACACCATGTCTTCTTTATCCATTTATCTATGGATGGACACTTGCACTGCTTCCATAGTTTGGCCAATGTCAATATGTTGAAATAAACATAAGGGTGCATGTATCTCTTTGAATTAGTGTTTTTATATCTTTTTGGTAAACAGCTGGTAGTTCGATTACTGGATCCTAGGATAGTTCTATTTTTAACTTTTTAGGGAACTTCCATACTATTTTCCACAGTGGCTTTACTACTGTGGAATTCTCCCAAGGCCAAGGGATTCTATTTCTTCACATCTTTGCCAATACTTGCCATTTCTTGTGTTTTTTTTATTTTAGCCAGTTTGACAGGTGTGAGGTGATATCTATTTGATTTGCATTTCCCTGGTGGTGAATAATGTTGAGCATCTTTTCATGTGTGTGTTGGCCATCTGTATGTCTTCTTTGGAGAAATGTCTGTTCATGTCTTCTGTTCATTTTTTAAAAATTAATTTTTGAGGGAGAGAGAGAGAGAAAGCAGAGGAGAGGCAGAGAGAGACAGAGAATCCCAAGCAGACTCCATGCTGTCAGCACAGAGCCCGATGTGAGGCTCAATCTCATGAGCCATGAGATCATGACCTGAGCCAAAATCAAGAGTTGAATACTTAATCAACTGAGCCACTCAGGTGCCCCTCTTCTGGTCATTTTTAATTGGATTATTTGTTTTGGGAATGTTGAGTTATATGAGTTGTTTATATGTTTTAGATACTAACTTCTTACTGGATATGTCATATGCAAGTATCTTCTTCCATTCTGTTGGTTGCCTTTTGTTTTGTTGATTGTTTCCTTTGCTGTGCATGACTTTAAAATAGTATAATTTGTATTTGTTCTTTTGATAGCACGAAAGAGCCATGGTACTTTAAATGCTCAATTTTCTCCTGTGAAGTCTAATTATTATTTTTGTTTGTATCCTTTTAGTTGGGACTCTTGTTCTTTTTAGCACTATTCCATATATATTTGAAAGCACTCTTGCAGTTTAGCAATAGGATATTCTAGGTACATTTTGGTTTACACATGCCCAAAACAGGTATTCCACTATTGTTAGTGAGCAGTAGTACTAGGGATAAAAATTGTGTGGTTTAGGGGTATTTTAGTAATTTAGGTAATAGAACTGGCAACATTTATTGCAAATCACAAATTCTTAAATTGTTATGCTATTTATTAAATCATTCTAACTTTTGAAGTAATTTCTTATACTCTTCTAATATTTTAAAAGCTTACCTTTTCTGTTTTAAATATATTATTTTCTATCATCTCTATCACTTTTTTAAATTAATTTTAGTCTGCCCTGCTGTATTCCATCACTGAAAATAACATGAGTAATTTAAAATATTACCACATTTCCTTGAATCTAAGATGCCACATATTGCATCATAAAGAAGAAAACAATGTAATAGGGATATTATATTTTTCAAAATATCAGCTTCTATCTCACACTGTACACAACATCACTTCAAGTGTGTTGCAGGTTTAAATATGAAATGTAAAGCAATAGAGCTTCTAGAAGATAACCTTCAGATCTTGAGTTAGTAAAATGCTTCTTAAGTAGAATAAAAAACATTAACCATAAAAGGAATTAATATATTGGATTACATTATAATTAGGATCACTATTAACAAAATAAAAAAGCAGACCACAAAGTGGGAGAGACCATTTATATTACATAGAACTGAAAAGTGTTCATAGCTAGGATATATAGGCACTTCTCCAAACCAACAAGAAAAAAGGCAGATAGTCCAATTATAAAATTTTCTAAGAAGACAAAAGACTTGAAAAGTTACTTTACACATACACACAATCCATATAACCAAGATACCTATCAGGTATTTTGACTCTTATTTGTAGGCAGGGAAGTTAAAATCATGGAATTTCAGTTCATACTCATCAGAAAGGCTAAAATTAAGTGAAATACCAACTCTTGGTACAGATGTGGAGCTACAAGAATTCTCATGCACTGCTGATAGGACCCTCATTTGTACAAATTATTTGAAAAAGTGTTTGGTAGTACTGTTAAAGTTGACATATGCACACTCTATGACCCAGCAATTCCTTTCCTAGGTATATACTTAACAGAAATCTATGCATATGTGCACCAAAAGCTATGCACAAAATTATTTATAGTATTATTCTTAATTACTAAGGTCTGGAAATAGTCCAATATCCGTCAACAGTAGATTGGATAAATTGTGGTGTATTTATACAATAGAATGCTAAACAACAAGGAACATAAACTATCGGTACACAAAATAACCTGATAAATTTAACAAATACAGTATTTTCATAAAGATATCAAACATGAATGAATCCATACTGTGTGTATAATGTTTATATAAATTCAAAAACAGGAAAGACTAACTTATGATGGCCAAAGTTAGTTGCTAATTACTTTCGGAGAAGAGGAGAGGATAGTAACTAGAAGGGGACACAAGGGGGCATTCTGGGTTTCTGAGAATGTTTTATTTCTTGATTTGGTTCCAAGTTTGTTCTTACTTTGTAATAGATTGTCAAACTATATCCTTTAATTTTTGCACTTTTTGATTTATACTTCAATAAAAACTTTTGCCATTGAAAATCTGTATGCATAAAGTTATGTTGGAAGAGCAGAGACAAAATATCTGACTTGAGACTTCAAGGAAATCCACTCAGAGGGAGGATTTAAAGTCAGACTTTATTCCATAATGCATTCAAATACAAGTACAGAAATCTCTTCTTTAACAGCTTAAAGAAGTGAGAGCTTTCTGTTCATTAGAAGAAAAACAATTTAGGAATGTATGCCTCAATAACATCAACAGGTTAATTCAACTCCTGTCTTTAATCTGTGGGTTTTTTTGTTTGTTTGTTTTGTTCTTGTCCTTTTGGCTACAAAATGGCTATTTAGTCTGTATTACAGGAATAGAGAAGGAAAAAGAGGAAAAATGTTGTCCAGCAATCTCATGCCTATGACTTATTTACCGGAGCTGATCACTCTTAGGTTTGAGGAAGTCTGGAATAGATAAAAACAGAGGGAGGCAAGGGAAGTTCTGAAATGGGTGTTTAGTGAACCAACATATGCAACTTGCCATACACACCTGAAAGATATGTTTGCCTGACATGTTTTGGGAGGACACTACAATGCAAATGAAAAGGTATGTGCAAATGTAGATTTTTGATACCACCTCCTACTTTTAGCTTAAGGAAGGTCATATGTTCTCAGAAACTTTCCCATATCCTAATGGGTAGCAGGATTTACGACACACAGACAATATTCAAAGTTATGTTGATTCTCAAGGAATAAAGGACCAAGACAGAGCTCACTGTTAGGCAGTTAATTAAGAAATAAAGAGAAGGATCTTGGCTAATATAGTAACAGTGAAGTCAATTTTTTTTCTTTTGTTTTTTCTTTTTTAATAGTTGGCATAGATGAGATGATGGGAAACAATAATTTTAGTATTGGTTTTCTGAAGCATTCAGTAGATAGGTATCCAAACTGAAAGTTTCTTAAGCAAAAAACAAGATGAAAAATATCATGTAAGTCACTTCAGGAGCAGCAAAACTATCTGGTTGGTGAGTTCACCTTCACAATAGAAAGATATTGTCATTTCTTGAATTCCTAAGAATTACTCATTTATTCAACAAATAATTATTGTGCACCCATATGTGTACCTACTTTAATATATGTTATTGTATTTATCTCCACAAAAACCCTTCCCCTTTGCAAACTATAAAACTGAGTCCCAGATGGGTTCAGAAATTAGTCAAGTATTGCACACTTAGTAAATTCTGGAATTGGAGCCAGAGTAAAGCAATTGACTATTACTTTACAAGCTGCTTAGAATGTTCTTGATCCTTATGATGATTTTGATACTTAGCTACATCCACTGTCCAACTAAATGGCCAGTTCATACTAACAATATAGGGAGGTGATATATCTGATGTAGTTTCACATGATTTTACATATTCCTCAGTTGTTGTCACTAGGTTCTAAGGTGTTTGCTATTAGCGAATTTTAAAGTTTTTTTTTTAACATTTATTTATTTTTGAAAAACAGAGCGAGAGCTTGAGTGGGGGAGGGACAGAGAGAGAAGGAGACATAGAATCCAAAGCAGCCTCCAGGCTCTGAGCAAGCTGTCAGCACAGAGCCCAATATGGGGCTCGAACCCATGAACTGTGAGCTCATGACTTGAGCCAGAGTCAGACACTCAACCGACTGAGCCACCCAGGTATCCCTGCCATTAGCAAATTTAAAAGGGAGCAATTCTCATGAAGAAAGTGATCTGATTTTTCCCTGGGGGGCTCACTGGATTATAGAATGTAGGTGTGGTTCTAGCTCAAAATTCTGATCACATAAGAATGGGGGTCTGGGTATATCTCATGCAGTCTGATATTTTGAAACATCATTTTAGAAACAATTAGAAAAATCTTTAAGTATTCAATTCTTGTGATTAAAAAAAAAAGAAAAAAGAAAAGAAAATTTCCAGAGATGACATACCAAAATAAAACACTCACTTTTCCAGACTTAGCCAATCATAAAATGGGTTCTAATCAGTGTTGGTATGAGCAACCTCTAAGAAGTGATGCTGTGCAGGGAGATGGAGCCACCCTTTAACTTTGTACATGAAATTCTTTTCCTTAGCATTGTTGTATTGCTTAAAGACTTTTAACTTTTCTTAAATTAACAGTTGAGGAAAGAGCATTCCAACTAATGCTAAAAGTGGAATCTTAAACAAAATAAAGCTCTATTGAGAATTCTAAAATAGAATCATTTTGTTCTAAGATGTTGATCATCTAAGGGCAGTGACTCAAAGCCAAATTAGGCAAAGAGTACACTGGTGCTGATCTTTGCATAGATGAACCTGAGGCAGAATATGCATCACCCATGAACATGTAGGAACACTGAGATTGGATTATAGATTTGCCTTGTGTATTGTACAGAATATTTTTACTCTTTCACTGCCCTTGAGCAACTGATAAACGCTTTATGACTACACTTAGCATATTGTGTTTTCTTCTTTTTCTTTTTTTTTTTTTAAGCTTGAGGCAAACTATCTGGCTTGCCATTTAATCATTGAAACAGATCCATATATGTGAAAAGGAAACAAGGATATAAATTTTTCTGTATAGCTCTTTCAGGTATAAACCACCTTTAAAATAAATATAATCCCTCATCTGGGAAAGTAAAACTAATTTGTACACTTTATAAAAAGATTTTTTTTTCCTTTTTGTCATTAAGCCATTGCTGAGGATGGAAAATCCCTTCTAATAGCTCATGAAACTTGTCACAGGTAGGTGGCATTTGATGACTCACAAAAGAGGAACTGTAGTGCAGATTGATTATTATTTTTTTTTTTGGTTATAAAATGATGCTGGTTTATTTTGCACTAATAATAGGAAAGTTAATAAATGTCATTTAAGTCATTAACACTGAAGTTTCTGATGCTATTGGAAACTATAATCCAAGAATGTTTTGAGAGAGCACGTATTCATGGTAATCTACCAAACTTGCTAATATTCCTACCATTAATATAATCTACCATTAATTGTTAATATTACTTAGCAATTCTGTCCTTCATCAAGCAATACATAACTTTCCTGATTATTTCACTCAAACAGGGAATAATCTCAACATTTGCACTTAATACTGAAGTTTCCTTCCTACACATAAATATCCTGCCATAAAATAGGTTTTAAATATGCCATTAACCAAGCCTAGCGTGGGTGAGAGTGTTCAAAAATGGACATCTTCATATATTGCTTGTGGGAATAAACTAGGAGAACACTTGCAGAGGACAATATGTATTAAAAGATGTGATATTCTTTGAACTACAGCCTAATTCTCAGAGTCTGTTCCAAGGAATGAGACACATGCCAAGGATGTTCATCACGATATTATTTACAGTAGAAAAAGTGAAATAATTGAAATTTACTATAAGATGATTTTTAAAATGTTATTTTTGTACAATAAATTATGTCACAATTAAAATTATTATGTTAATTTGGTTTTGATATGGAAAATGTTTATAATATTTTACAAGGGAAAAGGAGGTTATAGAAAGCTATATGTGGTATCTCTACTTTTGTCAAAATAAGTCTATTATAGAGGTAAACATATGTAGATATGTGTATATTATACACATTAAAATATATTTGCTGCAAATATATTTTAGAGTATAGCAATAGAAACAGAAAGAGTATTGTATTAATTAGTCCATACAGATGATTTAAAAATTTCCTTGTGTTCTTACCTGTATTTGTCTTTAAGATAAATATGAATACTGGTATAGTGAAAACTGAAATTAATAAAATATAGGTTATTCATTGTCTTCCTTCTGTTTCTCTGGGATGGCTCTGTCTTTTTGTAAAATTGTTAAGGGCAGCAAGAGCAATCTAAACAGTAAACTACCTATATCATGTCTCCTATCTTCCACCACACATAAAACACCAGGATTTTTGTCTCTCCATCCTTGCCACTTATACATACTCACATGCAACCTATTTAGGACTTCGACTGGAGGTGTAATGGTGGAACATGGGGCCTCTTATTAGTGACCTCTCTGAATATAACTCTGATTTTCCTCTTTCCATCAGCTGGCTGAATTTTCTCTTCCTTTTGAGTTTGAAAGCTGTTCTTTGAGTATTATCCATCTTTTTCCATGAGGGAAAGGGTATTCAAAGTTTGAACCTGGGGTACTAGCAGGCCTAATTCTTCCACTGCAGGTCTAGAACTTTATAAGAGACTTCTCCTTCACTCTATTTCCTTACCTGATGGAAATGTTAGAAAGGACTTTCCAAGCCCAAGACTCTGAGGACTCCTGCCCCCTAGGATATAGAGGGAATCTAGAGAGGAGTCAGACCAAACCTTAGAAGGTCTTTTCACTTCATTTTGGATATTCCACTAATCTAGACTGTGGAATATCACAGGCCCTGCTCCTGGACTAATTTGAAAAGAGGGTATAAAAGATGTGGGAAAAGGAAGACCATGTAAGTTAGTGGTTAACAAATGAGATGTTGTGTTAGGCCTACCTGGATTTGATTTCTAATTCTGCCACTTATCACTGGACAATGGTAGGGCAATTCACTTAGGCTCCCTGAGCCTCAGTTTCTCCATATGTAAAAATGGCATAAGAATACCTATTCAGTTGTTTTTAATGTGAAGATAAACTAGTATATACAATGTAATTAGAGTAATGCCTAACATATATAAAGAGCACAAAAATCCTAGTTTATAGTTATGATGATTATCCATGTGAATTGTCATCAGAGTCCATTTTAGGAAATAGAGGCAGAGAATGGGTTAGAAAACCCAACAGTAGCCCCTACTGTTATTCATACATAAGTGCAACCACAAAAGTTTGTTGTTCCATATTTCCATGTATAAATTCGCCATCTATAACTTATAAATCTGGTTATATTACAGGTATAAGTTGAGCCTTGGGTTCAAAAGTGAAACTAAACAAGATAAATACCCAACATAGATTTCTTCTTACCTGTGTAAAGTGTTAGCTGCTTGCCCCAAATCAGGACAACTGAATCTCAGTTCATATTTCTTCTAGTTTCAACTGGTATTTCTTACTGAGTCTTTTTTTTATTTTGTCAGCTTTCATCCTCTACGATGATAGTTGCATAGATAAGAGTGCAGAATTAATATTTAATTTAAATGATACATAGCTGTGTAACAGCTATATCTTCTTAACCTTGTTCCAAAGTTTTTATTCTTGAAATTAGATTCATGTTTTTGTTGGCATGTCTGTTTCTCAGTTCTTCCATTTTTGTAATTGGTGCCATCCTTTCTACATTTTTCCTGTGCTAGACTCTGCTGTCTCCTGGTCTCAACAGTAGCTGTAGGATTGGGGCCAGCAGAAGGCAGAGCACATAGTCTTTTATTGTTATTCACTGCTAGAAACTGCTTAAATATCCCTGCAAATTCCCTAAAGACCCGGCACTCTATGGACAGATAAATTACTGTAACATAATTGAGTATAGCATCTATCTCAATAAATATTGAAGTTATTTGGGCCTTTAACTGTATGGATTAAAAAAAAGAAGGCTTTGTTTTTCAAGTATTTTGTATGCATTTATTAAATTTGAAAATAGATTTTATTGCAAAGATTTATATCTCTATGTTTTATTTATTTTATGTTTGTGAAAAACAAAGATAAACACAGCCTTAACATAATTATTTTTTCCAGAGGACTTGTCTGTAGCAATCACAAAATGTAAAAGATTTAAATTTAATGTTTATAAATTTTACTGACCATCCCAATCTGTTTATTTTTTTTTTCCTGCAAAGTGAAGCTACTTAAATGATTCATCATAGTAGTTTCCCATTTTAACAAATTGTCACAAATCATGTAGTTTCAAAGAACAGATATGTATTCTCTCTATGTGTTCTGGAGACTAGAAGACTGAAATCAAGATGTTAGCAGGGCCATGGTCCCTCTGAAGACTCCAGGAAAGAATCCCTCCCTGCCTCTGTCTTTACATGGCCTTCTTCCATCTGTGTTTGTCGCTCTATGACTCTCTCTTATACCTTACACAGGAATATGAATACTAGCCATTGGATTTAGGATCCACCTTAATCCAGTATGATTGCATTTCAACTTATTACATCTGTGAAGACCCAATTCCCAGATAAAGTCACATTAAACAGGTACCAGAGATTTAGACACCTCTCTCTGGGAGACACAATTCATCCCACAACACTCACATAACACTTCATACTTGAATTATAGCACTTAAAGTATAATTACTAGTTTAGAAGGCATTTACTCCTTTTTTTCCTTTTCTCACCATCTTAAAGGGCAAGCTTAATTTTTTAATGTTTTAAAAAGCATTAAAACGTTCTCCATTTCAGTTGTTTGCCATTCTTGCTTTTTATTGTTGTCTTGGTTTTAGTTTTTTTGTTTTGATTTAAGTGGATTGGCTGGGCCCTCTGGCTGGTGTTGGAAACTGTATGTTTGAGGTGGGGGTTTGGTTAGCTAAAGTTGCTTTCAGCTCTTCCTGGAGACGAAAGAAGTATTGTAACATGGCGATCTGTCCCATTAAGCAGAATATAGGTCTTCAGTTTCTTTTGGTGTTGGCACCCTCCTTACTCAAAGCTGTTTCCCAAAGGAAGATTAGAAATCAAACGTGGAGCAGGTCAGTGGCTTCTCTCTGGTGCCCCCAAAGGAGAGGGTGCCGGGCTCAGCATGCGACTTGAGGGCATACAGGAAGAACCTCTAGGGGAAAGCCCTGAACTGGATCACGGAGGTGCTGGCCTGTCCCTTGCAAGGAGTGTGGTAAGGGGCTGGGGGAGGTGGCTTCAAGTCTTTCCTGGTGCTTGGCCCGTCTGCTGTGGATGCTTCAGTCCTCTGCCAGCCTGGCTGGCTCTTGGGGACCCTTGTCTTTCTGTTGAGTCCCCCCTCAGAGCCTGTGCCCCATCAGTGAGAGACCGTACAGTGGCCAGGCAGGCGAGTAACTGAATTTTCATTGTCCAAGAGTCGAGTTGGAAAACCAAAGAAATAAAGTGATGTGGTGCCCATAAAAAAAAAAAAAAAAAAGGCAAGCTTAATTTTTTAATGTTTTATATATCTCTGTGCAGTTAGCATGTTGAAGAACACATTACCTTAATGATTATAAATGGGATGGAAGATAGAAAGGAAGGAGACAAAGAATAATGTGAGTTATGAAAGAAGGAAGAGTTGGTCTACAGCAGTGCCTTGCAAAACTTACTGGTCGTCAGGAATGTTTGCAACCTTTGAATAAAAGTTGTGGGTCTCTACACTAGAAATTCTGACTCACTGAATAATCGGGGTCTAGGAATCTATATTATAGATAATTTGCTGAGATGATTCTACCTTTTGACCCAGTATGGAAAATACTCTAGACTTTGTGTGTGTGTGTATATGTGTGTAATTATAGAAAAATGACAGGGAAACCATTCAGGGGAGCTGTCATCCATTTCTCATGCCAATGCAAGCTGTTTTACCATAGCAAGTCATCTAATATCCTGGAGTCATTTATTCATTAGTAAAATGAGTGATGAGCACTTCTAAAATTCTGATTCTCCTGTTGAAAGTCCTTGCTTGTTCTTAAAATGTGTGGGTGTGATTGGAGAATTTATACTTTTGGTCTTTATAAAGAAGGCAGTATGTTTGAAATGATTTCTTAAGTATCTTCTTGGTCTAGTTATTCTGAAATTGTAAGAAAAGGGTCAATGGTGGTTATCTTTGAGTGCTGGAACAATAGATGGCTTCTTTCTACTACTTTCCTCTATATTTCTCATTTGTATAATGAGCATATATTATTTTTTATAATGGAAAGCTACTCATACATATTCTCATTTTAACAAGCAAAGGTTAAATAACAAGAAGAGAAATAAATGCAAGGAATAAGTTAGACTAAACTAAAGGGAAAATTCAAGAGGCTTGTAAAAGCAAAAGAAATGCATGCACAGTTCAAAATAGGGTAGCAAAATTTATATAAAAGTGGGGGGTATTAGGCTTTCAATGTCAGTACTGTTGGCCTTTCTTTTGATTTTATATCATGCATAAGATATTTGCTTGAATTTTTACTATACAGTGATGTTTTCTCTTTAAAAGTTTTTGAGGTGAAGTTTGTTTAAAATTAGAATATTTTGAATTTGTCCAACCTATAGACAATGGATAAAATAATGAAACTGTCATATTGGGGGGGGGGGACATTGTCAGCAGCACTGTCAGAAGGTGGGTGTTCTCAGATGAAGACACAGATACAAGAAAACTGGAATAGAATTGCTTACATCTTATGAAGATTGACAAATGGAAAATGTCTGTTTATAAAGTATATACTTGTCTATCTTTACACATGTATCCATAAACTGATAGTTGAAAACCTTGCAATAAGAATTTAGCTTTCCTGTTTCTGTTTCAAAATTAAAAACTTGAAATTTCTTCTTTAGAAGAAGTCAGACCCAGGAAAAGGGACACTGGGGAATGGGTTGACAAGAAAGCCAATTTGACATCTGACAGTTTTATTATTTCCTATGATTTTGTCTTGAGAGGAAAAGTCAAAATGAACAACTTTAAAATGAATGAGAAAACTTATCTTTGTGAATTCAGAGACAATTCTTCAGTAGTCAGACCATTCATAAAAAAGTGATTGAAAGCATAATTTGACTGTGTCGAAAAATAGATCATTTACATGATGTGAATAATTGAGATTATGCCTTAAATTATTTGGGTAACAATTATTTCGTTAAAAGGAGTTGATTGAAACTTTGTTTGAATTACAAACTTATGTTGATTCAAATATTGGAAAAGTTACTTGGCTCATTACGTTACCTTCTTAGTGCTTTTTGAGTAGATTTATATCTCACATCAGAATTCCTCATTATTGACCAGTAATTAATGTAGAGGGACTTAGAAATAGAATTCCCTTACAAACATACATATAGGGCTTTTAGGTCATGCATATATGTATGGCCATTTAAGAAGGCTAGTGTGCACAACCTATTTTCTAAGAACTTCTGGGCTACTTTTCTGGGTTGCCCAGCAACAAGAAAGTTTCAGCATTCAAGGGTGGTCTTCCCCTGGTGAAATGTCAGTCCCCTTATAATAAATCCTGTGATGTTCTTTAAATTAGGGATAATTTTCACTCAGGGAGTAAGATAGTGTCTACAGAAGTAGACTCAACCCAAATGAAAATTCAGAGACAAAATTACAAATGGACACTACAGACTAGGGGAAGACCTGGAGACCACCAAAGCAGCATTGTAATGAATCAGGAAAAGGATATTGCTATTTGGAGCCCTTATACATTTGGAAATATCAGTACTGAAGAATTATTTATCCATGCTGTAGGGTGCTTATCTCCTCGATAGGAAAGCTGGAGAAGTTTCTATACCACAACCTGAGTAGATATTTCTTTTCCTTTTGCTACCTTAACACTGATATTACAATCTTTTATAGCAGCAAATCTAATTTTATGGTTTATACACCACCTGATCTACCAGCAGATTCAGTTGATTTTCTATTTCTCCCCACCTTTATCATGAATACCTAAGTCTGTGTAGTAAGTCTTCTCCTTTGGATCTCCAGAATAACTTTCTGACTAGTCTTCCTTATCTATTCTTCAGACTACACGTATTTTCAAAATACAGATTTAATTACATCAGTCTTCTTTCTCCACTTACATAAAAACCTTTAAATTTTTTCCATTACTCTTCGGATACAGGTAAATTTAGGATAAAGTTAGATATCATCTCTCACCAAGGAACTTCTTGTTTTTCCAGCTCCAAGGAGTTTCGTCACCCAGTTCTTCTCTGCTTCAGGATATCTCAATGCTTTTCTCTTAACCCGAAGTACTCTCAGAGTAATATATAATTTTTATTTGGCAGCATTTACCACATCTGCAATTTTGCATTGATTTATATGATTACGTTATTAGTGTCAATCTCCCCTACTAGATCGTTTTAAGTTCCACGAACAGAAATCAAGTCTTTTTTTAATCATCATGGATTCTCCAGTTTCTAGCACATAGAGCCTAACACTTCATAGGTACTCAACAAATATTTTGTTGAATGTATAAAAGGATAATATGGTATATTCTTTCTCTTTTTTATCCTTTCAAAGAGAGTCTTGAGTGAACACCGTAATCTGCAATATCTTAACATGTCCAAAGGGTAATTTTTTTAATGTTCTGGCTCAATGTATTTCTTTTCAACAAAAAGAATTAAAAATAGAGTTGCTGCCCACCTAAAATGATTCTAGCTCAGGAAAATATGAAAACACTTGTATCTCCTCAATATCCCAAAGAATAAAATTTTTTAATGTTTATTTATTTTTGATAGAGAGAGACAGAGCATGAGTGGGGAAGGGGCAGAAAGAGAGGGGGACATAGAATCCGAAGGAGCGTCCAGGCTCCTAGCAGTCAGCATAGAGCTGGAAGCAGGGCTTCAACTTGTGGACGATGTGATCATGACCACAGCTTAAGTCGGATGTTCAACTGACTGAGTTACCCAGGTGCCCCCCAAAGAATATAAATTTTCTTTATGTTTCCCATCCATCATGCCAGTAATATTGAAAGTCTTCAATGAAATACCATGCAGCCTTGGAAAGGAAACTATTAAAAAGCTGTCCATATAGATACCTCTGTAACTCCATTTTTACTAACAAATAGAGATCAAACTGATTTAAGAAAAGTACATAGTATAGAGGAATGCTATCATGAATAAAATATTTTATTAATTTTAGCTCATGGAATCTTTAGAGATAAATTCTTTGGGGGGTGGGCTGGAAAATCAACGATCCAAATCTAAACACAATCAGTAGTGTGGGGCGTATCACTAATTAAATTTCTAAAATTACCTTCTCTATTAATATTTAGAAATTCTCCTCTGAATTAGGTGGCATTACGTAAAATGAGGAAACTGAAGTGCTAAACCAAGGACCCAAATTAGCAGCAGGCTTTACTGGTATTTGGAACTTGTAAATTAAAAATCACAAACATTAATTGCATCTTTGTAGTATATAAATTAATAATATAATAATGACTTCATCTTGATGTTTAATCATACCATACTAAAATCACTTTATGATTAATTCAGTTATTTTAAGAGCTATTGGCTTTTCTCATGAATCAAAATTACTTTCATAAAGTGTAAGCTTAAGATATAATTATCTTTGGAGCTATATTTTAGCATTTATTCCACAACCACAAGAAAATAAAATGACTGTATCCATAAACTGTCCAAATGTAGCACATGTTTATAATTGATACATTAATTAATTCAAGGCCATCATAGAATTTGCAAGTTTACAATTTCCTTTATGCTTAAAGATCTCTTCTTTGGAGATTAGCAAATTTTGGAGCAACTTAGAGTTCAAGATCAGGGTGCCAGCCTAGGGGCTCTGGTGACAGCTCTCCTCCTGGCTTGCAGATGGCCACCTTCTGGTTGTATGCTCAAAGGGCCTTTCCTAGGTGCATACATGTGAAGAAAGAGAGCACTATCTCTCCTCCTCCTCTTCTTATAAAGCCACAAATCCTATCAAATTAAGACCCGACCCTTATGACATTCTTTAACCTTAATTTTGTCCTAAAAGCCCCGTCTTCAAATACAGTCACATTAAGAGGTTAGGTCTTCAACATATTAATGTTGAGAATATAAAATTCAGTCCATAGAATCCAGTTTAAAACTTGTAACCAGTCTGTTACATCCCAAATTTTTATGTGATAAAGGTTTCCTGCCATAGTTAATGGGCTGCTTGTTTGGAGCAATACTATACAAAGCAAGGACATTTAAAGAACATAAAATACATCTCTCTGCAATCAGTTGTTAAAGAGATTTGGTCTGTAGTTTCAGTGTGATGCACTCAATCATTTTTCGCCATCTTTACAGGTTAACACAATTGGTGAAGATATGATTCACACAGGACAAGTTTCCTGTCTTGCTGTGTTCCTACAAAAATCTGACTCAAGTGTGAGGATCCAATTTAGAACAAGCTCCTTGCTTGGATAAAGATTGAAAAGGGAGAGGGGGTGGTGGCAGTTTTGAGCTTTCTTCAGTACAAATGACTTTTATGAAATAAGTCATGCCCTCTTTGAAGAGAGCTGAACCTAAGTTTGATTTAGCAGGAGGTTGAAAATATCGATGTCAATTGTCAATTAATAAAGTATTGAAACCCTTATGTACACAGAAGGTTACATACAGTGTATGTTGCTATATTCTGTTGCTTCTTCTGTGGAAGCATAACCAGTATTTTCCATTTCTTCACACTGCCACACTTGAAAGCCAGAGAGACTTGATTTTGGTTTTCCTTAAATACTTCATGAAAATACATGATTGGAAAATATAAAATTAGAATGCTCAAAGAAGTAGATTATTAGCCTTCTCAAGAAAGGGTGTGCACTCTGTCTTAAAGCTTATATATTCCCAGCTTATTGTTATGATTTTTATTATCAGAACTCAGAAAAACGCAGGACAACATATTACAATACCCTAATCTGGTCCCTCCAGCTGAGCATAAAACATAATGTATATATGGAAAACCTTTTAGTTGATGCTGTGTGGACTATCTGCTAAAGAGTGTTTTTGCTTAAAACACTTGAGGCAGTTGCTCTATTTAGACATGGCCTGGAATACACATTCTTGGTGAAGTTCTGGACTGCCTTACTGGAGATGCTAAATGTTTTCCTCACTCAACCCCTTCTTGAGGAAACTCTGTCCACAACCCTGGAAATCAATTGGGTGATCTCTCCTAGCTACAGAAAGAATGTGAATTATTTAACTGGGAAGCTGGTGCTGTGCTCGTTATTGACTATATTCAAGAATACAGGAAAACTGGCTGACAGAGAGATCTCTTTATCCAATCTTCTTAGATTGGAGGACAAATAGAAAATCAGTGGCAAGAAACAGAAATAGGAAATAATTCTGAGAGAGAGAAAGAAACAAATGACCAAAAGGGAATTTTCAGGTCCCTTACTTAGTCCCTAAGATGTTCAAATCCTTTCACTTTTTGGTCATGGGTGGGTGTGTATTTGGCTATTGTACACCTCCAAGAACATCCATTTTTTACTTATTTTTGTGTTTTTGTTATTGCCACTGAGCATGTCTAACTGAGAGAGCTACCAAGAACATAACTCTATATTCTGCCCTCCAGATTCCTCATTTCTTCTTCCCACAGAGCAGAGTTTTTTATGTAGCTTGGGAGTGAAGTAAACAAGGCCTACAGAGCAATTCTGCCTTTTAATACTGGGAGACACTATTAGCATGATAGCTCTTCCTGCTCCTGACATTGTCACTGAGGATTCTGGCTGTGGCTTTTCTCCAGAAGGACGTGCAGCAAAAGCCAAGTTATGTTATCAATGGCCATTTTAGGCTTTTGATACTTGATCAGTCATTTTTGTCTGCTTTTAGCCACAGAGTCAGTTGTCTTGTGAGAAATAAGGCAGGTATTTAACAAGAATAGGTATGAGCTCTTGAACATTAGAAAGCTATTTTTATTACTTCCCAAGTTCTGTATTGAATCACATGCCAGCTTCATACCAGAAATGAATCATTGAGATTTATAACATAATTGTATCTTCAGTATTTGCTATTGATGCCAATTATCTATATCATTAGTCTTTAAGGCAAATCACTTCCAGGACTAAAATTGCTGTACTTTATTTGTGTGTGTAATCCAACTTTATGTCACTGTGTCTGCTTTTTAATCCTCAAAGATGTTGCTTCTCCCCCAAAAATCATTCCTCAAACATCTATTATCCCACCTGCTTACTCTGTTTTGGCTGTCAGGCCATGGATGCTGATGAAAGAAAATGCACAAGAGTTGTGACAATTACAGATTCATTCTGTGTAGCTTCATCATGATCACACCCATCATCACGTTGACCCTTTTATCTACCTCTCAAATGTCACAAAGCTATTCTCTCACTTATTATTCTTTTCCCCTTGAAACATCCAACCACCTTCCATTTTTCTGCCCCTCATTCTTAGTGAAAACATTGCTACTTATGTTGCAAACTGAATTTTGCTGAAAATTCTCTCAAATCCCTTGATTTTCAACTTAATATTCTCTCCTGTTTTTGATCAGCCTCTTTGGAGAAGAGTCTAGTAGTGTGTGAGCAGATTGAGGGTAGTCATCATGATTTATTCACCCTTGTGTCTTTGATGCCTAGCTAATTTTCTTTAATGTAAACACTACTTCCAAACATACTCCAGTATATCCATTATTAAATCATCAAAATACAGCTATTTATAGCTGCTTTTTAATTTTTCCAGTTATCACCAAATTTTGATGCGAGAGACTTCTCCATTGTTTCCACTTCCTATCTACTCAATTTTTTTTCTATGAAAATAAGATTCCCCTTTCTCCCAACCCCATGAAATCTCGAAAATACTATGAAAAGGGTACAGGTGACCTTTATGTCCCTACAGCCAATAAGTGTACCTTTGCTCTTATGTTCCTAGGATGCACTTAGATATTTAATATTTGAGAACCCCTCCTTCTTGAATCTTCTACCTGAGTCTTTGCTGTTTTATAGCATATTCATGGTTTCATTTATGATCTCTAGGCAGATAATTCCCAAAGAACATCTTCAACCCTTATGTTCTGCCTGCATTCTTCCTGTGTTTATTCCCAACCAGCAATAGTAGAGATTGAATTGGATTGTGCATAACATGTAAATTTAGTACACACTAAATGAACTCAGAATCTTACTCCCCAAACTGTCATTCCTTTCCAGATAAAACTGTACAGCAGGCCTCACATTTCTAGGTACCTGAACTCAAATCATAGAATTGTCTTTTACCCTTTCCCACCCTCTCCCCACCCTCCCACCCCCTCATTCACAACATCCAATATGTCACTATGTGTTTTGATTCTTCTTTTGAAAAATCTCTGGGCTTCTTTTTTCCCCTTCTCCTTGTTCATTAAAATGAAGAGCCTAGGCTTTCAGCACCCAGACTTAGATAATGTCACACTAATTTTCCTGTCTATTCCACTGTTTTTCTTACCATTACATTATCACCATATCACTAATATTAAATAAAACTTTCAATCTCTCACTCCCCTAGTTGACTTGTCTATGACATCAAGTTCATACTTTCTGGTTTAGATTAATATTCTGGTAGGCTTACCTCTGTTTACTTAGTTAGTATTTTCTCTTTAAACACTAATTTTTAACACCTGTCCCAGATAAATTTGTGTTCTCACATTTCCTGCACGAACTTTTCAAATGTATATCAACTTCTTTTCCTGACTTGTAGGTTTTGCTCATTCATTTTCTCTGTGTAATCCTACATTTCCTGTACTAGGGTACATATTAAATTTCAATTTCCTGTTTACTCATCAGTCCTACCAGACCCATTGTGCATAAAGACTCTGTTATTATGTTTCCTGCTATATACTCAGTACTTAGCTCCCTGTCATTTAGCAAGTGCTCAGTATATATTGAAAAATAAATATCCTAGTTGTGAATCACCTACAAGATCTAGTCAACTGAGTGCCACATACAATGCCCTCTATTCATCCTAGCTGTTTAATTAATATACAAACTTTCCATCTTAATCATAGTGAATAATATGTTATCGGTATCACTTTGTAGGCTAGATTTATACCAAACACACCCACACTTACACTTGCTTCTCTTTCTTTTTAATGTGTCTGTAATATCATGTCTGCATAACCAATAGCCAAAGATAACTTTAGTAATGTTAGTTTATTAAGCATTTACCTTTAATGGTTTCATATGATATAGATATATTATGGTGACTATAAGAAGGACAGCAATATTACCCATTTAATTCTCCATCCTTGCCCTTATTAAAGGAGTGGAAAAGATATTTCATAATTGTTCCTGTCTACATTTTATATAGTCTTATGTTAGTTGACCTAGCATACCATTCCATAATTATATTGTTAATTTATGATTTTTATGCTTGAAAATGAATGAAGCTTTTGTTTAATGAATTAAGATTAAACTAGGAGGTTTGTTTTATTTGTTATTTATTTTAATTATTAATATTACTATTATTATCACTACTCAGACTTTTCAGACTTTCAAAATAAGTTATTAGGCTTAGATATGTTATTGGGATAATTTGTGTTCCTTAAATTTATTTCATATAATTTGCAACAGTTAAAGAAGAAAACCCATATCTGATATTTCTCCATATCAGCAATAAGGCTATTTCACTTTCTTATCAATTGTGTGTTCAGTGGAATAACACTTTTAATTTCCTAAATATCTTAAAATTAAGATAAAATGACTGTTCTTTATAACAGAATCTTGAATATAAAGCCGAATTTGTAAAATTACACAGTTCGTGATAAAGCAAGAGGCAGCTGATTCTTTAAGACTCCATAAGTATATAGATTATGCTTAAGACTCTTAAAATTTTACTTAATCTTTGGTTTCGTTAGGTTTTAGGGGTGCTTGACAAGCTTTCTTTTCAGAAATTCTCTGGGAAAATGTGACTTATGCATCAACCATAGGTTAAAATAACAGAAGAAATAATACCTTGTAGCATTTTGAATGGGAAACTGGTACTGAAAGTCTCTTTTCTGCCTGAGGCCTTCTCTTCTGTCCCTGCCACCCACTTCTGACCTATGAGTCACTGACTATTCCAACTTCATTTAAAATCTTTATTAAATTAGTTTGAATCCTAAGCCTCTATACTAAGAAAAATTGTGTTGGATTTTATACCTTTAAAATAAAGAATTGTAGTGGAGACTGCAGAATCCTTGGCAGGTTTGTATATTTGGAAACCTAGGTATACATATACTTGTGTGTATATGTGTGTGTGTGCATGCTCATATGAATGCAACTGAATTGACACCCTCCCCTAATTTTCCTTTAGTCTACTGATGGCATGCTCTATTACTTTTTGAGATGGAATAACAACAGTAATAATAACTAACATTTATTGAGTGTATTATGTGCAAAGTGTTATGCTAAGTGCTTTGTCACACTAACAAAATCTCCTCCTTTCAGTGGTAAGCTTAGTACAGTAGCTTGTGTGTATCTTGTTCCTTACTATTAATGCCTATTATATAATGGGCACTCAAACTTTAGTTGCGTGAAAGACTGAATCCCATTATAACTTTACAAAATAGACATATTAAATTTCAGTTTCGTTTTGTTACGCAAATGAGAAAAAATGAGACTTTGAGAGATTGAGAACTCCCAAAGTTCACCCTTACTCCAAACCCCATGGGTTTAATTACATTATAATTAGATAGGAATATTTATCAGAGGCAAACTTGGGGCAGAATTTTCAATTTGATTTACTAATTTCTTTGGGTGGGGGGAGTTTCTACTACTAACATGTAATTCTTCTTTAGTGACCTACTAAAAAGTTTCCCTTAAGTAAAAGCATCCACAGTGCTTTCCAACTGTTCCAGATTAACTCTGTGTTAATAAATGGTTTAAAAGATTGTGGTTTCTTGGTATTGTTTTAAGCATATTTATGTTGTTTTTAAGTTATTTTCATTGTTAAGATATGGAGGTCCATGTGACTAGATATATGTAATAAACATAAATTTATACATATATATATAATCAAATTTTAGAGTTATTTAATTTTGGAATTATCTCTTGAATAAAGCTACCTGGACAGTGTCTACTCTTGTCTTTGACATGAATGAGTAGAAGATAAATGCCAATAAAGTTATTTTTTTTTTGCCCCTTTACAAACATGAAGAATTAAATGCTCAAAAATTCAGATATAATTGTTTTCTGGAATTCTCTGAGAAATCATGCCTTCCACATTCAACACCAGAAATATATTGTGGTACATTCTTTGGATTCTCTCAAATTTCATTCTATTCTCCTTATTTTGGGTGATGTTGAAAAGCTTATCAGAAGATGAATTTCCATTAAAAGTAGAGAAAAGTACTTCTGGGGCTTCAAAGAAGAGAAAGTGCATGTGCCAAGGCAGAGCTCACAGCTGTGGAAAAACTGGGGAAAAGGCAAAAAAAAAAAAAAACACACACACACACACACACACACACACACAAAAAAGCAAATGGCAAGAAATCTGCCTTCAGGCATAACAAAATGAGTGAGACAAGATAAGTAGAAGAGACGGGCAAGGTCCTTCTCCAAGGAGACATGTCCTGTAGGCATTTGGAGAGACAGGTTGGAAATATTTCTAACCTGGGGTTGGTGAAGATGGTTCTGGGGCATATGGATTTGGGAGCTATCAGCATGTAAGTTACAACCAAAGGAACTAGAATTCAAGAACTCACACTGTAAGCATATAGAGCAATAAGTTGAGAAAGACAAAAGACACCCCTGAGAAATATTAATAATAACATCTGTTGTGGTTTAGATAGAAGTCTAATTCCCATTTCAAAAAGAAAGGAGCTCACAATCAGGACTTGTGGTCCTCCAGAAAATGGCTCATTTTTCAGAATTATTTAAGAAATGATTTTCATTATAAAAGCAGTAAATTCTCATTTTGGAAAATTTCAAAAACGAAGAAAAGTAAGACAGACCAAAAAACCCAGAATCCTATGAGTCAGAGTTAAGGGATATTAAAATGTTGACAAGTTTACTACCAATACTTTAATTTTTTTCATGCCTATTTATATCTAGGGACTCTGGACTTGGCCATATGATCTGCTTTAGCTAATGAAACAGTGGGAAATATAATATGAATAGAGGCATGAAAAATGCTTGTATTTTGAGGTTTGCTCACTTCCTGCTCTGGCTCTCTGAGACCACCCTATGAAAAACCCCAGTTAACAGATGATGAGGCAGACAGGACTCATCTTCGCTGAGACCTCCTAAACCAACCAGACTTCCAACTTGTGAGTGAGGCTATCCAAGGTCATCTAGCCCTAGTCAGTTACTCAGACCGGAAGAATATCCCATCCAACTCCACAGTCACAAGGAAAAGCAACACATGCCTGTTTCTTTAAGCCTCTAAGTTTTGGGATGATTTGTTACACAGTAAAAGTCAACTGATAAGATTACTATTAAATGACCTAGCAAATAAAGGATATTTTACATGTGTTTCGAAGGCTTGGTTTATCGCATCTGTACCTTGCTGTATGGCCTTGGATAGTTAACTACACCTTTCTGAACTTCAATTTCTTTATCTGTAGAATATTTCTCCAGATGAAGTGAAATAGTAAACACAAAATTATAAGTTCTGAAACATTTGCTATAACTCTTTTGCTTTTATCGTATTAAAACATAGCTTTTATCTAAGCCAAGTTTTCCTATTACCAATTTAATATGATAAGAATCTTATCTGGTTTATATTGTTATAATATCCATTGCAATGCAGCAAAACATGACCTGGAGCAGTGAGCTGAAATATCATTATTTCTATTAATAAGACTAAATATAAAAGCTCATATTAATTGAGAGGATTTGGATCTGATTTACATTGTATTTTGCCCACTTTAGCTCATAGAAAGTTCCCAACCACTCTATGCAATAGATACTGTTAACTGTCACTACTTTTTGTGTGAGGAAGCTACCAGGACTTAGCCTCTCAGAACCTGGGTTCTGAACCACTAGGCTGCTGTGTACCAGAAATAGAGTCCCAAATTTCAAAGAACAAACCAACTGAGGAAGCCCTTGAATAATTCTCAGATCACTTGGGGCATTAATCTGGCAACACTATTCACTTAGGACTCCTTGCAGAGTGATTCCAGATTCTCAGATCTCCTCTATAGAGAGTGCCTGGGATAATTTAGGAAGCTTTATTGTCCGTATCTTAGAATCTGTGACAGACACAAGGTACTCCCACCTCACCTGCAGTTAAGCAACACAACTTTTTGGAAAACACTTTTTATTTTTTTTCCTCAAGGATTTATAATTTCTTCTTAAGCCCTCTTTTCTCACCATTTTATGTAAGGTGGCTTGTACCTGTCTTAAAATTTAAGCTTCAAAAATTTCTGATTCCTGTCAGACTTTCTTTTTACATAAAATTTCAAACTGACCTCTGTCCTGACACTTGCTGTAAGGTCAGGTTCTACTGACTCAGTTAATAGCAGGTTGAAAAATGTAAATATGACACTAGCTCTAAAAGGTTATCTGAGCTTGTGTTAAAAAAAACTAAACTTTTATAGATTTTTCTCCTCACCAAAATAAATACCTTTGGTCTTAATGATGTAAGTTCAAGCCAAAATAAGATAACCTAAGTCCTGATAATCCAGAGCCAGAAGAAAACAAAATCACTTTAGCCCCCAGGAAGTTATTTCTATTACTCTTTTTGCACCACTGACCCCTCCAAGTTAGTCCAAGGACAAAATTACTATGAGCATTCAAAAGTTTAAAAGTTTGAGATGACTTTTGCTTATGGTTCAGTTGTGGTGTTACATCTGCCACAGATATTGAAGTACATTTGATTTCTTGATTCATAAATTACCTACAGGTTAGTACCAGTAGCAAAAGGTACTTTCCCTTTCTGAAGTGAAGCCCTCAAATCGTTGCTGGCTCTTGCCTGTGACAGATGCCACCTGATGTAATGTAAGTGGGAATGCCGCAATAACGTACCATTTGAAAACTTGATAATTAAGTGATATTTGGATGCATTTCAGGCTTACATTTAAAAATAAACCAGAGTTAAAAGAAGTTCTGACTTTGATATATTGCCTTAGTACACATCCTGTCATAAACTAAAAGCAAGCAAAATCTGCCATAATATTTACTGAAAAAACACAAACCTTGCATATTATTATCCACAAGTTATCAAATTTTATGTTTCTTGGGCAATTCTTAATTCAAATGCATCAGATTTTGTGGTCATTTTATTCTTTTGTTTGTTTCATGTCCTATTACTCCCAACTTGTCTGTTTCTTGCTATTTAAGCCTTGGTCCCACATCAGTTTGTATGGAACTTCTCTGTTTTGCTAGCCTCCTTGTCTTCTAGAGTTTGAATTCCTCAAAGGTAGAGATTTTAATTGGCTCTCTGCCACCAGTGCCTAATTTAGGGATTTATATGTGTTAGTCTTAAAAAATATTTTGAGCAAATGCCTCATTTTCTGATGTGTCTGACTTCCCCTCTCTCTTCATATTTCTCTATTGCTTTTCTTCTACTTTTCTCTCTTCTCATCTTGCTCTTCAGTTTTTAAATCTGTGTGGGACCATTACATGTCAGGGGTCCAATTTTTGGTCCTCATATAAGGAGCCTCATGTCTATGTCCTTGGGGTTCCCTGAGGATTCATTACTATTTGCTCAGAACCTTGCACAACAGCTTAACTATTACATTTCCTTCTTCTCCAGCTAGTACTTCCAGATCTTTAAATAGCTCTATTCCTTTATTTTTCTACCAGGTCCCAAAACACAAGTGAGAAGGGATGGAAGAACTGAAGCTGAAGTTAAGCAATATGATGGCCATCCCAGCAGAGTAAGTTTCTTATTTCCTATCATTTGTTGGAGTGAAGTTTATGGTCCACAAGTAGTTTCTCTATCAGGGGATTAACATTTGGCCTTGAGCCCAAGGAACAATCAACAGTGCAAATGTGCATCAGCTGTTAGTTGCTCTTTCCCTTGTATGTCTGCAGTCTTTCTATTCTATATGTCCAGCTGCTGGTCTGCCACTTGGCAGGCTCACACCAACATGGTGTTAACCAATTTGCTTCCCCCTCATCTGGTTCTGGAAATTGATCCATGCATATCTGATTCGTTACTTCAAACAAACCTCTGATCAAGGGGCTTGAGAACCACAGGTGGCCATTTCAGCTGGGGGAAACAAAAGACCTTGTGGAGATGATTTCTTCAGAATCAACAAATAACCCAATTTTATAGTACTTGAATCTGATTTCTTGTGTATAACAAGTGTTAATTCATATTTTAGCACAATTAGATTTACCTTACTAGGTGAAGACTGAATGTGTGCATTTTTGGCATTGTGCTAAATATTTTATCACTTACTTTTCAAAATAAGCCTATGGAGAAAAGAGATGTACAGTTCCCACAATATATATGAGAAAGAGACTTTTGTATAGTGAAATCATTTGTTGGTGGTCACACAGCTCTTAATGAAGTCATAGAACCAAGAAAAGGACTGATTTTATTTAGTGTTGAAGTCGATATTTCTTTAACCCTATGCTGGTACATCTGTGGGGACTAAGAAAACTGGTTGGTACTTACGGCATTTTAGAAAGAGTTCCAGATTTGCAACTGAAAATTGCATTTTCTTTAAGTTTATACTTAGTGGCCTAATTATACCTAGAACAAGTCACTTTGCCTCCTTGGAATTCTACAATACATACCATTTGGAGCTTTTATGAAATATTTGGATGCAAATCAGTTTTATTTTTTAAGAACTCTAGTTATGAGAAATTCTGGTTGGTTTAATGGCTATGTTTATATGTTGTTATTAAATAGATATGGACTCAGAGTTACTGTTAACAGAGAATATGGAATTATTTGTAATCTGTCTGCAACAGTGTACTTCACTCTCATATCTACTTTTTTAAATCATGTTCCCAGTAAGCATCCTATTGAAGAGACTGTACTGGTCACTATATACCTCAAAAATGCTGTTATCTTTTATATCTCTTAGTTTTTGTACAAACTCTTCCTTAATATAGGCAAATCCCTTAGAATAGTGTTCATAGTGTTGCAAAAAAAAAGTAAGAGTTAATACAGTGTTATTATTAATATTGTTTTATTCCTGGCAAACTGCTCTTCAAATTTTAAGAGCCAGTTAAGATGTTGTTTTATCTATGACTCTATGTATTAGTACGAAATACCATTGCATACCACAGAAAACCCAAATCAAACTGACTTAATGCAATGAACAAAAAATAGAGAAATGAGAGAGGGACTTTTTTTGGCTTATATAACTGAAATATTCAGGAGTAGATCAAATGCATCAGTATTTGGGGGCTCAAGCATTCTGTCTTTGTTTCTTAGTTCCTCTTTTGCTCATTTGCTTTATTCCCTTAGTTTCCTGAGGTGGCAGTAAGACTGCACTAGGCCTGAGAAGTTCATGATGAGCACAAAAACAGAGTGTTCTTTCTCATAGCTCTTACACAGGCTCTTAGGTTTACTCTGATCACATACATTTGTAGCTTGTGTCCATTCCTGAAGCAATAGCTGTGGCCTGTGAGAAGTAAGCATATATACTGACCAGGCCTAGGTGAAGAATATACTTTTGAACAAGTTATTCTACCAAGCATCACACTTTTTTACTCTCTCACCTATCATGTCTATGAGTTTCTTTAGTACTGGGGCTGTGTTTCATGCTTTCTTGCATTCCTGGAGATTATGATAATGGTGGGCACATAGATGATTCTCAATAAAGGTTGAATGGGTGGGTTCATGGATTCATGAAAGTCAAATGTCTGCTTGAAAGACATTGCCAATGAAATGAAGTAGTAAATTTGATTCAACTAGTATTAATAAACCACATCTAATGTGCCAGGCAACATACCAGCTGTTAGGAAAACAGTAGTGAATAAGAGAAATCACCTCTGTTCTCATGGAGTTTACAGCCTGCTGGAGAAAGCCAAAAAACAATTATAAATAAATAGCATTATAATAGAGACTGAAAGAGTCTTTGGGAATTTTGGAGCAAATTGACCAAACCTAGATTAAGGACCCACAGAAACTTCTTGTCAGGTTCACTTTTAAACTGAACTCTATGAGGATGAGTAGATTAAGGTAAGAGAAAGTTGAGAACCAGCAATGTATGTTCAAAGAAATGAACAAAATCCCAAATGAGGGAACAAGATGAGGGTGGTTTAGGCTAAAGACGGGCTTGAAAATAATTTCTAGAATTGTGTGTCTGATCCTAGGAGAAATGGAAACGCTTTCAATACATGATCATATCTGAATTTTATGGTAATGGCTATATCAAAGGCAGATATATACAAAATTGTATGTTGTCTCGAGAGTCACTGAGAAGAGTTTACAAAAGTTACGTGTTTTCTGCACTTTGAGGAATGAATAGAAGTTCTAATCACAAAATGAGTAACAATAAGACATCAGTGCAGTACCACATTGATGCAAAGAGCCTCATAACGTTCTGGTATGGTAGACTTTGGATGTGTGTTTGAAGAATACTCTGTGTTGAGAGCTCTAGAGATGAACCCAGAAAGGTAGTTAGCTGGCAGTTTGTGAATGTCTCTGTTTTCCACCTTAAGGAATCTGAATTTTATCCTATAGTCAGTGGAGAATCTTTTAAATAATGGTCATTCTCTTCAGATTATCTCAGTGGTGTCTTATAGTCAATTCTGGAACTTGCAACGATAAGGATTAATAAATATGGTCTCAACTATTTTTTTTAACTTAGCTGCAAAGACCAACAAAATAATTTACACACACACACAATCATTCAGATTAAGATTATTGCAGTGCTCCTTGAAATTTCTAATAACAGAAATCATGAAATTGCTGACCTTCAAAAACCACATTTGACGTCACCCAGTAATCCTGAAATAACTCTTTGCTTCCTGGTTTTATTGCACAATACATTTTCTTTTCACTCACACCGTTGAAGTTCACTGTTGTTTTGTAGGCAGCTGCCCTTTTGCTTTACAAGGGAAAGTAGCATTTTATCATCTACCAAAGATCATTGTTGAGGAAATAAGTATTATCACTCTGCCAATGGCCTATTTTAACTATCTTCCTTAGGTAGTAATCAGAAATGGGCTGAAGGAAAGAATGCAAAGTATTTCAAAGTAATCTGTTTATAGTACATAGAAAGCAAGAAAAGTAACCATCTTGACTGTGCTGGTTTATTATTATATAGTAGAATAACATGCTCTTGAAAAGTTCTTGAAAAGGAATCGATTGCAAATATCACTTGCTAAATCATCCAGAAACATGGAAATGATATTGGTACAATTTTCGTTTTCGTTTTTTTTTTCACGTGTAGAATTTATTAGGTAACTTTACAAATCCCATTTCTTAGACACAGCTGTTTTAAAAATAGCTCACTCGGGAATAAAAGTTTGCCTTTAGGCATCAGCTTCTTTCTGCCTTAAGTCCTGGGTACCTACTACTGCTTGTTTCCTTGATCGCCATTCAGGCATCACACTTTATCTGTCCCTCCTCAAACAACCTCATTTATACCAATCATAAAACGTTACCTGTCTGCCATTTCCCCTGATTCCTGGATAGGGAAGTGTTTTAATAAATGAAAGAATGCTAAGGCATGATGAAATAATTTTAAGCAGAATTTTTATGTTTTAGTTTCAGAAGGACAGTTCTAATGAAAGTAAGCTGTATGCATTAAACAGTACAACTAGTGGTTTTCTGTTGTCATAATATAGGTAAAAGATGGTGAAGGCATTAGCCAGGAGACAGGAAGAACATTATAGGTTATACACACACACACACACACACACACACACACAGCATATGGAATTTATAGAGCTGATTTCTATAGTAAATGAGAAAGAAAAAATTAACAAGTGGCAATAATAGGTAAGAATGTGGACATTGGGAGGATATTGACTCAAAACCACATAGAAAAAGGGAAGTACATTTGGGATAGGGAAATATAATGAACAGAGTCATAGACATATGCAGATTAAGATGCCTCTGGGGCAAGGGAATTAAAAGCAAAAATGAACTACCGGGACCTTATGAAGATAAAAGCTTCTGCACAACAAAGGAAACAACCAACAAAACTAAAAGGCAACCAACGGAATGGGAAAAGATATTTGCAAATGACATAACGGACAAAGGGCTAGTATCCAAAATCTATAAAGAGCTCACCAAACTCCACACCCAAAAAACAAATAACCCACTGAAGAAATGGGCAGAAAACATGAATAGACACTTCTCTAAAGAAGACATCCAGATGGCCAACAGGCATATGAAAAGATGCTTGACGTTGCTCATCAGGGAAATACAAATCAAAACCACACTCAGATATCACCTCACACCAGTCAGAGTGGCCAAAATGAACAAATCAGGAGACTATAGATGCTGGAGAGGATGTGCAGAAAGGGGAACCCTCTTGCACTGTTGGTAGGAATGCAAATTGGTGCAGCCATTCTGGAAAACAGTGTGGAGGTTCCTCAAAAAATTAAAAATAGACCTACCCTATGACCCAGCAATAGCACTGCTAGGAATTTATCCAAGGGATACAGGAGTACTGATGCATAGGGGCACTTGTACCCCAATGTTTATAGCAGCACTCTCAACAATAGCCAAATTATGGAAAGAACCTAAATGTCCATCAACTGATGAATGGATAAAGAAATTGTGGTTTATACACACAATGGAGTACTACGTGGCAATGAGAAAGAATGAAATATGGCCCTTTGTAGCAACATGGATGGAACTGGAGAGTGTGATGCTAAGTGAAATAAGCCATACAGAGAAAGACAGATACCATATGTTTTCACTCTTATGTGGATCCTGAGAAACTTAACAGAAACCCATGGGCGAGGGGAAGGAAAAAAAAAGAGGTTAGAGTGGGAGAGAGCCAAAGCATAAGAGACTCTTAAAAACTGAGAACAAACTGAGGGTTGATGGGGGGTGGGAGGGAGGAGAGGATGGGTGATGGGTATTGAGGAGGGCACCTTTTGGGATGAGCACTGGGTGTTGTATGGAAACCAATTTGACAATAAATTTCATATATTGAAAAAAAAAGATGCCTTTGGGGATATCTAAGTGGGATAAACAATAGGCAACAAAAATATATTTCAAAAAGCCTAGAACTACAGAAGAAGATTTGATAATCATCAGTATATGGATAGATAACTTAAGCCCATGAAAGTGGGTATAACAGGGAGAGTTTATGGAACATGAGGCATAGAGACCCAAGAACAGATGCAAGAGTTTTTATCTCCTTTGAATATTTATTACTGGTCAGTTCTGGGCTGAGCTTTAAAAATTCTGTGGTGAAAATTATAGGCATGGTCTCTCCCTCATAGAACTTGATAACTAGTGCAGGAGACAAACAAGTTATCAAAATTATAGTCATCATAACTTATTCACAATTACATTACATATTCATAATTGCATTACAAAGGAAAATTGCAGCATGCTCTGAGAGCAGGTAGCTAGAGAAAGTCAACTAGGTAGAAGAGAGTGAAAGATAATTGAATAATAATTGATGAACAGTTGTCTATTCCAGGGTAGTACCTGTTCTTCTTTCCTAATATAGACCCATTGCTTTTTACTCCCTTACTCTATGGCATTCATTTTAATTTGCTTAAATGTATCTTCAAGTAAAAATAAAATTAATGAATTACAGATAAATAATTTTATATTTTCCACATCTCAGTTGAAAGTCTGACTACATAATGTTTCTAAGTCAAAACCGTTTGCTCTCAGAACTCTATGACCACATTTGAATTCAGTTCAGCTAATGATAATTTCAGTGCTAATATGGTTCTCACTCCATTACATGCATTCTTCATCTATCTCTTCCTTTCCTTCCTCTGTTGTAAATCTTTAGTAGTTTCTCTTTATTCATGGTACACTTAAATTTTACAATAATGGAGTTAGAGTATTTGACATTTGCCTCCTTTAGCAATCTATGTGTCCGGATGTTTTGATGCTTTAAATTTGTGGTGTTATTTTTTTTCCACTTTGGGAAAATATTTCAGCTCTTTCTATTGTATTATTTTCCATTTCTCTTTGCTTTATTTGTGCAGTACCTTTGGGATAAATGTCCTTCACTGATTCTGTCTCTTCAGACTTCTCTCTTTTATGTCTTTTAAGACTATTTTTATGCTTTTTCTTTATTTTTTTCTTATAAGTATTTTCCATCTGTTGAATATTTGATGCATTCAAAACTGTATGTACTACAGAGGTATAGATTGAGGCATATAATCACCTATGATCAAACTTAAAAATTAAACCCTTACCTATACTGGGGAAGTTTTCTATGGTCCTTGCTCACATCTATTGTCCCTGAAGAGGTGATGACTTCTAATTTTTAAAAATAAACCTCTTGCTTTTATTTGTAGCTTTACTAAGTGCATATTATAAATGATGTATGGTTTCATTGTGCATGTTTTTAGACTTTTAAGAGATGAAGTCCAAGATGGCAGCATAGGTAAAATCCTGAACTCACCTCCTCCCGAGGGCATACCAAATCTACAGCTACATGTGGAAATTAGCTTCGAAAAAGACCTGTAAAATATTTGAACAACTTCACATCAAATGATAAAAGGAAGGGCCATGTTGAGATACTTGGGAGAGACAGAGATGATGTCGTCTTGCCCCCAGATGCCCACCCCGGCATGGTGACCCACAGTTAAAAGGAATCTCACAAATATGGACTCCACATCATGCACCCTCCTCCCTGGGACCTGTACGAGACAGATGTGCACCCAGAATGTCTAGCTTTGAAAAACAATAGGGATATGCTAGGAGACTTAAAGGACTGCAGGGAACTGAGATACTGCTCTTAAAGGGCTTGCATGCAGACTCACTTGCCCCAGTGCACAAGACACAAGTAGCAGTTTGAAATGTGTCTGGACAATATATGAAGGACATTCATTTCTTAATTTTAAAGCATCTGCCTAAGGGAGAGGGGACTGTTGGGACTCTCTCCAGAGATGGAGGCACTGGCAAGTGCCATTTTTGTGCTCTCCCTTTACCTTGCTAGCACCAATAGGCATTTCCCTGCATTTTCCTACTGCCCTGCTAAAGCCAGCAGGTGTCCCTGTCCCTGCACTCTCTTGCCTCCATAAAGTCAGTGGGCACACCCCAGCCCCTGCACTCCCCTGCTGATTCCCCAAAGCCAATGGGCACATCCTCATGGGGGATGCCTCTTGATGGCCTGGCTCTGGTGGCTCAGGGGGCTTGCATTTCTTGGCCTCCTGGGACTGGAATAAGCAGAGACATTGTGGTAGGCTTCCACCCCCAAGGCACTGTACAGATGGCAGGTTCAAAAACCCCCACTCTTCTTGTGACCATCCTTAAAGACTGGGAGAGATAGCTATTTCGCCCAATACATAAAGACAAACACAAAGCCAAGAAAAATGAGACACAGAGGAATATGTTCCAAAGGAAAGAAAAAGATAAAACTCCAGCCAAAAAAAACAAAACAAAACAAAACAAAACAAAACAAAACAAAACAAAACAAAAAAAAAACACTTAAAGAAACAGAGGTAAATAATTTGCTTGATAAAGAGTTCAAAGTAATAGTCATAAAGGTCTTAGGAGAAGAATGGTTGAGCACAGAGAGAACTTTAATAGATAAAAATATAAGAAAGTACCAAACAGAAGTAAGTCACAGACCTCAAGAATAAATAGCTAAACTGAATAATACCCTAGAAGGGTTCAACAGCAGACTAGATAGAAACAGGGGAAGGAATCAGAGACCTGGAAGACCAGGCAGTGGAACTTGGCCAAACAAAATAGAAAAAGAAAAAAAGGAATTAAAAAAAAGTGAAGATCACTAAAGAGATCTAAAAGATCTCATCAGGTAGGACAACATTCCCATAATAGGTGTTCAAGAAGAAGAGAGAAGAGCAAAGGACAGAAAACTGTTTGAAGAAATAATGGCTGTAAGTTAACCTGTTGAAGGGATAGGCATTCAGATCCAGAAAGCCTAGAGAGTCCCAATAAATGAACCCAAAGAGATCCAGACCAAGACATGTTATAATTAAAGTTTCAAAAGTTAAATATTCTTTTTTAAATTTTTATTTGTTTATTTTGAGAGAGAGAGAGAGAGAGAGAGAGAGAGAGAGAGAGAGAGAGAGAGGCAGAGAAAGATGGAGAGAGAGAATCCCAGCAGGCTCTGCACTGTCAGCACAGAACTCAGTGCAAGGCTTGGACTCATGAAATGTGAGATCATGACCTGAGTGGAAATCAAGAATCAGACCCTTAACCACCACCCAGACACTCACAGAAGTTGAAGATTCTTAAAAGCAGTAAGATTCTTAAAAATAACTTGTTACATGCAAGGGACTCCCCCCTCTCCCTGCCATAAGACTATCAGAAGATTTTTCCATTGAAATGTGCAGACCAGAAAGGAGTGGTGTGATATATTCAATGTGCTGAGAGCCAAAATCTTCCAACCAAGAGTACTCTTGCTGGCAAGGCTATCATTCAGTATTGAAGGAAAAATAAAGAGTTTCCCAGATAACCCAAAACTAAAGGAGTTCACAAACACTTTTTAGCTATATGATTTCATTCATATGTGGTGTTTAAGAAACAAAACAAACAAGCAAAGGGGAAAAGGAGAAAGAGGCAAACCAAGAAACAGATTCTTACCTATAGAGTACAAATGGATGGTTACCAGAGGGGAAGTGGTTGGGGGATAGGTTAAATAAGTGATAGGGATTAAGGGGTGCACTTGTCATGAGCACCAAGTGTTGTATGGAAGAAATGAATCACTATATTGTACACCTGAAACTTATATTACACTTTACACAAACTAACAGGAATTTAAATAAAAACTTTAAAGGTTTTAATTTAATTTAATTTAAAGGGTTTAATTTTAATAAAAACTTTAAAGGGGTTTACCACCTCCACTTTGGCCTTATAAGAAATGTTAAAGGGACTTCTGTAAGTGGAAAAATTAGGGCACTAATTAAGAAGTAATAAGAAAACATCTCACAGGTAAAATATGTATTAAAAGTAATAGACTAATCACTTATAAAGACACAAAAAACTGAGGGTGGGGGAGTAATGCATTCAAACTTAATTTGCTATTGATTTAAAATAGACTGGTGCAAGGGGACCTGGGTGGTTCAGTCAGTTAAGCACCCAGCCTCAGCTCAGGTCATGATCTTGCAGTTCATGAGTTCGAGCCCCATGTGGGGCTCTGTGCTGACAGCTTGGAACCTGGAACCTGATTTGGATTCTGTGTCTCCCTCTCTCTCTGGCCCTTTCCCCCCTCTCTCTGTCAAAAATAAATAAACATTAAAATAATAAAATAGACTGGTGCATATATATGTTGATAGGCATAAGCCTCATGGGGACTACAAAGGAAAAACCTATAGTAGATACGCAGAAAATAATGAGAATGGAATTTAAACATAGCTCTACAGAAAGGCATCAAAGCACAAAGGAAGAGAGCAAGAGAAGAAGAAAGAAGATAGGAACTACAAAACAGCCAGAAAACAACTAACAAAATTGCACAAAGTACAATACCGATCTATAATTACATTAAACATAAATGGACTGAACTCTTCAACCAAGAAAGACATCGAGTGGCAGAATGGATAAACAAAACAACAACAACAAAAATCCCATCTATATACTGCCTAAAGGGTGCTAACCTCAGATGTGAGGGCACACAGACAAAAAGTGAAGTGATGGAAAAAGGTGTTTTATGCAAATAGAAATGAAGGAAAGCTGGGACAGTTATATCAGACAAAATAGACTTCAAAACAAAGACTGTAATAAAAGATGAAAATGGGCAATACATAATGATAAAGAGGTCAGTCCAGCAAGAAGACATATCATTTGTAAATATTTATGTACCCCAAATAGGAGTACCTGAATATATAAAGCAAATATTAACAGATCTAAAAGGGAATATTGGAAACAAATCAATAGTAGGGGACTTAAATACCCTACTTACATTAATGGATAGATTATCAAGACAGAAAATCAACAAAGAAACATCAACCTGATGGATTTTATATATATGTATGCATATATATACATATATATGCATACATATATAGTATGTATATATGTATATTGTATGTATATATATTTGTATATATAATATAAAACATATATTTATAGTATTTATATACTTATAATATTTATATTATATATATATATATATATATGATATTTTATCCAAAAGCAGCAGATGAAACATTCTCCAGGACAGATTATATATTAGGCCATAAAACAAGTCTCAACACATTTAAGAAGATTGATATCTTATTAAGCATCTTTTTCAACCAAAATGGTATTAAACTAGAAATCAATTACAAGAGAAAACTGGAAAAAATCACAAATATGTGGAGAGTAAACTACATGCTCCTGATCAATAATGGGTCAGTGAAGAAATCAAAGAAGATATATGATACTTTTAGGCAAAAGAACATGGAAATACAACACACCAAAACTAATGGATGCAACAAAGCAGCTCAAAGAGGGAAATTCTTAGTGATATAAGCCTATCTCTAGAAATAAAATTCCCAAATAATCCAACCTTACACCTAAAGAAACTAAGAAAAGAAGAACAAACAACTCCCTATGTCAGAAAAATGAAGGAAATAAAAGATCAAGGCAGAAATAAATGGAGTAGAGACTAAAAACACAGTAGCAAAATTGATAAAACTAAGAGCTGGTTATTTGAAAATATAAGCAAAATTGACATAACTTTAGCTAGAAAAAGGAGAGGGCCCAAATAAAATCAGAAATAAAAGGGAGAAGTTTTAACAGATACTATAGAAATACAAACGATCACAAGAGACTACTATGAACCATTTTACAGACACAAATTGGACAACCTAGGAAAAAATGGATACATTCCTAGAAACATAACCTTCCAAAACTTATCAGGAAGAAATATAAAATTTGATTAGACCAGTTAGAAAAGAGATTGTATCCGGAATCACAAACCTACCAAAAAATAAAAAATAAGATCAGATGCTTTTACTGGTGAATTCTACCAAACATTCAAAAAAGACTTAATATCTGTCTCTCCTAAGCTCTTTCAGAATTTGAAGAGGAGAGAAATGCTTCTAAACTCCCTATTAGGGCCAGCATTATCCTGATACTAAAACATACATGGATGACATAAGAAAAACTACAGACCAATACTGTTCATAAACAATGATGCATATATATTCAACAAAATATTAACACACCAAATTCAATTTAGCAGCAAAAGAATCATATACCATGATTAAATGGGATTTATTACATGGATGCAGTGATGGTTCAACACCTGCAAATCGGCTAAGGTGATATACCATATTAACAAAATGAAAGAAAAATCATATAAACATCTCAATAGATGAAGAAAATGCATTGGACAAAATTCAACATCCATTTATGATAAAACCTCTCAACAAAGTGTGTATAAATGCAACAAAACTCAACATAATAAAGGCCATATGTGACAAGCCCACAGATAACATCATACTCAACTCTGAAAAGCTGAAAGTTTTTACTCTAAGATCTGGAACAAGACAAGGATGCCCATTTTCACCACTTTTATTCAATACAGTAATGAAAATTTTAGTCATAGAAACTAAGGAAATAAAATGTACCCAACTTGGAAAGGAAGAAGTAAAACTGTCACTATTAGTGGATGACATGATGTTATATATAGAAAACTCTAAAGACTCCGCCAAAAACTATTAGAGCTAATAAATTAACTCAGTAAAGTTACAGGGTACAAAATCAATATACAAGAATCTCTTGTTTCTATACATTAACAATGAACTGTTAGATAAATTAAGAAAATTCCATTTATAATTGCGTGAAAATAAAATACCTTTGAATAAATTTAACCAAGATGGTGAAAGATCACTACACTGACAACTGACACTGATGGAAGAAACTGAAGGAGATACAAATAAATGGAAGAATATTCCATGCTCATGAGTTGTAAGAACAAATATTGTTAAAGTATCCCTTCTATCCAAAGCAGTCTTCATGTTCAATGCAATCCCTATAAAAATTCCAATGACATTGTTCAAAGAAATAGAATAAACGATCCTAAAATTTGTATGGAACTACAAAAGATCCTGAATAACCAATGCAATATTGACAAGGAAGAACAAAGCTTGAAATATCATCCTCCCTGATTTCGTACTATATTACAAAGCTATAGTAATCAAAATAGTATAGTATTCACATGAAAACAGACACATAGATTGATGGATTAGTATACAGAGATCCCAAACATATGTGATCAGTTAATTTATGAAAAAGGAGTCAAGAACAGACAATGAGGAAAGGACAGCCTCTCCAGTAAATGGTGTTGGGGAACTGTATAGCCACATGCAAAAGAATGAAGCCAGACTACTATCTTACACCATACAGAAGAACTAACTCAAAATGGATTAAAGACTTGAATGTGAGACATAAAACCATAACATTCCTAGAAAGAAAACATAGGTGATAAGCTCCTTGTTATTAGTCTTGCTGGGGATTTGTTGGATCTGACTCCAAAAGCAAAGACAACAAAAGAAAAAAAAATAAATGGTGGAACTACATCAAACTGAAAAGCTTCTATACAGCAAAGGAAACCATCAACAAAATGAAAAAGCAACCTATCAGATGGGACAAAAATATTTGCAAGTCATATATTTGATAGGGGGTTAATATTCAAAATATACAAAGTACTCATATGCTCAATAGCCAAAACAATAAATTAGGAAATGGGCAGAAAACCTGAAGGGACATTTTCTTCCAAATATGACCTACAGATGGCAAATAGGCACATGAACAATGCTCGGTATCGCACTAATAATCAGGGAAATGTAAATCAAAATCACAATGAGGTATCACCATATACCCGTCGAAATGGCTAGTATCAAAAATACTAATGCACGGTTGGGAATGTAAACTGGTACAGCCACTTTGGAAAACTGTATGGAAGTTCCTCAGAGAATTAAAAACTTTTTTAATCCAGCAATTCCACTTTTGGGTCTTTATCCAAAGAAACAAAAGCACTAAATCAAAAAGATACACGCACCCCTATATTCATCACAGCATTATTTACAATAGCCAAGATATAGAGACAGTCTAAGTACCTACTGATGGATGAATAAAGAAGATACAGTGTGTGTGTGTGTGTGTGTGTGTGTGTGTGTGTGTGTGTGTGTGTATACACACAATGGACTAATACTCAGCTATAAAAAATAAATCTTACCATTTACAACGACATGAATATATCTTGAAGGTATTATGTTAAGTGAAATAAGTCAGCCAGAGAAAGACAAATACTTTATGATTTCACATATATGTGGAATCTAAAAAACAAAACAGAACTCATAGTTACAGAGAACAGAATGGTGGTTACTGAGGGGAAGGGGTTTGGGGATAGGTGAAATGAGTGAAGGGAGTCAGGAGGTACAAACTTGCAGCTATAAAATAAGTAAGCCTTAAGAATGTAACTTACAGCATGGTGACTACAGTCCATAATGTGTGTGCATATTTGAAAGTTCCCAAGAGAGTAAATCTGAAAAGTTCATATCATGAGAGGAAAAAAATTGTAACTGTGTGGTGATGGATGGTAACCAGATTTATTGTGGGGATCAATTCACATCTCACAGGGTGTATAAATATTGAATCATTGTTACACACATGAAACTAATGTAATATGTGAAGTATACCTCAATATAGTCAGCAACATATTTTTAATATCTGTTCATTTTGCCACATATGACTATGGTTTGTTTCCATTCATGTGAGGAATTCCTTTATGAATGTACACGGTTGTCAGGCACAGGTAGCAAGCAGGAGTAGAGCTTAAAATCCACCCAAGCTACTTGTCATCAAGTCCAAGCATCAGTCCAAAAAAGGGATGCTTTCTTGTTTTTGTCTGCCCAGAAGGAAGGTTCTTGAATTTTATGTGCAGTTGTCATACGAGGTATGAAATAAATGGGGGCTGATTCCACAATTGGCTTATTTATTCTCCTGTCCATTAATTTTTAAATTACTGGGTTTTGCCAGGTTTTTACTTTTGTTTTGAGAAACAGTGGTTTTATGAAATATCTTATACAGGTGTCCATATGCATCTGTTCTTTCCATGCGTAAACATGTCTAGGGTGCAATAAGGTATACAAATATTCAATATTACAAGAAAATATCAAATTGAGGTTTACTAATTTTTATTTCCATCAACAGTTTGTAAACATCCCCATTGTTCTGTCACTTTCCCAGCTGTGATGTTGTCAATGCTTTTAATTTTTGCCAACTATTCAATTGGACCTGTTTTAATAAATTGATTGGTCATTTTGTTAATTTCCATGAAAAATGCATTGAAATTTTTATTAGAACACCATTTAGTTTAGAGATCATTTGAGAGAGAATCAATAATACTATGATATTTAGGCAATCAGTCCAAGAAAGGAACAAATCTTTGTTTTTTGTATTTTCTTTATTGTTATTGCTCTAAAATGTTAGACCTTTTCTCCATGAAGATCCCACATACCATTTTTAGGTTTATTCATATGTACCAAGTATTTAGTTATATTCATATGCATTTTTCACTTTTAAGAATTGCATTTTAACTTTTTTTTTACTCTTATATGGATATATAATTGACTTGGAAGGATGACCTTACATCCATCTTCTTTGCTAAATTCTTATTCATTCTGGAATCTTTAGAGTTTTCTAAATACACAGCCAAAAAAAAATCTTAATTGCTAACAATATGATTCTTGTTTAGGTTTTTAATATATTCAACTTTATTTTTTTATGTTTTAATTTTTTATTATACAGCTATGTATAGTACAATATTAAACAGAAGTAGTAAAATTTGGCATTTTTATCTGATCTGAATTTTTAAGTAAAGCAAATAAGCATTTTTTATTATTTTTTTATTTAATGTATTTGACCAGGTCTTGTTTTATTTTGTAGTTGTTTTATAAATATAAATATAATGCTACTATGTGCCAGTCACTTTTTTAAGTTTTTATATGTATTAGCTTAATTATTTAAATAGACTTATAAGTACTGGCTTGCTAAAAGCTTTTTATTATAATACATATGGCATTTTATTTAAAACTTTATCTCACTCACTTGAAAGATATATCCTTTTACTCCTTAATCTGTTAATAAGTTAAATTATATTTATAGAGTTTTTAAGTGAAAGCATCCTTACAAATGACATAACCTTCAATTGGTCATGACATATTACATTTCATATATAATGATATACCGTACATAGATATACTTTCCTTAATAATTCCAACATAGAAATTTTTTCCTCTATATTGAAAGTGACCACTGATTCTTCATTTGAACCACAGATAAATTGGCTTATGTTTACAAAGGATGTTACATGAAAAATACATGCTTTTAAAGACTATACCAGGGTGCCTGGCTGGCTCAGTTGGTAAAGCATGAAGCTCATGATGTCAGGGTCAGGAGTTCAAGCCCCTCGTGGGGATAGAGCCTGCTTAATTAAAAAATAAAACTAAAAATAAATAAAGACTATACATATCCCACTCAGATGTCATTGTTATGAGATGAATATAGGCACTGAGACTAAAGAAGAGAAAATGTACATTTTTGTCTACCAAATTGTGTTCTCTCCGGGACTCATGTTGATTAAGTAGAATAAGGACAGATAATTTTTGCATTTATGTTACTAACATCTCTCTCACTTTAATTTTTTATTTGCTGCATAAACGCATTTGATTTTGAGTAAATATTAAAATGTACCTCGTTTTTGAGCTGCTGTTATGATTAAATAAGATTGACCTTGTGATATGTTTACAAGTTCCAGTACTAAGTGCTTAATGAGTGTTTTTTTTTCTTTCGGTATCAATAAAGTTTAAATTTCTCATTGACCCAGAAAATCAAATATAAATTTATCAATTCAAATAAGTTTATTACTTTACCATAATATTCAGTATTTCATTCATTTATTTATATTATTAAGACCTTCATCTTAGATACAAATGCTTGAATTTTCATGTTATAAATAAGGAATGTTCCATTTGTAGATAATGAAGGAAAGTCAGTTATCCATGTTCCTATGTGGATAGACTACACTTCAATCCACATTATTGAATTCTGTTATTCCTGATTTAAAGAAAATAGCTGCCATGAGTGATCTACCTACTCAAGATGTAGGTGTACCCCTGTGATTAAGAACACCTGGACTATCTGTGTTTAAATCTCGGCTCTATTACTTTCAACTTGATAACACGCACCTTGCTTATTTGCATAATAACCAAAATATGGTGCCACATTAAATAAAGTAACAAATTAGTACATATCAGTAATGTGAAGAATTGAAGGTTGTTTCATAGGCAGGGAAAGCTAGTTTGTCTATGCATCCACTTAAATTAAAGAAGAGAAAAACATTCATGTTGTAATATGAGATCATTAACTAAAAGATAAGGAAGTTTTATTAATGTAAAGATTTGTTTATATTGGAATGGACTATCAACAAAAATGTGGACTCTTTCTAGAAGTGGTAGGGGATTCAATTTCATTTGCATTAGTTTAATAGTGTTGGTTTGGGTAGTTAATGGTCTTTTCCTCTAAAAAGATTTAGATTAAGTGATGATGGTATTACCTTAAAGCTCTTTGTCTTTGGGCCGTGCATGTAACCTCTGAATATCAGTTTCTCATTGAGAAATTGTGCATAATAATATCATCCTACAGCATTGCTATGATTGAAAGAATTAAATATCTCAGTAATGTGCCTGGCATAAAATAATATTTGAGAAAACATTCCCTTATTTTCATAAAGGATAGGAGAGAAAGAATCTTTCCAGTCTCTTCTGCTTCTTTGATACTGTGATGTAGTTTTGAGAAAATTCAGTGTGTTTGTGTTAAGTGAGCTGGTTATATAAATACATATTATATATGTCAAGAAGTTATGATTATGGAAAATTTTGAAGATTTTTATTTAAGTTCTCATTAATCTGCATTTCCATTGTCTAATATCAAATATAAACACATACCCCACAAAACAATCAAAAGTCCCCAAAGACTCTGTGAAAACATGTCACATCTCTTAATCATTATGATCACTAACTTGATATGTACTGTTAGGCATCCAAGTTAGGATGTCTCAAAATAGTAACTAAGAGTACAGTCTCAGGAATCAGACTATTTGGGCTTGAATTCTGCATTCTCCTCACATACATATTGTGTGCCTTGCACACATACTGTGTGTCCCTGAGCAATTACCCTCTCTCTGTTACTAAATTACTTTTGGGTAAAATTGAGATACTAATAGATTGTATCCATAGGGTTATTTTGGGATTTAATTTGACTATACATCTCTAGTGTTTGGCCTTATCTGGGCACTTAGTAAGTGCTCAATAAATATATTATCTATAGCTATTTAAAATAGGGACAGTAGATGCACCAATTTACCTTACAGAGTCGTCCTGAAATTTAAATTAAATATATATTTAAGCCAGTTTAATAACTGAGGACTAAATAAAAGGAAATATTATCGTTTTAACATTGCTTTGCATACAACTATTCTCAGATTGGAAACTTTTATTATTTCCTCTTTGTGTGATAATTTCATCCTTAGGACAGCATTTTTAGCATACATAGTCATATGGTCTCTACTTACTGTTTCCAGTGTCAAGAATCTCCCTACCTTTCACAGAAACCTATTCCATTATACAATATAATAGAAAATTTTTCTCCATATTGAATTATTGTATGCCTATTCATAACTTGGACTAATTACTCTTAGTTTGATTCTTGCAGTGGCACAAAAAAATAGCAGTTAATGTATGTTCTGGTTACTATTAATGCTTAACAAACCAAACTTAACAGTGTGAAACAGACATTAATTTTTGCATGCAATTTTGTGAGTCAGGAATTCCAGGATGTTCTTTGGGCATGTTGTTTTGTTGTTGTTGCTGTTGTTGTTGTTGTTGTTCCCTGTGGCATCTGCTGAGGTCAGAGATATCCAGATTGTGGGTGGACTGGTCGGGAGAGTATGAGATGGCATTATTTACATGTCAGGCACATTAGTGGGGATGAACTGGGTTGTCATCCTGAGCATATGTATGTGGCCTCTCTAGCATGGTGGTTTCAGGGTGTAGTTGGACTTCTCACATGGTAACTGGCTTTACTCAGAGCAATCATCCCAACAGCATCAAGTTACATGGCTTTTTCAGGCTTTCTCTCAAAAGCCACTTAACACTATACTCTATTGGTCAAAGTAGTCACAAACCCACACAGATTAAGAGGGAGGGAATATAGTCTTTGCCTTTCAATGAGAAGTGTATAAAACAATGGGAGGAGAACATATTTTAATACCACCACATTTGATCTGTTGGTATGTCTCTGGCTGAGGAACTTCAGCCCTTAGAGCAGAAAAGCCTCTGCATATGGCAAAGAGGCTTAAAAAACACTATTTAGAATGAATTTCAAGTCATAACCTATGGGCCGACAGATGACCACACATCAGCTGGTCCTCTCTGGAATGTATCATTCCTTGCCAGTGAGATTCTGGGCAGTGGCAGCCATAATTCTTTTCTATATTTAAAAAATGAAATCTTCAGAGCAGAACTGTTGTATTGTTTTGCATATAAATAACATACAAAAACCTAATTAGAAACAACACAATCTTAAGATTACTTATAATAACCAAATAAAAATAGGAAGTAGAGACACAGACTCATTTTTCCTAATTATAATTAACAAGTATACTTGCATAGGATTTTGTTTATGATATCCAGAATTTAGGGATCTCAGCAATGAAAACTGGAAACATCTGTGTCCTAAAATGTACATATTTTTGTTGTTGTTGTTGTCACATAACATAAATGAGTAACAACTGTGACATCAGCTCCCCATTTTTCCCTACGGTTCCACCAAGGCAGACTAATTACCTAAAATAGATTAGTACCTTATATTGTTGGTTTGGGCTGGAATCTGAAAAGAAATTAAGTTGGGCACCATACAGGCATTAGAGCCCATGTTAACAGATAATCAGAGGTTTGGGTCTTTTTTTTGTTTTTTTGAGAAGTTGAATGAGAGCCTTTTATGTGACTCTTCTCATTATTAAATTGCAGTTTAATTAAAAGAAAAAAAATCACTATTTTACTGGCTGAAATAACTCTGCAGCCTGATGGAGTTTGTGGGCTTTAACTTTGTGACTATATTCTAGAGCATCATGTTTGTAAAAAGAAGGAAGAAAAAGAGAAAAAAAATATATCACCCTCTTTTTTTTTTTCAGGGCTACATGATGAATATCTAGGTCTTCTTCTTCTGCCCCCACATATATATAAGCCTACCTTCCCACCCATGGGTTGGAGAAAATTTCATGATATTTACCAGATTTTCTAACTACATGTATCTCAGTGGGGTCACATAATAGTAAGTCTCAGTGGGAGACTGTGGAAGTCAAGTTGTATATCAGATATAAACATCTGTCTAGTTGGAGAGAGAGCATACTCATTTCACTTATGCCCCTCATTAACTTTCTGAGGTAGGGTTTATTGTTTTGGAAACTCTGGGTTAATGTGAATATTGTACATGATGATTTCATTTATATAGAGTGTAATATAATATGCCCATATACAGCCTATGATGTTGTACTTTCCAACCCGTACACAAACATTTAATCACTGTGTGTGGCTGTGTTTTTGGTGGTCTAGGCAGGAAACATGGTAAGTGCAGAGGACTCACATTAATTGAACACTTAGTATGTTCCAAGACTTTTTTTCTGTTCAGCTCATTTTATAAGTAGAAACAATTAAATCTCATATTTTGAGTAGCTTGAAAATACACATGAAGGGGCGCCTGGGTGGCTCAGTTGGCTAAGCGTCCAATTCTTGATTTCAGCTCAGGTCATGATCTCACGGTTTGTGAGATCAAGTCCTGCACTGGGCTCTGTGCTGACAACACAGAGCCTGGATGTGGTTCTCTTTTTTTCTCTCTGCCCCTCCCCTCGACTCTCTCACTCTGTCACATGTGTGTTTTCTCTCTTGCTCTCTGAAAATAAATAAACTTAAAAAAATACACATGAACATGAAAAAAAACTGGCAATACCATACACTGAATGTTCTATACCATGAGTGGTACAAATAGCAATGACAACAGGAGCTCACAGCAAGGAGATATTACCCCACACGGCAGTGATTTTGGAAGACTTCATGGAGGAGTAAAACCCTGGAAATGACTTGGATGGTGGGGTAGAATTAAATCTGCAGTTGACAGTGTGATCGTCCTAGGAAGAACTGAAGAAATATTTTCTCCTAAGAGATATCTTCATCAAATGACTCTATAAATAAACTCCCAGGACACCTGGTATTACAAATGGTAATATGTAAAAACGCATGTCCTTGTGCAGTAGTAGTTTGTTCTTGAGGTGTAGGGGGAGGAGGAGGATGATGGAGGACCTGTAGAAATTTTTTCTTGCCTCACAGTTCTTCTCAAAAATGTCTCTGAAATCGTGTGGGTCATGGAGGGAAGCTTTGCCCCCTTTCTCCACTCTGTGTAAGTCATTGTAAAGCTCCACTGTGCAGGATGTAGGACAATAGGAGAGATTATTTCCAGGGAGTACTAGTGATGATACTGAGCATGAAAATAGTTAAACAGGACAAAAGAAAAACCTCAAACACATCAATTGGGCAGAGAGCTGATGTGCATATAAAAGAATTCCCATCTGGAAACCAGAGGGTTGAAGTTCTGAAGAAAACTTCAGGGCCCCAGCCAGACAGTGTCTGTCATGCAAAAGGCCTCAGTGATGGAAGGAACAGGAAATGTCATCAAAAAACTAATGAGACTGTCAAGTTTCAGCCAGAATTAGATGAAAGCCTTCTTCACTTGCAGGGGACAGTCCTAGTTAGAAGATGAGGAGCTATAACAGAGCTTGAAGAATTGGATGTTTAAGATAGATTTTTAAATCTCCTCTATTCGCTTATACCCTCTATACTACATTTAAGAACAATAACTTCAAAGTATCTGGCAACCCAGAATAGTTGGCATTTCTCTTTGGAGAACGACTGTTCAAAAAGGTGCCTGGGACCTCCAGTTTCAAGGGGGAAAGTTTACTTGCATCATGTACAATTTGGGAAACTGGGGCCTTGATTGGGCATAATTGTGGAATATAATTTCAAACAGAAAGAAATTAAAGTGTGTGTGTAACTGTATATGTGTGTATGTGTAAATTTGACCCAAATGTCAGCTTTGTAAACGCACTTGAAAATGTTAGTGACACAGCTTCTTGTGTACTTCTTCTTAAGGTTGCAGATTAAAAAGCACATATATAATTGATCTACTACTTCTCAAATTATCTAATACCTACATAAATTTCCTGTATATGACTTATTTTTCTGTAGTCATTATATAAAAGGTTACTAAAAGTATGTTGGGGTTCCTGGGTGGCTCAGTCAGTTAAGCTCCTGACTATTGATTTTGGCTCAGGTCATGATCTCATGGTTCCTGAGATCAAGCACTGCATTGGGTTCGCACTCCATCATTCTCTCTCAAAAATAAACATTTTTTAAAAAGTGTGTTAATTGGCCATGTTTCTTCTTCTTCTTTTTTTAAAAGTGTATTTATTTTGAGAGAGACAGAGAGTGAGAGTGGGGGAGGGGCAGAGAGAGGGAGAGAGAGACTCTCAAGCAGGCTCCACACTGTCAGCAGAGAGCCCAATGAGGGGCTTGAACTAACTAATCATGAAATCAGGACCTGAGTCAAAATCTAGAGTCGGTTGATTAATTGACTGAACCACTCAGGCACCCCCATGTTTCTCCTTTTGTGATTTATTTATAAGTGTCCTTAGATACCTTCTCAAGGTATTTATGTTGCTCACTATATATATATATATATATATATATATATATATAGTTATAGTTTTATATAGTTGTAGTTTTATATATATAGTTGTAGTTTTATATATAGTTCTATATATAACATGAATATAAATTACATGTTATATATACGTGTATGTGTTTGATACCAATAAATCGTATTTTCAGAGAGTTTTAGGCTAGATCAGTTAATGCTTAAAATATTGAAGGTATTATAGTCTTTCCATAAAAATCCCTGAGGTCAAGCCGTGATGGAGACCACACTTGTCTTTGATCCTCTTTGGTCTGCTTTCTACATCCATAGCTTTCGGCTCTGCCCTGCATCTCATTCCTCTTCAAGTTATGTTCTGCTACTGATATCCTCATTATGATGTCTGTGCTTTCATAAAGCCGTTTTCCCTTGTCAGAATGAAAATTGTTTTGATCCATCACTACCTCTCAGTTTTTGTTGGAGGTATGAATTTTCATTTTTTGTTTCCTTTGTCCTGTTTGTTGTTTTAGTGTGAAGTTGGGGGGGAAATGCATCGTAAGCTTCTCTCCATTTTCTCCTTTAACCTTGAGAACTTACAATTTTTGAAATCCGTTTTCTTTCTCTTTGTACAAACTTTTGAAGTCTTTGTTCTGGCCTATCATCATCTCTCACCTAGATATGGTATAGCTTCTAAATTTATCTCCTTCACTCTAGATTCTGTTCTTCTCAAAACTATCCTATACCATAATTCCCAAAGGGTAATCATTGTGAAACTCAAATATGATTGTGATATTCAGTTCAAGTCTTCCACAATGCCACATTACCTACATTATAAATACAAATGGAATAGGTAGGTATATAAAGCTGTTTACAGTCTGTTCTGAACCTCCTTCATCAGACTCCTCTTCTTTCATTCCTAATAGACTTCTCTTTCTCCTTTCCCTCTGTTTCCAGATACTTGGAGGGACTATCTCCATCTGTAGGACAACTTTTGTCCCCAAAACCATACCCTGTTTTTAAGAAATCAAAACAATACGATAAAAGGAAGGATAAAACTTTACCTGTCCTTTATTATTTATGCCTTGACTTAGAGTACCTTATACTCTAGCAGCCTGAGAGCTGGCAAAATCCCTTTGCTAAGTAAATGAGGAGTAACTCTATAGAGCAACTATTGTACAGTTCTCTTTCTCCTTTTCTGGCTAAATTTCTAACCCCAAAGATCACAGCTTCTAGGGCACAACTGGGAAGAAAGCAGGTGGAAATGATTGCAATTGTGGAGATGGATTTGATTGGTGTCGTATCCCGGCTGGTGAACTCTTCACAATTAAAACACTGTTGGTATGACAAAAACAAGAAAAACCCTGGTGATGGTTTATCTCTAAATTTTTATTTTATTTTTATGTTTTCCAACAATTCTTATATCAAAGAACCAGGTAGTATATATGAGTTATCAGAGTTGCTTTAGAAAACTATATTCTAGAAGCAGATAATTGCATTGTCTAGCCCTCAAGCTGTAGAACTGAGAAAGAGATTCAAACAATACCCAAAGGCACAGGAAGTAGAGACGAGTAATCCTATAAGCAAACACAAGTGTTTCATCTGGGCAGAACACATTTTATTGAAAAAGAAGGATAAGGAAAGAAAACAACTAAAAATGTGAGACTGGGAGGGAAAGTAATGCCATATAAGGGAAATAAAATAATATCTTACCTTAAAAATAAGAGGAAATAGATGCTTTTGAAAATAGTATATTTCAGGTAGAAGAAGAAAATTTGTTTTATAGCCCCAGGGAAATTCAATAACAGAAGTATAACACACATGAAGAACAAAAAAAGGTGAAATAAAGAGTTGGGGTGAGTTGAAAAATGAATAGATAAGAAAGAACTGCTAGAAAATTAACAATGAAAATGCTTCATTAAGTGTCACATTGGACACAGGAAGAACACAATACTAGACAGATCAATTTGGATATATGTAGAGAAATTTGAGCTAGACTCAAAAACAAAACTATGAGGTAGAAGGTCTGTATTTTAATAGATTGAAGACTTACTACATGCCTTGGCTTTATATAGCATTTACCTATTAGATCTAATTTACACGTATGTTAATAGTTAATCTCAGGAGCACCTGGGTGGCTCAGTTGGTTGGGCATACAACTTCGGCTCAGGTTATGATTTCGTGGTTCTAGGGTTCAAACCCCACGTTGGGCTCTGTGCTGACAGTTCAGCCTGGAGCCTGCTTCAGATTCTGTGTCTCCCTCTCTCCCTGTCCCTCCCCCAATTGTGCTCTCTCTATCTCAAAAATAAATAAACATTAAAAAAGTTAATAGTTAATCCCAATAACAATTTTGTGAGATAGACACTATTCTTTTATTTATAAATGAGAAAAATATTAGAGTCCAGGCTGTTAACTTGCCCAAGTTTAGACAGATGGCAAGTAGAAGAGCTCTTGACTCCAGGTTAAATAAAATGTCATGAACTATTCTTCTTATAAAAATGAAAATGTCTGTTATAAAAAAGTAAAACCATAGTTGAAAGGCAAATGACAAACAGAGCAATATATGTAAGACATATGACAACTGAATACACATAGTTTATTTCAACTATAAAAGAAAAACATAAGCAACATGAATACCATAAGAGAGATGATGTTCGGAGGACATTTATAGGCAAATTATAACAGAAAAAACATAACTAATTAACATACTTTTAGCAAAAAGCAAGCTTACTAGTTATAATTTCAAAATAATACAATGGAATACATTTTTTCATGTTTTAAATCAGCAAAAAGAAAAATGATAGAGTGTCTGTGATGAGTGAGGACAAGAACACTTTGATTTACTGATGATGCTAATAAAAATGGGCATAAGTTCTTTGGAGAATAATTTAACAATGTGAGTTAAAAGCCTTAAAACTAATATGACTTTTAAGCTAAAGGTCTACTATCAAGAGTTCCCCATGGATAATTTTACAAATGCACAATAACATGTTTATCACAGCATACATTTATCATAGTATTCTTTATAATAGGGAAAAAGTTAACTGTTCTAATAAGGGACATTAAAGACATTATTGAATATACAGTGAATCACCCTTTAATTAAACAACAACAATAATTATTATATTCCCGGATATTCTGTTATATCTGCCTGTTTAAATGGAAAAAGATGCTTCAATTATAATATGAAAAAAGTACAGAAAAGCATGTATACTCTATGACACTCCTTCTGCTTATTTCTGTTTTGAATTCTTTCCATAAAGAACATTGATTATTCATGCTAAAGTAAATAAAATACTTGGAAAAAGATTCTTTGTTTTCCATAATATTAATGTAATAAAGTTCCTGTTCCAAAGGTAGCATCTTCCTCTTCTGATAACATCACTCTAAGTCAATACCAAGGAGAGTTATAAAAGATAGATTATAGCAGGACTGTCTGGAAGAAACTAGAACCATTTATAAAATGTATTCCCTAGCAGACTTGCCACCTGATGCTGAAAGGGAAGAGTAGAGACATCCCAGAGCCCCCGACCGCTACCCCACTTTTCTGTCCCCAACTTACTTTGCCTGGGACTTCTAGAAGTCTAATGCAGACAGAAGCCAGGTGATGTGGAAAGTTCATTAGCAGGAGAAAGATGTGAACTAGCCCTAAGGAAAGCAGGACACCAACCCCATGGGTAGATGCTACTTTGAGTTCTCTATAAGTCACCATCATTGAGAAGTACCTGGGCTGAGAAGTTCAAGGTTATGACTAATGAACAAATAAGAGAGCCACTGGGCTATAGGCAGGTTCATTCTGGTTTGCCTGAGATAGCCTTATTTTATGTTAGTTGTTTTAGGATAATTTTTGATAATGTTCTTTGTCACTCTTATAAATGTCTCACTTTAATTGATAAATTATATCATTGCCCTAAGTATAGTACTTTCCTCCTTTCTCAAATTCTTTGGTTATTATCTAGATTTCTTCTTCAAAATTAATAAAGGTAATAGCAAGAAAAAGGATATATACAACTACACCACTTATACAAATTGAAGGCCAAACAAAATGGAATCCCTGGGAACAGCAAATTCAACAAGCACAGAAAAGAATCTATGTGAAATGAAGTTTCCAATCCCAGCAACTATTTGAATCCTCATAGGCTGCTGCTAGAATATTAATCTGGAGATGAACTTTTGTTTAAGTACCTTGAAGCTTAAGATCTTTTTATTTACTGTATAATGACTTGTGAGTTTTAATCAATACCAATTATAATTAATGATAATATTCTAAAGTTTAGAAGAATACACTGAAAATACTTGGAAAATAAGAATAATGGAGGGGGGGCAATGATGGAAGAGGCTTATAGCAGTAGACTTTACAGCATGTTAACAAAAGTTATCATAATTAAAGTAGGGTGAACTAGGTACAGAAATAAATTTAAAAATTTGGAATGCACTTTATTATAAATGAAAGTATGTTACCTTAGAAAGTTGGCAAACCAAATCCATGGAGGAATGGAAGGCTTGTTGAATAAATGATGCTTTGAAGAAAATGACTAATCACAAAATAAATAATAGTATATTAATTTGCTTTGGGCTGCTTTAATGAAATAACCACAGACTAGGTGGTTTAGCCAACAGAGATTTATTTCTCATAGTTCTTGAGACTAGGAAGTCAAAGATCAAAGTGCAGGCCAATACCATTTCTGGTGAGAGCTCTCTTCCCGGCTTCAGACGACCACCTTCTCACTGTATCCTCACATGATGGAGAGAGTTCTCTTGTGTCTCTTCCTTTACATGTAAGGGTATCAGCCCAATTAGATGTAGGTCTCACATTTAGAATTCATTTCACCGTTATCAACTCCTCACAAACCCTATCTCCAAATATGGTTACATTGAGGGCTTCAACATATAAATTTTGAGGAGACACCAACATTCAATACATAACATGTAGTTAAGTGGTAAGTAAAGCAAAAATAATGTACCAAAATAGAAATGAAAATGTACCTAACCTCACAATAAGAAAGGCCTAAATCATATTAAGAATGGAGCATGAATAAAAGCACAATATTCTAAAAAGTTAACAGATTTCTAAGTGGTAAAATTTTGCTTGTTAATTTTATTCTTTCAGTTTTTGTATAACACCATTTTCTCCATTGGATTTGAATAAATTTTATAATCTGAGATTAGGGTTGTTATAGGAATTTCATGAATGAATGAATCTAAACTCCTTAAGAAATGCCTAGCAGATGTTAAGAGCTCAATACGTTGATAATTGTATTTGTTTAAAATAATTTTATTTTTTAAGACTTTAATTTTTTTCCCAAATATAAAAGGGCCATTTTGACTAAAACCTCACCAGCATTTTGCTGTCCACAGGTATAAAATTAATGAAAATGTTAACATTTTTTAATAAGACTTTTTTTTTAGATCAGTTTTAGAATTACAGCAAGATTGAAAGGGAGGTACAGAGATTTCCCATATACTCCCACTCCCACACATGCATAGCCTCCTCCATTATCAACAACACTTATCAGTATGGTACTTTTTTTTTTTTAAGAGTGTACCTACAGTGACACATCATAACCACTCAAAGTCTATAGTTTGCCTTAAAGTAACTTACTTTATCTTACTTTACCTTACCTGTTTGGTGCTGTACATTCTAGGAGTTTAGACAAATGTATGATGATGTATATCTAGCATTATAGTATCATACAGAGTATTTTCACTGCCCTAAAAATACTCTTGGTTTTGCCTATTTATCCCTACACTCCTGACAACCACTGATATTTTTATTATCTTTATAATTTTGTCTACTCTAGAATCTAGAGTAGTTGGAATCTAGTTGGAATCGCAGAATATGTAGCCTTTTCAGATTAGCTTCCTTTCACTTAGTAAAATGCATTTACATTTCCTCCATGTCTTTTCCTGGCTTGATAGCTCATTTTGTTTAGCACTGAATAATATTTCATTATCCGATATACCAGTTTACTTACCCCTTCACCTACTGAAGGACATCTTGGTTTCTTCCAAGTTTTGGCAATTATGAATACAGCTATAAACATCTGTTTGCAGGTGGGTTTGGTTTGTTTGTTTGTTGTTTTGGTGAATGTAAGTTTTCAACTCCTTTGGGTAAATACCAGGGATTTCTGGGTTGTATGCTGAAGAGTGTGTTTGGTTTATTAAGAAATCACCAAACTGTCTTCTAAAGTAGCTGTACCATTTTGTATTTCCATCCGCCCTGTGAGTGTTCCTTTTGGTCCACGTCATCAACAGCATTTGGTGCTATCAGTGTTTCAGATTTTGGCCATTCTTACAGGTATATAGTGGTATCTTGATGTTTTAATTTGTATTTTACTGGTAACATATGATTAATAGCTTTTCATATGCTTATTTGCCAACTGTCTATCTTCTTCAGAAAGATGTCACAATACTTTTTAGTGGAGTTGATTAATTTTTGGTTTTCTAAGTCTTCAGTTTTCAAATTGAGATATGACTAATTTTCATTACAGAATGGCAATGTATAAAACAGAAAACTTCTGTATTTAAATATTTTGTTAGAAATAATAAAGCAAAATACATGAGGTGTTTAAAAGATTGTAAAGTAATACAGGCATTTCTAGAAAATATACTGTTTTTTCAGGAAAACAATGAAGAAGAAGAGAACATTCTTCATTCTTTCCAAAGGAAGCCAGCAGTCTTATTTTAAGATCATTAAAATTGCTTTGAGTTATCTGAGGTTCAGGTTAGGATGGTTTCATTTTATCTATAGGTAAATGTCAAAAAGAAAGGAAGTAGATTGGGAAATGAAAAGTGTGTGTTAAAAAAAAAAGTGTGTGTTAACTGGATGTATGCAAAATGGTGACTGTTTTAATAGAGCTAAACTTTTTAAGAGAGGCTTTTTTTTTCTTGTGTCATGGTATCACCAATGCTCAAAACACATTAGATATTATTTTGGGTGAGGGATTGGCCTCATAGTCTGTGGTATATTCTTTGAAACATCGTCATTGGCAGCAAATCTTCATCTTTCAAAGTTACATTTTATTTTTGCATATTGATAAATTCTTCCTGGATGAATAAAAAGATAGATTAAGCTAGGGAATACTAGTTTAGAGATGCATGTTTGGTCAGCTCTAAGAATATTGACTTTTTTTTTTTATAGCATGAAAATTGGTTTGAGACATAATTCTGAAAAAAAGTAATATGGTAGGTTGAATTATAAGTTCATAAAGATTTATTTCCTTGTCACCCTTTCCTTCCTTCCCTGTAGGCATTGGTTTTAAGCTTGGTCATATGACATGTCCTGGCTAGTGCCATATAAGCAGACATAACTTTTTCCATATCTAAGCAGAATCTTTAACTGGGCTTTCATGGTTTGGCTATGCCTATTTTGTTCCTGCCCTTTGTCAAGAGAGAACTGCATTTTCAGATAGTGGCTGCCCCTTCAGTCTGTGCTCCAAAATTAGGAGAAACATGGAATCTAATTGAGTCCAGTTATGCCCAGGAGAAAGGACAAGAACTACAATCAGCCCATTGTTCTTACATTATATGGGCAAGGAATTATTATTATTTTGTAGACCTCCAAGATATAGGAGTTGTCAATTACTACAAAGATGAACCAGTGAAATAAATGGTTTAAGAAGTGATATTATGCCAAAAATAAAAATAAAAACAATAAAATATAGAATGGGAAGTAGATAGCAAGAAAACTGTTATAGGAGGAGGAAAAATAACAGTATTTATACATTGGTAAAATATTTTATAAAATGATTGCCTGTAATAAGTTGGAAGGACATAACTCATCTAATAATCTTATGACTTTAGGCAAAGAGATATTGAGAAGAATTTTCATAGCATGATTTGGTTGTTACTAGCTATATTTGGTTAGATATTATAAGACTATATTGGCCTGTTTCTGAGACTGAAGACAGAGAAGAGGGATGACTCCAGCATTTTAGACCTAGTGGGTTAAAACATGCAATGTTTTCCATCTCCCATCAGTAAAATGTCCTCAAATTAAGACAATCTCAGGACATAAAGACACTCAATGTTGTTATATGACACACTTGAAGACCTTTCTTTGGATTAAGGTGGAAACAGAAAATCCTTTCAGTTGGACAAAAGGTCTTAAAGACCCTGTATGGGTTGCTATCTCAAGGAATAATGTTAATCTCGAAGCAACCAAAATTAGCAATAGAACAGCACTGTACAAAAGAATTTTAAATTTCGTTTTTAAAAGTGAAAAGCAGATGAAATTGTCTTCAATAATTTTACTAATTTTAAGAAGTGCATCCTTATTGAATACAATATGTAGAAAATAATACAATATCCATGTGCAATCCATGTAAAAATATTAATGAGACCTTTTCCATTCTTTTGTACTTAGTGTTGAAAAGCAGGTGTGTGCTTTACAGTTATAGCACATTTCAGTTTAAATAAGTCACATTTCAAATGCTCAATAGCTATATATGGCTGATGATTCCTGTACTGGGAAGCAGAGTTTTAGAGAGTGAAGAATGGCAGAAAAATGTTTGTTAACATGGTTTCTGGTAAAGGAGATGAATAGAACAAAATACGGAAAAAAATTTTTTTTGAGAGGAATTTTATTGCTAGCATGAATTAGAGCAGACCATGACTCCTTGAGATATAAATTGACCCTTTAGATTTTGTATGGTATTCTGAGAACAATCTGAGAACTGTAATAACTATTCTGTTAAAATGTTGGAGTTGTTTGTTGCCATAGCAAAGCTAACAAATGCAAGGAATATTAAAAATATATATTTTTTAAAAACAAGACCTTTAATAAGATGGGCTTTTACTACTGCCAAACTGTGCATAAGCTATCCTTCTTAACCATGGTCTCTTTAACATTTATTGAAAAAGTGGAAGCTTATGTCATTCTATACCAGTAAAGACTTATAGAATGGGACATTGGAAAGAGCAGAAGGATTGTTATCAGAAAAACCTAGATTTGAATCTTAATCTTCCCACTCTCTAAATGTGTAATACTTAGACTAGATACTGTTACAGAAAACATAACACAAGTAGAATCTTGATAAGCATTTGCATATTGGAGCTTCCTCTCTTGGATTGTGGCCACTATATCAAGAAGTTGAAGATAGCTTGATGGTAAAATGTGGCCTGGCCAATAGCCATCCCCACCAATCAAACATGGGAGTTAGCTACCTTAGCCCATTCAGCCTAGACAAGCCATCTGATGACTGCAACCACATGCGTGACCCCAGTCAAGACTAACAGAAGACCTGCCCTCTGAGCCCACCCCAAATTGCTAATCCAGAGAACTATGAGCAAATAAGTTATTTAACCTTCTTGATGAGTTTTCTCATCTATAAAACAAGGCTAATAATATCTGCCTCACTGTTGTTATGAGGAGGTGCCTGGCATGTAGCTACTAATTCTTGAAAAGGAATAATATATCTGTTCATATTTTATTCACCCTTCCTTCTTTCCTTTTTCTTTTTTTCTTACCCTGTTGCTTCTTCCTCACTCTCTCCTCCTCCCAGTAACATTGTAAAAGCAGTATTGTTGGAATCAATGTGTAGCCTACCAAGATGGCTGCTTCAAAGGGGCCAGCTTCATCTGGATAAATCAATACTAAAAAGTTGGTATAAAATTAGCTGCTTCACGTTACAGACACATATCATAAAAAATCTCATTAAATGCAGGGTAAAAGTATATATCCCTAGAGAAGTATAAATTTTCCTATAAATATTGCACCAAAAGCTTCTACTAAGTGATAAGTTTCTCTACTAGTCATGTTTCTCATCAGTAGAATGAGATTTGTATACTTATGTTTCTAGTCTTGTTTTTATGCCAGAAAAAAAAAAAAACTGTCGTTGGCAAGACCAATAGACTAACAGACATTCTTTATTCATCTAACTTAATCAAAACTTATAATTAGTGAATAAGAATCATTTGCCTCAAAGAAAAAAAAAAACTGGGTCTAGGCTTGAGTGACTCATGCAGGAACTTTATGATTTCGCTCTGTGCTTTATGAAGTAATTTCATAATCATATGTAATTATTTTAAATATTTTATAAACTACAGTGACTTTTTAATAAGGGTTTCTAATTATCCATACAGTTTCTAGAAAGATTTGCCAAATATGTAGTATATGTGTGATGAGTCATTTGTCATCCAAAAGCTTGTGAAGAAACCCTCATTCCTAAAAATAGGGCCCCCGTAGATTTGATACCAGCTGTAATTTTTCACTTCAGACATTTTCCTTTTATATCTGACTCCATTTTTGGTAAATCATGATACATAACTATATAAAACATCACATAATCTAAAAAAAGGGAATAAAGGTGCCAACTGTACCATTTCACACACAGTACACTAAGCACCAAAAAATTAAACCAGCAAGTGAATTTCAAGATAGGAAGGATTAAATTTTTAGTTTTCTTTACTCTTTTCTTCATTGTCTCCCACCTTACTGCACCCCATTTCTTGCAAATTTATGAGATTTGGTGTACACAATTAATAGGGGGAAATCAGTTATTAACACAGTAAAAATAACTTTTAAACATTTCTTGGGATAAAGCTTTCACATCAGTACAAGAACTCATTAATTTTTGTGTATCCAAAGGATAGGGTCTTAACAGAGTATCTTAACTTTGACATTTCCTATTTAGGAGACATGATCTATTGAGTTAAAAGGGACAGAAAATCTCAGGCTGTTCAAGTGTGGGAATCTGAATTGATACAATTATAACATAAAATCCAGATAAAAAGCTGTGTGTGTTACAAATTGTCATGTCATTTACACAAACCTAAAGAATAATATTGCAAGGTAATGAGATTCAAAGATTTGATCTATCTTAGGTTTTGATAGGTTTCCTTATTATGCTTTCACCAAAGATGTTATAGTCCAATCTAATTAAGTCAGTATTTTTAAATACTTTATTTTTAAAAACTCAGTTCTTGTCCTCCTTGACACAATTCTTTCAAGTTAACTGTGATATTTTTGCAAGACTTGCTGGATAACAGAGCACATGCTTGAGGTTTATACTTTATCCTGAAATGCCTGCTCCTGCCCAGGAAATATTTTTTATGTCTGCCAATATGATAGTATCATAGATATGGTTTGAAGGCTTTCAAAATGATCCAAATTATCTCTGGTGAAAACTTCTGATCTGATAGATGGGAAACTAGTTTCTAAGAGGTTAGTATGTTTTCCCAAGGTCATGGAGCTTTGAGAACCCAAAATTAAAGACACAAACTAACATAACAGTATGTCTCTTGTTATAGTGATTCATTCAGAGTAGGCACATGACCAAAGTTTGGCCAGTTGGGATAACTTTGCTAGCCACAGTGATTGCTTCAGGAATGCTTCACTGAAACACTATGGTATAATAAGAATAAATTCCAGAACCCATATAAAATCCACAAGAGATCCTTTTATTTCTTGTGCTGAATGCATTCTGTACTTCTAGTGCAGCCATCTTGACACTTCAAGAGAACAAGCCACATGGATGAGGCTGAACAGAAAGGTTGTTTTTGTTCTCCAGTACTTACAGGTCTTCCTGAGATATCCCTAAGGATTTCAACCATGTCAACTGATAGATTTCTTTTATTGATGGGTGTATTTTGTTTTTAGTTTAAGTAAATTTGAGTTGGGTTTTCTGTCACATGGAAAGTGTCCTGATATGAACTCAATATAGTCAATTATAAAAAATAATAATAAGCATAATAATGGAAGACTTTTAGGGATTTCTAATATATCGATAATGTCGGAATGTCTTTATGTAGAAGTCATGATTTGTATTTCAGGATTATTTCCCTAAGAGATATATGAGATTCTTAATAATGGAATTCTTAAGTGTGGGAGAAAGATTCTTAAATACGGAAATAGCAGGACAAGAAAAATGAATACTTTTAAGAAGCTTGATACTCATTTCCCAATTGCCTTCTAAAAATTAGCAAGCTTTATTTCTATTGGAAATGGCTAGGGCTGATCTTTCTTACACAAATATTTTAGACTTGAATACTTTTATTTAATAAAAACATACACACTTGTTTCTATCTTGTGGCAAAGCTGATGTCTTGTTTTCAGAAATTTAAGTTAATTGTTTAACTAGTGTGTTAGGTTTCTTTAGAATGGGTAATGTGAAAGTCATAGCAAAGACTTTCAATTCTAAGCAGTTAAAGGGACAAAGGCTCTGTCTTTGCAACCAAAGTATCCCTACTGCAGGAAGAAGAAAACCCAGTCCTTTTGGGAAGTTGTGAGGTGGGACAGAGAGCAGTAAAACTCACCAAAAGTAGGACATTTCTTGAAAATTAAATTTTACTTTTAAAAGTTGGTTTACATTTTCTTTCTACATAGGATCAGAGCTACATATATTTGTAATCTGAAAGTAAGGATTCAAATTTTCTTCTACTTTGGCTTCAAGTTATTTATAGTCAAACAGTTCAGTAATTCAAAAGGAATACAACTAGATAATCAGCTATTTTGAAATGTAGAAATAATACAAATCACTCAAGAAATAGAAGAAAGATGTCTTCTGGAAATTTTAGCCATTTCAAAGAACAAATAAGTTAGAATTCAATATTCTTTTTTATTTTGACACAGTTTTATATGCTGATAAAAAAAGGTGTGCTATATAACTGATAACAAACCTCAGTGGCACAGGGGTAGCCAAATTGTGGGGCTCCCCCATTATTTCTATGTGTATATTTCATTTGGTAATTTTAAGTGGACATCTTGAATAACCATATATGGCAGCCTTGCCTGTTGATAAGAGAATATATAATTAGTAACAGAGATATGAGAGAAGATGTGGTTATTGACAATTTTAATCATATGTTGTAGGTAGCACAAACATCTGTGGGACAGGTTAACAATTATTTTCCTCAATTTAGAGGGAAAAAGTCTTAGGTTATGCCTCTATATAACATGCTCAAAGTAGCAAAACAAAGCTCAGAAGCCCCTAGGTTGTTGTTGATGTTGTTCTTATTTTTTTGTTGTAAATTTTTTTTATTAGTTTTCTTAATTTTTGAGAGACAGAGAGAGACAAAGCATGTGTGGGGTAGGGGCAGAGAGAGAGGGAGACAGAGAATCCGAAGCAGGCTCCAGGCTCTGAGCTGTCAGCACAGAGCCCGATGCGGGGCCCGAACTCACAAACCCGAACTCACTAACCGTGAGATCATGACTTGAGCCGAAGTTGGACGCTCAACTGACTGAGCCACCCAGGTGCCCCAGTTGATGTTGTTTTTAATCCTGTTACCTGCTTGCTACATACTATATACTTCATTTTATACAATTGAATTATTTATGGAAAAAAGAAACACATTCTTAATCTTATAATCATAATTTTAAGAGTCAATTATTCTTGGTGATGCTGTTTCTGTTGAAATATTCTTTTTGTGATGCTGTCACAGCAGGTAATTTTCATGAACAGAAGACATTGTCCTTCTATAGGAAACAGAGCTTGTGCATCACCTGATCTAAGCTGGTGTTTTGTGACATTTGAATAAATTAGTAGTACTGTGCTTTTTGGGAAAAAAATATATCTTTCCTAACATGTAATTTTAAAAATCTCATTTAAGAAAAGCTCAGAATGGATATATTCTCTTTTTTTTAGATGCACTGACTTAATTGAGTAGGATCATTCTCTGATAATTCTGCACTGAATAATACTCATACTAATATCCTGATCATCCTCAAACAATAACCATTGTCATGGTAACTACTTATCTTGGGAAAACAAACTGTGCAAATGAGCTTCTTCCATAGCTTTAATTATGCAAATAGAAAATTGAAGGAGTACATTTTAAGGAGTCAGTTTCCTATTTATTGACTAAAGTAAATGACTCAAGCAGTTCTCCATATCTGACTGTTAATATGTTGAAGATGTTAATATGATTACATCTGTCTGGATTTGTGTTGACGTTCAGTACAAGAAACAATTTAAATTTATACTTAATATTTTACTTTAAAGCATAGTAATGGAGTCCAATTCAGTTCTTTAAATCAATTATTCTGAGTACTATTTTCTGGACTTGGTGCATGTGAATTAGTAAGTGACTACTATGAAGTGAACTACTGATTTTTCACTTGTAATACAATCACTTTGATAGTTGGACAGGAAAATTTGGGCTACTGTTACAGATTTATTTATTCATTTGGTTTGTCACTACAGAGCACCTGGAATATGTACTGGGTACTGTTAAGGGTACTCAAATGAAAACTAGATGTATACCCCCTTAGAACTTCGACTCAGTAGGAGATGTAAGATAAAACAAGTAAAACACAAGGCAATATGAGCTATGTGCACTTCACTGGTATGAACGTTTGTGGTGAATGGAACATGTTCAATAACATGCTATCAATGTGAGGCTGTGCAAATTGGATAAATGGTTCAGAGTGGACAGAAGTGTGAAATTAAGAAAGAAAAGACATATAAAGGAAGCTAGTGATTGAGAGGCTCATTAAAAGGCATTTTGATTCCCCATGAATGGGGTAATTATGGATAATTACAAATCAGTGCACTGGCTTTATTTTCCTTCTTTGAAGGGAGATTTTCTAGAGTGGTTTAGAAAATCAGAAAACCGTAGAAAATAAGTTATGACTAAATGAAATGAGGGACTGACTGGCCAGCAATTCAAATAATTTTGGCATAACCCTCTTTGGAATTCTGAGCACCTAAGAGTAATATGGCTGACACACATGAATCAGGATGAAAAGAAAGACACAAAGATGGCATTGTTATGAAAGTGATTTATAGCCTACTTGATCAGATGGTTGATAAGTTCAAGGCTTTTCTAATAAGGATTGCAGACAGCATCACAGATGTAAGAGATAGTAGGCATGAAGGATGTAAGCATATGCTGTATGTATCATTCTACTAAAAACAGAGGATTTGATAAATGCTTAAATTCTAAAAATAATAAGAACATTGAGAAAATAGCTGTTTTGTGGTAATTATGATAACCAGGGATAGAATGAGTAGAAATGTAGATGTGACACAGCTCTTAGTAGAAAAGAGTCATGTTATATTGGAGAAACCTATAGCAAAGAAGAAACTATTGAACAATACTGAAGATATTCTCATTTTCCTGAAAATACACTGTGAAAATATTAAGTATAAAGGTATGACTGTGTTCTGATGAAAGGAGTCTTAAAAAATGGGTTCACCTGTATTTAGAGGTTTGATAAAATTGAGTTATTAATGTAAGTATATATAGTCTAAAGCAAAGAGAAGTAAGATCTTGTAAAAAAAAAAAAAAGTTAACCTGAAGTTTGAAGGAGTCAATTATAATTTAAAAATATGGGAGCGGTTTGAATGAAAAGTATCTAGATGGGAAAAAAAAAACAGAAGAATTTGACATTTTCTTCGTATGATACAGACATTTTGAACTCATGTTTTAGCTGAAAAGAGGAACAAACATAGGATGGGTGTATTGCTTCTGGGAAGATAGAATAGTACTGAAAAATGGGAAGAAGAAAGCAGAACACAATAGTTCTTACTCTATCATTGACAATAATATTCAAACCAAAAGAGCAAAGAATATTTCATTAAGGAGTGAATGACGTTTACGATAACATCAAGTACACTGATGAACTATTCTAGGACCAGGGCTGTAACAACTAGTTGAAGACATAGAGGATACTTGCCAGTAATCCCTGAAAAAATTATGGAGAAGAGAAGTGGTACACAAAGTTGGGAATAGGAGAATGTGCATATGTTGACAGACAAGGAATACATTTTTGAAATTTCTGTAAGGTTGATGCCATTTCCTGTTGATATTCTCCTTGAACTTATTAATGTGTGATTGGTATACTTTAGGAAAGACGGCAGTGATCACTATGCATTTACATTGAGAAAGACTATAGTTGTAAGAAGGTGAGGAGAGCTGTGGTTCCTCACCCTGGTTTATGCCTGCTGGACATCTTCCCGCCTCAAACCCAACACATTCAAAATTGAACACTTGATCCTGTCCCCTGTTGCTCTCTCTTTATCTTCTTGATGGCACTGACTGTCTACCTAATCCAGGAGACTCCAAACAGGGTGGCATTAGTCCTTTCTCCTCCATTTTCATCTTTCTTCCATCCTAGCATTAAGATTTCCCAATTTCATATTGTAAACATTTCTCATGTCATTTTATTCCTTCTTTCTTACCCCTACCACTCTTATAACCACTCCCTTTGAATACTGCTGAAGTTTCTAAACAGTCTTAGTTCTAGTTGTTTTTTTTTAATCTCTCAAAGCCATTATCTTGCTGAGTGCCAAAGGAATCAGCCTAATCCACAAATCTGTCCTCATCCTCCTCTTGAATATCATCATTCAAAAGGTCTTCATTGCTGCAAGGAGGAACTCAGCTCCTTAATTTGACACCAGTGTTCTCCATCACACAACCATTGCTTAAGTCTCTGGATTCAACTTTCACTACTCCCTGACTCCTATGTATTTTTTTAAGTTTTTATTTAAATTCCAGTTAACATACAGTGTAATATTAGTTTCAGGTGTAGAATATTGTGATTCAGCAATTACATACATTACCCAGTGCTCATCACAAGTGCACTCCTTAATCCCCATCACCTATTTAACCCATCCCAACCACCTATCTCCCCTCTAGTAACCATTAGTTTGTTCTCTATAGTTAAGAGACCAGTTCTTGTTTTGTCTCTCTCTATCTCTCTCTCTTTTTTTTTTCCTTTGCTCATTTGTTTCTTAAATTCCACATGAATCATAAATTCATGATTTCATGAGTGAAATCATATGGTATTTGTCTTTCTCTGACTTATTTAGCTTAACATAATACTGTCTAGCTCCATCTGTGTTATTGTGTGTGTGTGTGTATGTATACACCAATTTCCTTATGCATTCATCAGTTAATAGACATTTGGGCTGTTTATTTTTAGCCGTTCTGATTGGTGTGGGGTAATATCTCATTGTAGTTTTGATTTGCATCTCCCTGATGATAAATGATGTTGAACATCTTTTCATGTGTATATCGCCCATCTGTATGTCCTCTTTGGAAAAATTTATATTCATGTCTTCTGCCCATTTTTAATTGGGTTATTTATTTTTGGGGTGTTTTGTTTTATAAGTTCTTTATATATTTTGGATACTAACCCTTTATCAGATATGTCGTCTGCAAATATCTTCTCCCATTCCATATGTTGCCTTTTAGTTTTGTTTATTGTTTCCTTCACTGTGCAAAAGCTTTTTTATTTTGATGTGGTCCCAATAGTTTATTTTTGATTTTTGTTTCCCTTGCCTTAGCAGACATATCTAGAAAGAAGCTGCTATGGCCAATGTCAAATGGTTACTGCCTGTGTTCTCTTTTATGGTTTCAGGGCTCATAGTTAGATATCTCATCCATTTTGAATTTGTTTTTGTGTATGGCGTAAAAAGTGGTCAAGTTTCATCTTTTTGCATGCTGCTGTAAAGTTTTCCCAGAGCCATTGGTTGAAGAGACTATATTTTTTTCTATTGGATATTCTTTCCTATTTTGTCAAAGATTAATTAACCATGTAATGGTTTCATTTTGGGGTTTTCTATTCTGTTCTGTTGATCTATGTTGATCTGTGTGTCTATTTTTGTGTCACTACCATACTATTTTGATCATTACAGCTTTGTAATATAACTTGAAGCCTGGAATTGTGATGCCTCCAGCTTTTTCTTTTCAAGTTAGCTTTGGCTATTTAGGGTCTTTTGTGGTTGCATACAAATTTTAGGATTGTTTGTTCTAGCTCTGAAAAATACTGTTTGTATTTTGAAAGGGATGCATTAAAGGTGTAGATTGCTTTGGGTAGTGCAGACAATTTAACAGTATTTGTTCTCTCAATCCATGAGCAAGGAATGTCTTTCCATTTGTTTGTGTCATCTTCAATTTCTTTCATCAGTGTTTTATAGTTTTCAGAGTACAGCTCTTTCCCTTCTTTAGTTAGGTGTATTCCTAGGTATGGTATTATTTTTAGTGCTATTGTAAATGGGATTATTTTCTTCATTTCTCTTTCTGCTGCTTCATTAATGGTGTATAGAAATGCAACAGATTTCTATACATTGGTTTTGTTACTGAACTTTTTAAAAAATCAGTTCTAATAGTTTCTTTGTGAAGTCTGGGTTTTCTACATATAGTATCATGTCATCTGTAAATACTGAAACTTTTATTTCTTCCTTGCTGATTTGGAGGCCTTTTATTTCTTTTTGTTGTTTGATTGCTGTGGCTAGAATATTCACTATGTTGAATAAAAGTGGTGAAAGTGGACATCCTTGTCTTGTTCCTTACCACAAGGAAAAGTTCTCTATTTCTCCCCATTTAGGATGATATTATCTGTGGGGTTTTCATATATGGCATTTATTATGTTGAACTATGTTCTCTCTAAACCTACTTTATTGAGGGTTTTTTTTTATAATGAATAGATGTTATACTTTATGAAATACTTTTTCTGCATCTATTGAAATGATCATATGGTTATCCTTCCCTTATTGATAGAATGAATAATGTTGATTGATTTGTGAATATTAAACCACCTTTGCATCACAGGAATAAATCCCACTTTATCATGGTGAATGATGTTTTTAATGTATTGAATGTTGAATTTGGTTTGCTAGTATTTTATTGAGGATTTTTATATCTATGATCTTCAAGGATAGTGGCTTGTAAGTTTTTGTTTTATTTGTTTTTTGTCTTTTGTTTTGTTTTTATAGTGTCATTAGCTCATTTGGTGTCAGGATAATTCTAGCTTCATAGAATGAATTTGGAAATTTTCCTTCCTTTTCTATATTTTGGAATAGTCTGAGATAAATAAGTATTAACTCTTTCTAATTTTTTATAGAATTCATCTGTGAAAACTTCTAGCCCTAGACTTTTGTTTGTTGAGAGTTTTTTTGCTGGTTATTGGTCTGTTAAAATTTTCTATTTCTTCCTGATTCCTTTTGGTAATGTCTGTATTTCTAGGAATCTATCCATTTCTTTTAAGTAGTAAAATTTGTTGGCATATCTTTTTACATGATATTCTCTTATAATTGTTTGTATTTCTGTGGTGTTGGTTATTATTTCTCCTCTCTTATTTGTTATTTTATTTATTTGGGTCCTTTCTCTTTTCTTTTTGATAAGTCTGGCTAGAGGTTTATCAATTTTATTGTTTTTTTCAAAGAACAAGATCCTTGGTTTTTTAGTTTCTATGTAATTTTTTTCTCTTCTATCTAATATTCATAATTCCTTTCCTTCTGCTGGCTTTAGGCTTTGTTTGTCATTCTTTTCTATCTTCTTTAGATGTAAGGTTAGGTTGTTTATTTGAAATTTTTCTTGCTTCTTGAGGTTTCCCTGTATTGCTATATATTTGCGTTCTAGGACTGCCTTTGCTGCTTTGTGTTTTCATTTTCATTTGTTTTCATGTATTTTTTACATTTCTTCTTTGATTTCCTGGTTGATCCCTCCATTGTTTAGTAGCATGTTATTGAACCTCCATGTATTTATAGTCTTTCCATATTTTTTTCTTCTGGTTGACTTCTACTTTCATAGCACTATGGTCAGAAAATGTGCATGGTATGGCTGTAATCTCTTTGTATTTGTTGAGGCCTGTTTTGTGACCTAACATGTGATGTATTCTGGAGAATGTTCCATCTGCACTTGAAAAGAATGTGTATTCTACTGTTTGAGATATATTCACTAAATGCTGTGAATGTATCTGTTAAGTCCATCTGGTCCAATGTGCCATTCACTTATTCTTTTTTTGTTAAGACTTTTTTGTTTATGTATTTGTTTTTTTAATGTTTATTTATTTTTGAGAGAGAGAGAAACAGTGTGAGCGAGGGAGGGTCAGAGAGAGAGGGAGACACAGAATCTGAAGCAGGCTCCAGGCTCTGAGCTGTCAGCACAGAGCTTGATGTGGGGCTTGCACTCACAAACTGTGAGATCATGACCTGAGCTGAAGTCGGACGCTTAACTGACTGAGCCACGCAGGCACCCCTGTTTGTTTATTTTTTGACAGAAAGAGAGGAGTGCAAGTGGGGCACGGGCAGAGAGAGAGGGAGACAAAGAATCTGAAGCAGGCTCCAGGCTCTGAACTGTCAGCATAGAGCCCAATGTGGGGCTTGAACCCACAAGCAGTGAGATCATGACCTGAGCCACTCAGGTGCCCCAGCCAGTGTGCCATTCAAAGCCAGTGTTTCCTTGTTTTTCTGTTTAGATAATCTGTCCATTGAAGTAAGTGGGGTGTTAAAACCCCCTACTATTATTGTATTATTATTAATAAATTTCTTTATGTTTGTAATTGTTTTCTATATTTGGGTGCTCTCATGTTGAGTCTCTGACTTATATTTGTATTCCAGAAATGTCCAACTGCTTATATTTCTTTGCACATAGCCTAGAAAAGTTTGTGTCATGCACTTAAAGCATATTGGATTAGACTAGTATCTGGGCTTTAGAGTTGAAGAACTGATTTCAAATCCTAGCTCTACTGGTTATCTGACAATATTCACCTATTTCTTGAAATCTCAGCTTCCTCATCTGTAAACTAGGAATAGTCATATCTTTTCCACCACGTGTTCTGGAAGTTAAATGAGATCATGCTAGCAAGGTGCAGTGTAGTGCATTGGCCAATTGAAAATGACAGTTCTGTTGTTTGTCTTTTCTGTCTGGAATGTCTTTTTATTAGTTAGGGTTTCCCAGAGAAACAAAACCCCTGGGATAGATATAGATATATAGAAAGAGATTTACTAAGAGAGACAGGTTCTTGTGATTATGGAGGTTGAGAATTACCATACCCGCCATCTACAAGTTGGAGGCCCAGGAATGTCAGTGGTATTATTCTAATCTAAACCCAAAGGCTTGAAAAACAGACAGCCAATGGTATAAATCCTAATCTGAGTCTGAATGCCAGAGAATCTGAGCACTGATGTCTAAGGGCAGAAGATGGATGTCTCAGCTCAAGCAAAGCATAATTTGCTCTTTCTTTGCCTTTTTGTTCTAGTCACACACTCAACAAATTAGATGATGTCCAACAAATTAGATGATTGATCTTCTTTGCTTAGTCTACAGATTAAGTGTTAATATCTTCCAGAAACACCTTCACAGACACACCCAGATATATTTTTTTTCTCAGCTTTCTGGGCATTCCTAAGCACAGTCAAGTGGACACAGAAAAATAACTATAACAGCATTTTCCTCCTATCTCTAGTCTGGATTATATTTCTTCTGTGCTATGACAGTACCTGACTCAGTCCTTTATTATCACATTTTAACATTTGCTATAGACTTAATGTTTCTGTCTCCTCAGTGTTTATATATTGAAGCTCTAATCCCCAGGGTAATGGTGTTTAGAGATGAGGCCTTTGGGAGGAAATTAGGTCTAGATAAGGTCATGAAAATAGAACCCCCATGATGAGATTTGTGCTCTTATAAGAGGAAGAAACCAGAACCTTCTGTTTCCACCATGTGAAGATGTGGCATGAAGACAGCCATCTGAAAACCAGGAGGAAGTCCTTTTCTGATACTGAATTTGCCTCCACCTTAATCTTGGACTTCCCAACCTCAAGAAGGGAGAAATAAAGGTTTGTTCTCTAAGCCACCCAGTCTAGAGTATTTTGTTATAGCAGCTCAAACTAAGACAACACTGTGTTACTTTTTTTTTCTTTATACATTTAAATCCCCACTTAACTGCAAAAATTGCACCTGTTCATATGTTTAGACTTCATATATGGTGCCTGGCCCAGAACTAAGTATTCTGTGAATATTTTTGAATTAATAAATAAATGAATGAACACTGGAAATGCTGTCCTGCAAAAGAGGAAGTTGATTCATTCTCTGTTGCCACAGATGACGTAATGTTGAAAAGTAAGGAGACAGCTACAGTTTTCTAAAAAGAGCAATTACTGGGTATCAAGAGCTATGCAGAAGATGTTATCCCTTTTTACAAATGAGTAATTTCAAGTTTAAGAAAGGCTAAACTAAGCTGTTCGTTGTGTCATGGGTAGGAAGTGGAAAGTTTGAAACATAATGCTTATATTCAGATATTAAAAGTCTATGAATGGGTCTTCTTTTCTATGGTACTTCTAGCACACAAGCAAAAATTTTTATACTAATAAGATTTCTAGGAAATCATTTGTCTTCTTTAGGAAACCTCCAAGGAAAAAAATGAAAAACCAACAGGAATCAAGTGTTTCTATTTTAATAGTCTTCCAACAAGGTAGTTAAAACAATGTAGAAATCTGTGAGTTTAGATTTAGCAAATTATTTATCCTAAACTAAGGAGATGTTAGCAAAGTAGGAAGAAAAATCCTACATATTACAGATTTTAAGTTGAAAACGTTGGCACTTCGTGCTTCCAGAGGTAGTAGATATGCAGATAGACTACACTTGAACACCAGAAGTATTTTTTCTCCCAAAATATCAACCTTTATCTGATAAATATTGAGGAGAAAATAAGTTTAAGATACAATGAAGGTGAAAAATAAAATAAAAACCTCTGATGTCCATATTATACAGGTATCATTTTATCAAGTTATCAACATTTCCAGAGAAACAACATAGAAAGTTGGATTTTAACAGAAATAAGCCCCGAGTTAAGAAAATGCTCATTATGAAGTCACTTATAGAATAAAGAAATCAGGATCTTTCATTGAGTCTTATATTTTGGGGGGTTTTATGCATGTAAGTATATTTTTCCAATAAAATATTACTTTCGATATCCAATAATGAATGTCTAATTACTACAGTATAAATTCTGTCAAAGTCATTTAAGCTGCTCAAAGACCAGGAGATACCCAGTGAACTGCCACTTAAAGTATGATGTATGGAACAGCAGGAATGGTATCCCCTAGAAGCTTGTTAGGAATGCAAACTCTTAGATTAGACCCCGGATACATTGAATCCTGTTCTGAGGCACCTCATTTAGTTATGGCCTCAATTTTCCTTCCCTTCTGTCTAGATGTTTCTATATTATATAGGTTCTCCCCACAACTGGCAGATTTCTGTACCTGATTTTTAAATGAACTCTTTGGAAAGAATATGCAATTGATTTTAGTTATAATTAAATGTGGTGGGCTCCAGGGATACTGCATGAAAGGCACATAGATCTCTTTGCATTCTGTAGTTCACAGATTCACTTTTTCAAATGCCTATTTTGAGATCAGATCTGGAGATGTGTATACAACATGCCAACACAAATTGAAAGGTAAAAAAAAAAAAATCCAGCATAAGTTTTCTTTGGTGTGGTACATGATACTAGGCACTATTACAGACTCCTTTTGTCTTCAACCTTCTGGAGTTAGCATAAGATTCGGTGTTATGAGGAATCAGGTCACTGCTCTGGCAAGAAATATGATCTGCAGTATGACTCAGAGCTCAACAGAAAATGATCCCTCTCACTTTAATCTCTGCAGCTTTGAGCTGGCTATACCATCTGTATCAGTCAAATGTTACTGTGTAACAAACACAGCAAATATAATTTATTAGCTCCTGACTCAGTGAGTAAATGATTTGGACAGGGATCAGTTGAGCCTTGCCTGGGTTCACTCAATCCACTGCAATTAGCTTGTGAATCATAGGAGAGTCGATTGATCCTGGATGGCCTATCTGTGTCTGGCTATTGGCTAGGGCGAATATGCTGCATGTAATTTAGCAGGCTAACTCAAGCTTTTTCACATGGCAAATGGGTTCCAGAAACAGTAAGTCCCAGGGCACAAGCACTTTTCAAGCTTCTGCTTGCATCATGCTTGCTAATGTTTTACTAGCTAAACCAAGTTACAATGCCAAATCCAGATTAAAGGAGTAAAAATAAAGATTTTCTCACTTGATAATAGACATTGTAAAATGCTGTGGCATTTTTTTTTACTCAATTTACCACCTTATCTCTCTATTCCAAAATAATGAATAGGTGTTACAAAGTTGTACCTCTTTCTATGTAAGCCCATTTCTGTTCTCAGAAGAGAACCACATGTCAGTGAAACTATTATTGGGCAGAAATGCCATAAGAGCTCTAAGACCATAGAATATTGTGGGGAACAGGTGGCATGATTTTGAGCTAGATCAGGAAAGGGCACTTTGTTATTTACTCTGAAAGTCCACTTCCCTGCTTTTACTCTGGGAAATTTGCATTTGTTGAGTGGATTTCTATTTTGACTTGTTTATTTCACTTCTGTTGCTTCAATAAAATCTGCACCTGTTTGTTCTGGCATGGAGAGCAGCTGTCTGATCCGTAGCAGTATTTCCCACCTGAGTAGCTGAGCTGTCTCTCAGCGGCAGACACCTTTGTCAGCGTTGGTGGGAAATGAGCATCTTGGCTAATTTGGGTGCTTCCCTTTGGACTTAGTCAAACAGGACAGAACAGGAAGTGCTTGACTTCCAAATTCATACTGTGAGAAGTATCCTAAGACACACAGTGGGTGAGAACAAAGTCAAAGAGGAAGTGGGTGGTGCATGATATGAAGAAGAATTAATAATTGATGTGAATTATGAGGTAGATAGAAGAAAATATACCAAGGGACTTTGATTGTGTCACAGTAACCATGTAAATAAAACTTTTGTAGTTGATATAATGAAATATACTTGATAATATGTGAATATTTTTTTCTGATTGTTGCTATATACCTGATATATTGATATATCAAATTACCTGATCAACATAACAATGGGGATTATAATTTGGGTTGTTTTTGAGATTTTTCCATGTTATTGCATGTATCAGTAGTTTATTCCTTTTTATTGATGAGTAAATGCTCATATTGTATGAATATCCCACAATTTTTTTCCATTATCAACTGAGATTTATGTTCTTTCTAGTTTTTGGCTAATCTGAATAAAATTGCTATGCATAATTATTTATGAATTTTTTATATGTAAATTTTAAGTTCTGTCAAGTAAGTAAGTATCTAGGAGTAGAATTTAGGTTATATAAGAAATGTATAACCAACTTTTCAAGAAGCTGCCATACTACTTTCCAAAGTGATTGTACAATTTTTCACCTTTACCAGCTATGTATGAGAGCCTTGCTTGCTCTGTGTCATTAATTATACTTGACGTTGCTACTCTTTTTGATTCTGGTTATTCTACTAAGTATGAATTAGTATCTTATAGTAGTTTTTTTTTCCTATGCGTGTTTTGGTGTATTTACTTTTGATAGTTTTATATCTGTTACATATATGTTTTTAAAATTTTAATTCTGGTATAGTTAACATATATTAGTTTTATGTTTATAATATAGTGATTCAACAGTTCTCTACATTACTCAGTGCTCATTATGGTAAGTGTACTCTGACTCCCCCTTTTCTATCTCACCAATCCCCTCCCCCCCACCTTCCCTCTGGTAGCCATCTGTTTGTTCTCTATAGTTAAGAGTATGTTTTTGTTGTGTCTCTTTTTTTTCTTTGTTTATTTTGTTTCTTAAATTCCACAGGTGAGTTAAATCATATGGTATTTGTCTTTCAAAGAGGAAATCAAAAAATACATGGAGACAAATGAGCATGAAAACACAGTGGTCCAAAATTTTTGGGATGGAGCAAAAGCTATTCTGATGCAGAAGTTTATAGCAATACAAGCCTACCTCAGGAAGCAAGAAAAATCTCAAACAACCTGTCTTTCTACTTAAATGAGCTAGAAAAAGAACAAACAAAACCCCAAACCAGTAGAAGGAAGAAAATAATAAAGATTAGATCAGAAATGAATAAAATAGAGAAATAGAAAATAGAAACTAAAAAAAAAAATCAATAAAATCAGGAGCTAGTTCTTTGAAAAGATAATAAAATTGATAACCTTTAGCCCAACTCATCAAAAGAAAAAAAGTAATGAGAGATAAGACTCAAACAATATTCTACCCAACATTTGAAGAAAAGTTAGTACCTACTCTCTCAAACTAGTCTAAAAAATAGAATAGGAAGGAAAGCTTCCAAATTCATTCTATGAGGCCAGAATTACCCTGATACCAAAACCAGATAAAGACTACCCTAAAAAAAGAGAACTCCAGGCCAGTATCTCTAATGAACATAGGTGTAAAAATCTTCAATAAAATATTAGCAACCTGAATCCAACAATACATCAAAAAAATCATTCACCATGATCAAGTGGGATTTATTCCTGGGATATAAGAGTAGTTCAATATTTGTAATTCAATCAATGTGATAGATCATATCAATAAAAGAAAGGATAAAAACCATATCATTTCCACAGATGTAGATATGCATTTTAATGATCATTAACTATTTTGAGCTTATTTTCATTTAATTAATGGTCATTTTATATCTTCCTTCAAATATTTTGTGAATTTTTTATTGAGTTGTCTGTCTTCATTTTATTAAGTCGTAAGGTTATAGATTTGCATAAATTGCTTTACCACTTGTAAGAGAGTGTGTATATATGTATGTATGTATGTATGTATATATATATATATATGTATGTGTGTATATATATATGTGTGTGTGTGTATATATATATATATATATATATATATATATATATATGTATACAGTCAACCTTAAAATAGCCAGTTAGTTTGCTAACAAAATGAGTTTGTCGGCAATAGCAGAGGAATTGCTATTTAAGACATGCAAACTATGGCCAACTATAAGCAAGTCTGGAGAACAAAGGAGTGTTCTTAGAGGAAAGGAAGAAGTTAGGAGAATTCGGTGTTGTGGTAGTTTCTCATTGGCTGAGTTGCAGCATTCTTATTGATTGGGTTGTTTCTGAGCAAGGAGAAAATCTTCCTTTTGCTGGGATAATAAAGTAACCTTGACAAGTGGTATATGAGTGAGAGATCCCCCTTCAGGACTTTCTGAATCCATTTTGAATGAAGTTTTCCTTTACTCATTTTTGCAAAATATATATATATATATACATATATATATATATATATATATATATATATATATACATACACATACATATATGTGACAAATCTTTTCTAATGGTCTTGACTTGCCTTTTCTTCTTTCCTCAATGATGTCATTGGCAGTGTAGAAATTTTAAACTTCAATGGAATTCATCGTATTACTTTTTTAATACTGCTTTTTGTCTCTCAAGAAACCTTTGCATAATACAACGCTGAAAAATTTTTTCCTGTGCTCTCTTCTACAAGGTTTGCAATTTTAGCTTTTGTGTTTAATTCTATATTGCATTTCAGGTTACTTTTTATGTAGAGTGTGAGGGTGGAGTCAAAGTTCTGTCTTTAAACAAATATCCAGTCTTGGCAGAACGCTTTATTGAAAAGACTGTATTTTCACCATTGAAATTTATCGGCACCTTTGCCAAAAATCAATTGGCCATATATGTGCTGATTGTTTCCTCAAGTCTCTATTTTCTTCCACTGCTCTAGCTTCATACCTGTTCTGGCTTCAACTGCTGACACGTTTTGATAATTACTTGAAATCAGCTTAAAAGCTTCCATTTTTTTCCTTCTTTTTCATAATTGTGTTGGCTATTGTGCAGTCTGTGAGATACCTTGCTAAATTTGCTTATGCAATCAAGAAGTTTGTTTTTTTATGTTCCTCAGAATATTCTACAGAGTCAATCATGTCATCTGTAAGTACATTAACATATGTCTTCCTGTCCTAACTTCATGTTTCTTTATTACTTTTTCTTTCTTTCTTACATTTCCAGTACCGTAGTTAATAAAAGTGGTGAGAATGAGCAGTATCTTTGCCTTGTTCCTATTTCTAAGGGGGGAAACATTGTCTTCAACCATTAAGGATGATATTAGCAATAGTTTTTTTTTTCTTTAAATGCTGTTTAGTTGGAGAGGCTTCTTTCTTTTGCTAGTTTTCTTAAAAATGTTCTCATGAATTGGTGTTGAGTTTGAGATGACTATTTGACTATTCTCTTTAGTTCTGTTATGGTAGTGAGTTACATGGATTGAGTTTTAAATGTTGAACCATCCTTGCATTAGTGCCATCAATTGCATTAGGAAATGATGTGTAATCCTTTTACATATGTTGCTGGATTCAATATTATAATATTCTGGATTTAATTTGCTAACATTTTGTTGAGAAAACAGTTTGCAATATTATTTGGAGACTTTTTAGTTTTAGTCTGATGATTTTCTCCTTATGTAATATCTTTGTCAGGTTTTATATTTAAGTTATGTTGGCTTTATAAGATGAGTTGAGAATGTTTCTTCTGCCTCTGGTTTATAAGGAGCTATATTTGCATTTCCCTGATGATAAGTGATGTTGAGTATCTTTTCATGTGTCTGTTGGCCATCTGTATTGTCTTCTTTGGAGAAATGCCTGTTCAGTTTCACTGACCATTTTTTAATTGGATTATTTATTTATTTATTGTTTTGGTGTTAAGCGTTAGAAGTTATTTATATATTTTTGGATATTAACCCAATATCAGATATATCATTTGCAAATATATTCTTCCATTCAGTAAATTGCCTTTTTGCTTTATTGATTCCTTCATGGTGCAAACACTCTTTACTTTGGTGTAGTTCCAATAGTTTAATTTCGCTTTTGTTTCTATTGACTAAAAAACCTATCTAGAAAAATGTTTTTATGGCAAAGAAATTACCGCCTATGTTTTCTTCTAGGAGTCTTATGGTTTTAGGTCTCACATTTAAGTCTTTAATCCATTTTGAACTTATTTTTGTGTCTGATATAAGAAAATTGTCCAGTTTTATTCTTTTTTCACTTAGCTGTCCGGTTTTCCAGCATTATTTATTGAAAAGACTATCTTTTCCCCATTGTATATTTTTGCCTTCTTTATTATAGATTGACCATTTAAGCATGGGTTTGTTTTGGAGGATCTCTATTCTATTCTATTGCCTTATGTGTTTGTTTTTGTGCCAGTACCATATTGTTTTGATTACTACAACATGGTAATATATCTTGAAATGTATGACTGTGGTATTTCCAGCTTTGTTCTTCCTCAAGATTGCTTTGGATATTCAGGGTCTTTTGTGGTTCCATAGAAATTTTAGAATTAATATAGTTCTGTGAAAAACGCTATTGGTATTTTGACAGGGATTACATTAAATCTTTACTTCATAATATACTTCTGGTATTGAAAAAGCTCCCATAACAGCTTTTTATTTCAATATATTTATGTCTTTAGATATCAAGTGCATCTCTCATAAATAACATATAGTTTACTCTTGCTATTTCACTCTTGACATTTTCTTCATTTTAATCATTCTTTAGTCTGTTTACATTTAATGTCATTATCTATGTGATTGGGTTTGAGTGTGCCTCATTGTTACTTGTTTTTCACTTTTCCATTTTTTTATTCCTCTCTTTCTCCCTTCTTGACTTCTTTTAGTTATCAAATCAAAATCAAATAAAAGCAAAAAGTTATTTTACTTCATTTTATTTTGTCTGTTTCTTATCTTTTCCTTATTTTATTATTTGCTGTAGGTCTCAAAATTTTCATTCTTGTCAAAGGCCATTCAGAATCCATATTATTTACCACCTCATACTTCTTTCTTTATACCTGACACTGCACATTTCCTACTAAATATTGTCCACTTTAAACAGTATATTTCCATTTATTCACCACTCTTTATTTTTGCTATCATTGTTATCTTTTCCTTGTACATCTATTACAAAGCCTCTCTCACCAATGTTATTCTTATATCTTTTTTTTACTTTATTTATTTATTTATTTATTTATTTATTTATTTATTTATTAATTATTTTGAGAGAAATACAGTGTGAGTAGTCAAGGGTCAGAGAGCGAATCCCAAGCAGGCTCCACACTGCCAGCAAACAGTTGGGTGCAGGACTTGAACCTATGAAGAAGCCATGAGGTCATGACCTGAGCCAAAACCAAGAGTCTAATGCTTAACTAATTGAGCCATCCATGCACCCCTTTCTTATATCTTTAAACAATCATCTTTAAAAGAAATTACAAGAACAAAAAGGATTTTATATTTATCTGTTTGTAATGTCCTATGTTCTTCATTCCTTCCTTAGAACTGATTTCCTTTTTCTCATAACTTTTTATGGTTATTTATGAGAAGTCAATAATAACTTGGCCTGTAGTTTTCTTATCTTGTAAAGTCTTTGTCTGGTTGTGGTATTAGGGCAATGCTTGCCTCATAGGATAAATTAGAAAGTATTCTTTCTGATTTTTCTTCTCAGTGATGTTGTGGAGAATTGGTACAACTTTTCTGATGGTAGAATTTACCAGTGAACTCCTTTTGGCCTAATGCTTTCTATTTTGGAAGGTTATTAATTATTGATTCATTTTCTTAATTGATATAGGCCTATTTAAATTGTCTGTTTTTTCTTTTATCAGCTTCAGAGATTGTGTCTTTCATCTCTTTAGGTCCATTTCATCTAAGTTAACAAATTTGTGGACATGGAGTTGTTCATGGTATTCCTTTACTATACTTTTAATGTCCATGGGATCTGTCATAATGTCCCCTCTTTCATTTTTGATATTAATAATTTGTGGCCTCCCTCATTTTTTTCTTAGATGGTCTGTCTAGTTGTCTTGTTGATTTTATTAAACTTTCTAAAAACAACTTTTGGTTTTGTGGATTTTCTATTGACTTTCTGTTTTTAATTTCATTGTCTTATGTTGTAATTTGTGTTATTTATTCTGCTTACTTTGGGTCTTATTCGCTCTTCTTTTTCTAGTTTCCTAAGATGTAAACTTATTGATTTTACATCTTTTTTTTTCTTTTATAATATATACATTTAATGCTACAAATATCCATCAAAACACTACATTTGCTGCATTCCATAAATTCTGATAAGTTGTGTTTTCCATTTCATTTAACTTAAAGCTTTTTAAATTTCTCTTGAGATTTCTTCTTTGATCTATGTGTTACTTAGAAGTATGTTGTTTAATCTCTCAAGGATTTTGGAATCTTCCAGCTATCTTTCTATTACTGATTTCAAGTTTAAATACATTGTGTCCTTACAGCAGACATTGTATGATTTCTGATATTTTAAATTTGTTATTATGTATACATTTATAAAAGTATGTTTTGTTTTGGTGAATGTGCCATGTGAATTTGAGAATAATGTGTACTCTACTGTTGAATGATGTAATCTGTACATGTCAGTTATATCTAATTGATTGATGGTACTGTTCTGTCAACTATATTCTTACTGATTTTCTTCCTGTTCGATCTATCAATTTCTAATAGAAGATTGTTGAAATTCCAAGCTATAATAATGGATTTATCTATTTGTCCATGTAGTTTCATTAATTTTTATTTCATGTATTTTGACACTTTTAGGTACATATAAATTAAAAGTTGTTATGTCTTTTTGGATAACTGACCTCTTACTCATTAGGTAATACCTCTCATTATCCTTGATAGCTTTTCATGTCTGAACTCTGCTGTATCTGAATTTAATACAGCTACTCTTGATTTCTTTGATTAGTTGTTAACATAATATATTTTTCTCAGTTCATTTATTTTTTTAACCTATGTGTCTTTATGTTTAAAGTACATTTTTTTGTGGGGTGCCTGAGTGGCTCAGTCAGTTAAGCATCCAACTGCTGATTTCAGCTCAGGCCATGATCTCATGGTTCATGGAAGAGAGACTGCTTGAGATTTTCTCTTTCTTTTCTTTCTTTCTTTCTTTCTTTCTTTCTTTCTTTCTTTCTTTCTTTCTTTCTTTCTTTCTTTCTTTCTTATCTTTCTCCCCTCTCTGCCCTTCCCCCACTCACACTCTCTCAAATAAAATAAACTTTAAAAAATAAAAATAAAATAAAGTAGGTTTCTTGTATGCAACATGTTGTTAGGTCTTACTTTTTGGTCCACTCTGAAGATCTTTGTCTTTTATTTATTTATTTATTTATTTATTTATTTATTTATTTATTTATAAACATTTTTTCATTTTTGAGATAGAGAGAGACAGAACATGAATGGGGGAGGGTCAGAGTGAGAGGGAGACACAGAATCTGAAACAGGCTCCAGGCTCTGAGCTGTCAGCACAGAGCGCGACGCGGGGCTCAAACTCACGGACCACGAGATCATGACCTGAGCCGAAGTCGGACGCCCAACCGACTGAGCCACCCAGGCGCCCCAAGATCTTTGTCTTTTAATTGGTACATTTGGACCACTGACATTCAGGTGATCATTGGTATAGCTGGATTAATATCCACCGTATTTTTTTACTTTTACATTAGTTGCTTTTGTTATTTAGTTTCTATTTTTGTCTTTTATTCTTTCTCTGCCTTCTGTGGTTTTAACTGAGCATTTCATATAATTCAATTGCCTTTTCCTTGTTAGCATATCAGTTGCATTTCTTTTTACCTTTTTTACTTTTAGTGGCTGCCATAGAGTTTGCAATGTATACCTACAACTAATCTAAGTCCCCTTTCAAATAACACTATATCCCTTCATGGGTCATGTGAGTATTGTATAATAACAAAATAATCCAAATTCCTCCCTTTTATCCCTTGTTTTATTAATGTCATTAATTTCACTTATGTATAAGTGTGTATGTATACACACACTCTTATATTCAAGTATTATATATATAGTTTTTGAACAAACTGTTTTCTGTTTTTTAAGAATAAGAAAAAAATGTTTCCATTTTATTTTTTTTTTCATTTATTCCTTCTTTAATTCTCTTCCTTACTTTATGTAGATCTGAGTTTCTTATCTATATCATTTTATTTCTCTCTAAAGAACTTCTAACATTTCTTGAAAGGCATTCTTGGGAGCAAATTTTTTAAATTTTTGTTTGTTTGAGAAAATCTTTATTTTTTTATTTTGAAGGATAATTTGACAGGGTATAGAGTTCTTGCTTGGTGTTGTTTTGGGTTTTTTTTTTTTTTCTCTGTCAGCATTAAAGTATTTCACCTCACTTTCTTCTTGCTTTCATGGGTTTTCAGGAGAAGTTTGATTTAATTCTATCTTTGCTCATGTATACGTAAGGTGTATATCTTACCTGTCTTCTTCCGGGATTGATTCTTTTTTGTTTTTACATAGTTTGAATATTATATGCCTAGATGTTGTTGTCTTTTGTGTGAGGGGGGAGGGCTGTGGCATTTGTTCTGCTTTGCGTTCTCTGCACTTCCTCAACTTATAGTTTAATATCTGATATTAATTTAGGGGAAATTTTTGGTCATTATTGTCTTAAACTTTTCTTCTGTTTCTCTATTTCCTCTCCTTAGAGCATTTTCTTGATGTGTATGGTGCACTTTTTGTAGTTGTCCCAGAGCTCTTCAGTAGTCATTTGTGGCTTTGGTCCTTTTCATAATTGTTTTTTTTTTTTTTTTCTCTTTGCTTTTCAGTTTTGGCAGTTCCTATTGGTATATCCTCAAGATCATAGATTCTTTCTTCAGCTCTGTCCAATCTACTAATAAGCCTATCAAAGGCATTCTTCCTGTTACAGTGTTTTTTTATCTCTAGCATTTCTTTTTGGTTCTTTCTTATAATTTCCATCACTCTTTTTACATTGTTCATCAGTTATAGCATACTGTCTACTTAATCCATTAGAGCCATTAGCATATTATTTATAGTGGTTTTAAAATTCTGGTCTAATAATTTTAACATCCCTGCTATATCTAAATCTGCTTCTGACACTTGCTCTATCTCTTTAGATTATGTTTTTTTGTTTGTTTGTTTTGTTTTTTGCCTTTTAGTGTACCTTGTAATTTATTTTCTTGATAGCTGGACATGATGTACTGGGTAAAAGGAACTACTATAAATAAACCTTTAGGAATATGGTTGTGAGGTGTGGGAGGAGTGAGAGCATTCCCTAGTTCTATGATTAGGTTCAGTGTTTCAGTGAGCTTTTGCCTCTGGACTGTGGACTTCAGAAGTGCTCCTCATTTGTTTTTTACCCCCTTAGGTGGGATAGGATCAGTAGAGTGGGCTGTATTTGGATACTTTCCTTCTCCCATGTGAAATACTAGAGCCAAATGGAGTTAATTATGTCCCTTTCCCCACGTCAATTAGGCTCTGATAATATCCCAGCAGGTTAGGCTCTAGTTAACTAGTTTGCCTGTAGGGCCCGGTTGTTAAGAGTAGAGTGCTCTGGTATATTTCAAAATGATTTCATTTCCCCTTTCCCTACCAGAGGCAGGAGATTTTTCTGATATTCACTGTGAGAATATGTGACCAATTCTCCAAACTCATAAGAGCATGGAGGCATCCCTATGACTGAGTTTCCCTAGATATTTAATCATTCAAATTTGTTTTTGTTGAATCTGTAGCAGTTTGTCAATTATTGTTCAGTGTTTTCTTACTCTAGTACTGGTTCCTGCAGAGGTTTCTGCCTGTGAATTTTTGTTCTGTCCCAATGAAAATGTAGAATGCTTCATTCAGAGTGTCAACTTGCTCAAAAACTACATTCAAAAAGTTATAATTGTTCAGTTCTGTTAGATAAAATGCTTTGGCTATTTTAGTACAGAGATAACATATACCATAATCGTAATTAAAATATTGTTTTCTTAAAATGGGATTTACTACATTTTTTTTTCCTTTCGTGTTTTCTCTGGTGGTTTCATGACAACAACTGAAATTAAGATAAATGTGGATTAATTTAAAGAGTATTGATTTTCCCACTAATAACCCATTTATGTAATATACCTGGAAGGGTATACTAACATTTTCTGGCAAAGATACTCAGAGTTTTATCCTTACAGAAGGCCTGTACTTCCTCTCAAAGATGTAATAAATATTTTCCCCTATGTTTTGCCATCATTATGGGATCTGCATATATATATAATATAATATATATATTATAAATATATATATAATATATAAATATATACACATGCTACATATTGAAGCCAATATTGTATACAGATATATGACTAATAAATTATATATTAAGAAATAAAGTCAATTTATTGCACTCCAAAAAATAGAAATAGCAATAACATTTATAAAACTTGGACCATATGTGGTAGATATTAAAATGGATGCAGAGACTGACTGTGTCTTCTATAAGGTTATACATCTCCTAAGTAGTCAATAATGAATTTAAGTCTATTAAATCCCCAAAGCTCTATGTTTTATGAGTTAAAGCCAATTAGAAACCATAAAAGATTGCATGGTCATGAAAAAAAACAAAATCCTTCTCAATTACCTGCTGTTATCATAAAACAAGAACATACTGGGTGGCTTGTCACAGCACTAAGTCATTTTGGCTTAGTGCTGATTCCCAAGCCATATTAATTCTAATAATATTTGGAATGAAAATGATAAATAAGCATCATAAAGTAATTTCAAAGATTAGGATTACTTTATAATAATTTGATCACAAACAGGTTGAAGTGGTTAGTTGTTTAATTTCTAGTGTCATCCTCAACAGAGCCAGGTATTATTCTATACTACACTTCTCTAGGTGATGAAGCAGGCATTTACCAAAGAATTAGCCTCATGAAGAAAAGATTTACCTACTTTATTTGCATTGCCAATATTACATTTATCAGTCCTATTACATCATGGAAATGGTTTAGTTCTCAACTAAGAAATCAAAAAGAATTGTAGTTTCCTTTCTTTTTCTTTTCTTTTCTTTTCTTTTCTTTTCTTTTCTTTTCTTTTCTTTTCTTTTCTTTTCTTTTCTTTTCAGCAAGACACTGAAATATCTTATTTTAGCTTTCAGAGTGGCAATTAACTTACTCAAAGTTAACATTTTGACACATGAACTTTTTTCCATAGTACCTGAAATAAGAGTGAACAAAACAGCCCTTCTCTCCATAATTGCCTTGTAATTACATTGCAAACTTTAAGCATTTACATTTCATCAGCTACAGAGGTAATTACATAATCCTGAATGTCCCTTAAATTCCACCTGTTTTGCTTCTTCTTTTGTTACAATTTAATCTCAAAGCCATTGCTCAAAAAGGATAAAAAGAAAAAAAGATGGCCCAATACCATTTTTCCCCACTTTCTGAATTACGTTTTTTTAATCATTTTCTTGGTATTAATTTTTGAATTTTTTTTCACATCAATTTGTTAATGAGGTTAGTAACCACAAGATTAGGAGAATACTATCTTTCTGGATTTGGGGAGGGGGGGTTGGATCATTACTGTATCATTCAGATAGATTTATTCTAGCATATATTTATTTTAGTATAGGTGTTCTTGTTTAGTTTATTTTTGTTGCATTGGTCATGGTCATCTGGGTTTCCCACCAGGGCCAGATTCCTGGGCATGCAGTCTATGCAATCTCACAGGGCCCATGCTTGGGTTACTGCTCTGCTGTTGTTGTCTTAAAATTCTTAATACTTTTTAAACAGGGAGTCTGCACTTCCATTTTTCACTGGACCTCAAAAATTATGTGGCCAGCTCTGTCACACACACACATACACACACACACACACACACACACACACACACACACACACACACCATCTTAATTATCTTACTCTGCTATAATGAATTACTGGAGATTGGGTGGCTTAAACAACAAACACTTGTTTCTCACAGTTCTGGAGATGGGAAATTTCAGAATAATAGTGTCAGAAGATTTGGTGTCTGGTGAAGCCCTCCTTGGTTTGTATATGGCCACCTTCTTGCTATATCCTCCCATAGTAGAGAGATTGCTCATGTCTTTAGGTCTTTTTTATAAGGTCACTAATCTCATTCATGAAGGTGGGGTCCTCATGACCTAATTACTTTCCAAGTGCCTCAAATTATCATTATAGTTGGGGATTAGGGCTTCAACATATGAATTTTTGGAGAACACAAATATTCATTCCATAGCACATCCACAAAATGATATATGCTATGCTATGGTGTTTAAGGCATGAATCTTAGCATTGATTAAATTAAATTAAGATAATTTGTGTTGCTCTAAAAGCTGTATTGTGGAATAACAAATGAAAATTTCAAACAAATAAATAACTTGCTAGCCTACGCTCTTCATGCTGCTCTGAGAAGGAAGGAAACTAAAAGGAAAGAAGGAAAGAACTAAAGAAAAGCAGGAAAGCTAACTGGTTGATTTAATTTGGTACAACTTACTCATATAGATAAGTGAACTGAGCCCAAACTCAGTCAACAGTGTAAGTGAGCCCACTGGGTTTTTACATATGGTTTTAGTGTTCATATCAAGGCCTAAAATATCTTTGATTTTTACTCTAAGTCACCTGATAAGAAACCTTCTCCTTTATTCTGTGTTCACATGATAATTCAGTGAATTCAAAAGCTTCCTGTATTTTTTATGAGAGATCCTTATGTTTTTACAGAGAAGTACAAACAAATATTGTTTATTTTGTATTTCTATATTATATTCAATTATACTGATATCATTGCATAAGTGCCAAGACTGAGATGTTGCACAGGCAAATTTCTATGTTTTTTGCTTTTCCTTGTGTCTACTACTATCTTGACACTTATTCTACATCCGAAATACATGACGTAAGTTTCCCTCTTTACAGGTTCCTGCAAAAATTGTGGTGAGTAGAAGAGAGGATGCATATCCAAACTTTTAGGATTAAACTTCGTAACCTCTGCATAACCCTGCTTTATCTTGTGTGATGTAAATAACTTACAGAAAGAGTCTATACTTGTAAAATAGTAACTGACCATCATCTTGCCTTCTATACTTGTGAGGAAGATCAGTACCTTTCCTTTGTGTACCTCTAATACCTTATAGAGTTGGGATATGATAGAAAGAAAGGTAAGGCTAGTCTGGCTCACAGAATTTTAAGATATTCTATTGATTCAGTGGCATGTGTCACCAAAATGGATAAAAAATTATTGTTCTGTGTTTTAAGGCTGACTCAAAAAGTGGAAAATTTTCCTGAAACAACCTAAGATAGGCCCCTTTATATGCATTATATTATTTTCTACAATATCTTCCCATTTTTAATCACATTATCATAGCAAAATAACCATAATGCCCTTTTGGGAAACTTCCAGCATCTGATGCAATATTTTATTAAAAAACAAAAGAACACGTGCAAAAATCCTGATGATCATTTACTTTATAAGATCACCCATTTATTTTTATTTATTTTAATTTCTTTTTATAACTTAGGTCTGCTCCCAGGCAAAATAGAATAATAGAGCTGAATTTAACTATCTTCCATTTCCCTCTCCTACTGAGAGAGAAAGAGAGACAGAGAGAGAGAGAAAGACAGAGAGAAAGAGGAAGAGGAAGAGAGAGAATATAAAACTGATTTATAAACACTGGAGGTCAGTCAACAAAAGAGAATGACACCCCCTCCAGATGTGGGAAAGAAGATACATGATTGTCCCAGGTTACTGGCCAGAAATTGTTTCTAGGCCAAAGCACAATGAGGAATAATTTAGGAGAATGTTTGCTATTCTAGAGCTGAGGGAATTGATTTGAGTATCTGTAGAGGTAAAGTTAAAATTCTGAGGACAAAGTACTACGGAGAGAAGTTGAGAGAGAAAATCCCAGAGACGCAGACTACTTGAGCATATTTATCAGTACATACTTGTGAGGAAACTACCCAAGTCCAGGGAAAGAACCAGCTGAACATATTAAAGAGTTTTCAGCACTCACACAAGGCTGGGAGTAGTGTCTGTTACCTCCAGCCAGATTACAAAACCTCATGATTGATAGACTACTGGAGAAATTCCCAGAGGGATCTTGCCTTAGTAGTGGAGAATATTTCATTCTAGACTAAATGCTGCTCAGATCCTGCCTAATCTTAAAAAGAAAACTCCAAAGAGATCAAGCATCCCAGAACAAAGATTAACATTGCTTTTAAAAATATAATATCTAGTATTGAACAAGGTGAAACTCACAATGTCTAGCATCCACTCAAAGATTCCCAGGTATGCAAGTAAATATGAATCATGATGAAAAAATACCAAAACTATTTCAAATCTGTGTTAGTTAGAATTAGCAGAAATATATGAAACAGTTATTAGCTATATATTCCATAACTTAAAAAAAATTAATAGGAGCAGCGCCTGGGTGGCTCAGTTGGTTGAGTGTCTGACTCTTAATTTCACCTCAGTTCATGGTCTCACAGTTCATGAGTTTGAGCCCCACATTGGGCTCTGAGCTGACTGTGAAGCCTGCTTAGGATTCGATCTCTCTCTCTCTCTCTCTCTCCCTCCCTCCCTCCCTCCCTCCCTCCCTCCCCTCTCTTTCTCTCTGCCCCTCTCTACACTCTCTCCCTTTCTCTCTCAAAATAAATAAACTAATTAAAAAAAAATTAAGCAGACACATGGAAAATATAAAAAAAGACCCAGTCAAACTTTTAGAAATGGAAAGCCAGTGTGAGATAAACAATGTGCTAAGTGGGATTAATGACATATTACACATTGCAGAATAAAAGATTAGTAAATTTGGAGATATGACAATAGAAATTATCCAAAATGAAACACATGGAGAAAAAAAATTTAAATGAAAAGAACATCAGTAAACTATGCGCCAACTTTAATTAGTCTATTATACATTTAATTGGAGTCTCTGAAAGAGTGGGCACAAAAATATTTGAGGACAAATGGCCAAAAATATTTTAAATGTTATGAAAGCTATAAACCCAGAGATGCAAGATGTTTAATGAACCTCAAGCATAAGAAACATGAAGAAAACTACACCAATACACATTGTGATGTTTAATTTTTATCTGCCAACTAGATTAGACCATGGAGTATCCAGATATTTGGTCATACATTATTCTGGGTGTTTTTAGAAGGGTATTTTTGGGTAAGATTAACATTTAAATTGTAGTCTAAGCAAAGATTGTCTTCCCTAATGTATGTGGGTCTTCTTAATCAGTTGAAGTCCTTAATGGAATAAAAAAGGCTGATTCTACTCTCAAATAAAAGAGAATTCTTCCTTCCTGACTGCCTTCTAACTAGAACATTGGCTTTTTCATGTCTTTGAACTCAAACTGAAACATTGGCTCTTCCTGGGTCTCCACTGGCCTTTGGACAAGAACCATTGGCTCTCCTGGGTCTCTAGCTTGCTCAATCACCCTGAAGATCTTGGGACTTGTCACCCTCTACAATCATGCGAGCCAGTTTCTCATAATAAGTATCTTTTTCTGTTTCTCTGGAGAACCCTCATTAATAGACTATGATCAAGTTGTCTAAATCCAATAATAAAAAGAAAATTGTAAAAACAGCCAGAGATAAAGGACATGTTACAGAGAGAGAAGCAAAAAGAAGACAGAATATTTTTGGCAGAAAATCCAAACAAGAAGACAGTAGAGCAACATCTTTCAATATTTAAGCCTAGATTTCTATGCCTCTTGAAAATGTATTTCAAAATAAGGCCAAAATAAAAACTCTTTCAACCACACAAAAGTTGAAATAATTAATTTCCACAAGACACATATTACAAGAGATATTAAAGGAGGTAATTCAGGCAGAAGGAAAATGATGCCATATGGAAATAGGGACCAGCACAAAGCAATTAAAAGCACCAGAAATGGTAGCTGCATGGATTGGAAGAACAACTAGAATCATAAAAAATGAAAATTAAACTTTGATTTCTGATTATATTCTCCTAGGAGTCTTACCCAGAATGGGAAATGTCTTTTCCATCTTTATAATTCTCCTTACGTATACAGTATGGTCCTCACAGGGACATTTATCCTAATTTTCTTAATTTGGAAAGATTCCTGACTTCATAAATCTATATACTTCTTGTTTAGCTCAAATTGATTTAGCTCTGATAGCCACTTCTGTTTCTAAAATGGATATTATTGACTTTTTCTTTAGAAGAAGGAACCTATCACATATTGGGTTCAAAGCTCACATATTTCCTTTTATGGCTCTTGGGATGTTCAAGTGTGTCCTTATCACTCAAATGGCTTTTCATGACATGATGTGGCAAACTGCTTTAGGGGACCCACCCTTCATGAGTGAGTCATCAAGTCTTCCAACAGCTTGCAGTAGGGTCTTGGACTAGAGGATAACTGTCTTCTTTGGCCCATACCACCAAATTTTGCATTTCCTCATCTGTAAAGCTGAGGAAATTAACCACGTATTCTGTGAGGTACAAGCTCTTCTAAAGTTCTCCCATGAGAAGCCTTATATATATGATGTGGTTTTGTTGGTCCCAGATATTATTACTGCCTATTGTCATTCTGACTTCTACCTATGTTCTTATCTTTCTTACTGTCCTACAAACACACGAAGTCTCAGAAAGAGAGAGGCAAGACCTTGGCCACATACTCCTCCTGCCTGAGTGTGATGGTATTCCAGTGTGACCAGAACATTTCATCTATATGACTCCCAGCTTATTCTGAAACTCAGAACAAGGCAAGGCCATCTCTGTGTTTGATAGCATATTTTATACCCATGCTGAGGCTCCTTGTAAACATTCTGAAGAATGTAGTAGTGGGGGTTCTGAGCAAGATTTTATGTAAGTAAACTCTGAAAGTTAAATACCAGATTGCTGTAACTTTGAAAATAAATGTGCCCCCAGAACAGAGTGCTTTTCCAAGCATTGCAATGCCCTAATGTTCACACAGTACTGGCAAACTGAGAATTGGGGAAAATAATTAGATATTTGTACATATTATAATCCTTAATTATAAATATATGGTCTGAAAAATTCCCTCTCTTTCTATGATAAAAAAGTTACCAAACACATTTTAAATGTTACACGGAAATTTAAAAATATAATTTCTAAAATATTCTATGAAAGATGGTATTTGAGAAATAGTAGCAACACTTCAAAACTTTTAAGTCACTAGGTTTGCTGTGAAACAAGAGAACCATGTCTAATACTCAGGGACTGAATTGTCTCACATGTATAGAAACAATTTATATTGAATCTATAAGCTATAGCTTATCTTGTTAATATAATGATTAAAATTTAACATATCGTGATAACTAAAAGATGGACATAAATTTTTTAACATTCCTTCCATGGAGAGATAGGGTCTATTTTTCTCCCTTTGAATTTTCTTAAATGTTTATTTATATTTGAGAGAGAGAGAGAGAGTGCAAGCAGAGCAGGGGCAGAGAGAGGGGGACAAAGGATCCAATGTGGGATCTGCACTGACAGCAGCAAGGCTGATGAGGGGCTCAAACTCTCAAACTAAGAGATCATGACCTGAGCTAAAGTCAGACGATCAACCAACTGAACCACCCAAGTGCCCCTATTTTTCTCCCTTTGAATTATACCGGCCTATAACTGCTTTGACCAGTAGAGTATGGCATATGTGATGCTGTCATTGCCAACCTTACAGGACAGTCAACTTCCATCTTGGTGTCTGGAAGACACCATATAAGCTGCCATATAACTAATTTGACCCTCACACCTCCTGCTAAAGAGAGCACATTTAAAGGACACATGGGGAGAGCAAGGAAGATCTAGCCAATCTGGGCAAGCAAAATTTTGAACAAAGTCATCTTGGACCCTCCAGAGTAGCATAGCTACTAGCTGAGTACCATCAAGTAACCTCAGTTGATGGCACATGAAACAAAAAAATTACCTAGCTAAACTCTTCCTGGATTTCTGACATACAAAATTGAGCTAATTTAATAAATATTTAATAAAACATTTAATAAAATGTTTGCTATTTTAAGGCAAAATTTGAAAAACAAAAAGGAATAAAGGGAGGTTATTAAAAAAATAGGGAAAAAAAGATAGAAAAAAAAGGGACTCTCTTCAGCTCAAGATTGTTTCATCATTTCTGCTATACCATTGAGTAAAATTATCTAGAAAGGCTATTCCCTGTGATACCATTGCCTAACAAACCTGCCTTAGAAACATTTGATGCTCCAGGGAGAGGGAGTTTTAACATACCATATTCTAATGGCTAGAGCCCAAGCTTTATAATGTCACATTATAGAAAAGTAATAGATTCAAATTACTTTTGTGTGACAGAAAAACAGGTAAATTCTGTCCAGCAGAAAAGATAATCCCAAAGATTATGGTTTGATTGGACTGTAGACGATTAACAAGTTTTGTGTTTAATTGAACAATCTCAGCATTCTTTTCCTTATTGATTAAATGTGTCAGTTTCTTCCTCCTTGGAAGTACCTTTACTATTCTCTTTAAGTTAAATTAATCTCTGATAAGTACACATCTTAAAATTTTAAATGTAAATTCTCTTCTTGGTCTCCTAAAACCTGCTCCTCCAATCTCTACCTCCTTGACTACCATGCAGAGTATGGATGCTATTATTGTGTTTTATTTTTATTATTTTCCAAAATAAAAAAAGAACAGATTTTTTTGTTCATTCATGTGGAAAATTCAAAGTATAAGACGTTTCAAAGTTTCTTAAACTGTAGCACTCAGTGTAAAATGTAAAACATATTTTAGAGATTTTCCTAGGTATCTATCTACAAAAACATCATTATAACTATTGTCATGAAATATTTTATTCATTCACATTTTGACTTTTTTCTCTGTAAATGAACATACATATGTGTCATTCATTTTTTTTATGTCTTCATAGGATGTTTTTGATAACATGTGTTGTATTAGACTCTTCTTTTGTGGATGAACATTTAGCTTGTGTCCAAGTTTTGTTTGATAAATACTGAACATACTTGTGATACAATTTTATATGATATATCAGTGATCTTATAGGGATAATTCTTTAGAAGTAAAAAATTCTGGATCTAAATTTTGATTCATATTAAAAAACTATTATCTAGGTATATTTTACCAATTGACACATTCTCACCAACAGGATATGAAAATGCTCATCTCCCTAAGTACCTGCCAAAATTGTAGTTACTAAGATTAATTTAGTCATTACTAAATAGATATAATTATTTTTATTTGAGTGATGCTGATTAAGAGTGATTTTGATTCTTCTTTTAAAAATGTTTATTGGGCATTAATATTTCTTCTGCAGAGTCTGTTTAAAACATATGTGTTTCTCTTTGGATATGTAGATATTAAGGGATCTAACCATGTGGTATATATCTATGTATCTACATCTGCATATATCTATAGCTGTTATCATCTATCTGTATATTTCATCTTTCTCTGCCTCTATTCCCTATTTGTTTTAGAGAGAGAGAGCACACAAGCAGGAGAGAGGGGCAGAGGGAGAGAAAGAGAATCTTAAATTCTCAGCACCAAGCCTGACATGGGGCATGATCCCATGACCCCAGGATCATGACCTGAGCTGAAATCAAGGGTCAGATGTTCAACTGAGCCACCCACATGCCCCATATTTCTTGTGTTTTTGATTTTAGCCATTTTGACAAGTGTGAGGTGACAATTCATTATGGTTTTTATTTGCATTTCCATGATGATGAGTGATATTGAACATTTTTTCGTGTGTCTGTTGGCCATCTGTATGTCTCCCTTGGAGAAATGTCTGTTCATGTCTTCTGACTATTTTTTAATTGGATTCTTTGTTGTTTGGGGTATTGAGTTGTATAAGTTCTTTATAAGTTTTGGATACTAATCCTTTATCATATATATCATCATAATATATTCTCCCATTCAGTAGGGTGTATTTTAGTTTTGTTGATTGTTTGATTGTTTCCTTAACTGGACAGAAGCCTTGTATTTTGATATAGTCCTGATAATTTTTTTTTTATTTTTGCTTTTTTTCCCTTCCTTCATGAGAAATATCTAGAAAAAAATTGTTATGGCCAATATCAGAGAAATTATTGCCTGTGTTCCCTTCTAGGATTTTTATGGTTTCAGGAATTACATTTAGGTTTTTAACCCACTTTGAGTTTATTTCTATGTATGGTGTAATAAAGGTCCAGTTTCATGCTTTATATGTAGTTGTCCAGTTTTCCCAACACGATTTGTTCAAGAGACTTTTTATTATTGCATGTTCTTGCCTGCTTTGTTGAAGATTAATTGACTATGTAATCATTGGTTTATTTCTGGGCTTTCTATTCTGTTCTATTGATGTATGTGTCTATCTTTGTGCCAATACCATACTGCTTTGATTACTACAGCTTTGTAATAAATCTTGAAGTCTGAGGTTGTGATACCTTCAGTTTTGATCTTCTTTTTAAAGATTGCTTTGGCTATTCAGGGTCTCTTGTAGTTCCATACAAAATTTAAGATTTTTTTCAAGTTCTGTCACAAATGCTTATTGGTATATTGATAAGGATCATATTAAATCTGTAGGTTGCTTTGGATAGCATGGACATTTTAACAATATTTGTTCTTCCAACCCATGAACATGGAGTAGCTTTCCATTTCGTGCCATCTTCAATTTCTTTTGTCAGTGTTTTATAGATTTCAGAGTACAAGTCTTTCACTTCTTAGTTAAGTTTCTTCCTAGGTATACTATTCTTTTTGTTGCGATCCTAAATGGGATTTTCTTAATTTCTTTCTGCTACTCATTACTAGTATATAGAAATGCGATGGATTTCTGTATGTTAATCTTGTATCTTGCAACTTTACTTAATTCATTATTCTAATAGCTTTTTGATTTGTCTTTAGAGTAGTCTATGTATAGTATGTCATCTGCAAGTAGTGAAAGTTTTACTTCTTCTTTACTGATTTGGATGCCATTTATGTATGTATGTATGTATGTATGTATGTATGTATGTATGTATGCATGCATGCATGTCTGATGGCTGTGGCTGGAACTCCTAACACTATCTTGAATAAAAGTGGTGAAAGTGGACATCCTTGTCTTGTTGCTGACCTTCTCAGAAAAGCTCTTCGTTTTTCACCATTAAGTATTATATAAGTTGTGGATTTTTTCATATAAAGCCTTATTATGTTGAAGTTTGTTTCCTGTAAAATTTTGTTGAGATTTTTTGTATCTATGTTCATTGGAGACATTGGTCTGTAGTAGTTTGCTTTTTTAGTAGTATCTTTATCTGGTTTTGGTATCAGGGTAATTCTGGCCCCCTAGAGCAAATTTGGAAGCATTTCTTCTTCCATTCTTTGCAATTGCTTGAAAAGAAGGGGCATTAACTCTTCAAATATTTCATAGAATTCACCAGTAAAGCCATCTGGTCCTGGACTTATGTTTGTTGGGAATTGTTTACCGAGTCAATTTCATTGCTGGTAATCAGCATGTTCAATTTTTTTTATTTCTTTCTGGTTGAATGTTGGAGGTTATATATTTGTAGGGGTTTTCTATTTCTTCTAAGTTGTTCAATTTATTGACATAATTTTGCATAATATTCTCTTGTAATGCTTTGTATTTCTGTGGTGTTTGTTGTTTTTTCTCCTCCTTCATTTCTGATTTTGTTTATTTGAGTCCATTTTCCCCACTTTTTTTTTTTTTTTGTTGGGTCTGGCTAAAGGTTTGTCAATTATGTTGATCTTTTCAAAGAACCAGCTCCTAGTTTCATTAATTTGTTTTATTCTTTTTCTTTTTTAATTTGTGTTTCATGTATTTCTGCTCTAAGCTTCATTATTTCCTTACTTCTACTGTTGTTGGGTTTTGCTTATTTTTCTTTTTTTTTAAGTTCCTTTAAGTGTAAGTGTAGGTTGTTTATATGTTATCTTTCTTGCTTCTTGAGGTAGTCCTTTATTGCTTTAAACTTCTGTCTTAGCACAGCTCTTGCTGCATCCCAAAGATATTAGAACATTGTGTTTTCATTTTTGTCTCCATGTATTTTTTTATTTCTTCTTTGATGTCTTGGTTGACATTAGTAGCAAGCTATTTAACTTCCATGTACTTGTGTTGGTTCCAGATTTTCTCTTGTGGTTGATTTCTAGTTTCATAATGTTGAGGTGAGGAAAGATGCATATTATAGCTTGAATCTTTTTGAATTTGTTGAGATATGTTTTGTAGTCTATCATGTGATCTACTCTGGAGAATGTTTCATGTACACTTGAAAAGAATGTGTATTCTGCTGTTTTAGGATAGAATGTTCTGTATATATCTGCTAAATCCATCTGGTCCAATGAGTCATTCAAAGCCACTATTTCCTTGTTGACTTTCTATTTGGATGATCTATGCATTGATGTAAGTGGAATGTTAAAATTCCTCACACTCATTGTATTACTATTGATTTCACCTTTTTGTTTTTAATATGTGCTTTATGTTTTGGGTGCTCTCATGTTGAGTGCTTAAATATGTACAATTGTTATATCATCTTGCTGATTTTTTTTCTTTATGATTGCATAATGTCCTTCTTTGTTTCTTATTAGTCTTTGTTTTAAAGTCCATTTTGTCCAAGGTAAGTATTGCTACCACTAGCTTTCTCTTCACTTCCATTCTCAAGATAAATTCTTTTCCATCCCTTCACTTTCAATATGCGTGTGTGTTTAGGTCTGATATAAGTCCCCTGTAGACCGCATATAGAAGAGCATTGCTTTTTTATCCATTCTGTCACCCTATTTCTTTTGATTGGAACATTTAGTTCATTTACATTCAAAGTGATTATAGGGGCGCCTGGGTGGCTCAGTTGGTTGAGCGTCTGACTTCGGCTCAGGTCACGATCTCGCGGTCCGTGAGTTTGAGCCCGGCATCGGGCTCTGTACTGACTGCTCAGAGCCTGGAGCCTGTTTCACATTCTGTGTCTCCCTCTCTCTCTGACCCTCCCCCGTTCATGCTCTGTCTCTCTCTGTCTCAAAAATAAATAAACGTTAAAAAAAAAATAAAAAAAATAAAACAAAGTGATTATTGATGAGTATGTTCATATTGCCATTTTGTTACTTGTTTTATGGTTGTTTTTATAGTTCTTTGTTCCTTTTCTCTCTACTCTCACAGTTTGCTGGCTTTCTTTAGTGATATACTTGGATTTATTTTCTTAATTTTTTTTGCATATCTATTACCAGTTTTTTGATTTGTACTTACCATTAGGTTTTTATATAACATTGGGTGCATATCACAGTCTATATTAAATTGTTAGTTACTTAAGATTGAATTCATTCTAAAAGCATTAAATTTTCACTTCTTTTTCTCTCACATATTAGGTATATGGTATCATACTTTACATCCTTTTATTTTGTGAATTCCTTCACTGATGTAAAAAAATGTTTGTTTATATATTTTTTTGAGAGACAGAGACAGAGTGTGAGTTGGGGAAGGGGAGAGACAGAGGGAGACACAAAATCTGAGGCTCCAGGCTCTGAGCTATAAGCACAGAGCCTGATGTGGTACTCAAATTCTGGAATGGCAAGATCATGGCCTAGACTGAAGATAGATGCTTAACTGACTGAGTCACCCAGGTGCCCCTCCTTTACTGATTTTTATAGGTATATTTAATTTTATTACCTTTTTGATTCTTTTATTATTCCTGCTATGGTCTTTCCTTTCCAGCCTAGTCCCCCTTAACATTGGTCATGAATTCATTTAACTTTTGTTTTTCTGGAAAACTCTTTATCTCTTCTTCTATTCTGAATGATAGCCTTACATGGTAGTACTCTACCCACTCTTGGCTGTGTGTTGTCCCCCCGCCCCCCAACCCCAGCATTTTGAATATATCATGCTACTGTCCTCTGGCCTGTAAAGTTTGTGCTGAAAAATTAGCTCATAGCTTTATGGGGTTTCCCTTCTATGTAACTTAAAATTCTTTATCACTACTTTTTGCCATTTTAATAACTAAAATGTAGTAGACCTCCTTGTACTGATTTTGTTTGGTGTTCTCTGTATCTCTTGGATCTGGTTTTCTATTTTATTTCTCAGATTCAGGAAGATTTCAGCTATTATTTTTTCAAAAAAAATTATCCCCTCTTTTCTCTCTCATTCTGAGATCCCTGTAATGCAAATGTTTTTATGCTTGATGGTGTCACTGAGTTCACTTATTCTATTTTCATTATTTTTTTTATTTTTCTCTCCCTTTCAGCTTGATTAGTTTCCATTACTCTGTCTTCTAGGTGGCTGATACATTCTTCTGCTTTCTTTAGTCCATTATTTATTTTTAGTTTTAGTTTATTTTTAGTTTTAGTTATTTTTAGTTTTAGTTATTGAGTTCTTCATCTCTGAATGATTCTTTTTATGTTTTCTATCTCTTTGTTAAGAGTCTCACTGAGGTCCTCCACTTTTTTCTCAAGTCCAGTGAGTATCTTTATGACCACTACTTTAAATTCACTATTATGCATATTACTTATTTCCATTCTCTTTAGCTCACTTGCTGTGATTTTGTCCTGTTCCTTCATTTGGGATGTATTCCTCTGCCTCCTCATTTGGTCTAACTCTCTGTGTCTGTTTTGATGTGTTGAGAAAGTCAGCTACACTTTCAGCTCTTGGAAGTAGTGGCCTTATGAAGAGAAGCCCCTATAGTGCCCTGCAGTGCAATGTCTCCTATTCACCAGGAACTGGTGTTTCAGTGTTGTCTCCCATGTGTGTTACATGCACCCTACAGTTGTGGCTGAGGCATTTTTACTTCAGTCCAGTCATCTGCAATGGCTGTCTTTGGCTGTTATGGACAGAGTTTGATCCCTGTGTTGTTAGTGGGCCAGTTTTGGGCTGTGTTTGCCAAAGATCAGTAACACCAAATGATTTCCCTGTGTTGCCCCCTGAGCAGACTTGTTTGTGGATGGGGCCTGCAGTACAGCTGATGTCTGTCCCCAGCCTATAGCTGAGGCTTCAGTCAGACTGGTATGTGTTATTATCTTTTTGTCTCCCCAATGTAAGAGTCATTTTGGAGTGACGCTGGCCCAGGTTTGTGGCACCACTTTGGATAGGCTCTAGCCAGAGGCAGATTAAGGGGGCAAGTCTGCAAGAAGATGTGGGGCAGGGCATGTGATTTTAGCAAGGTCTGTGCAGGTCTTCTGAGGGAGAGGACCTGCAGGGTCTGGGAAAATTGCTGCCAGGCTGCAGGGTGAAGGGAGCAGATTCATAGAAGCATGCAGGCTAAGGTGTATTGTTAGCAAGCTAGGTGGAGAATGTTGCACTTTCCCGGTTCCTACAAGTGTAGGTGTATCTAGGCTTAGTGACAGGGGAAGGAAATGGTGCCTGCCAGCTCTTTTGTTTTTGAAAAAGTTTACCAAACACCCTTGCTCCTCCAGCACATGCTTTGAGATTAGTATGTAAATCTCACCATATACCCTAGACATTTTTCAAATTGCTTCTTCAATGCTGTATCTTAGTCGGGCTGTTTCTTGCACTATCCTCTTAAGAATGAGGACTGTGCCCTCCGGGCTCTCCCAGAGCTGAGCCTGATGATTTTTATTTTATTTTATTTTATTTTATTTTATTTTATTTTATTTATTTATTTTTCAGGTTGGAAAGCTTTTATTAATATTACTACCTATTGGCTTTATGTGATACGAAATTATATGACAAGGTCTGTATCTTCAGTGAGCTTATAATCCTACTGGGATGTGAAATTTGTGCTTATAATACAGTAGAAGAATAGGAAATTTTAGAAGACTTTGCCTTCTCTTTCCTTAGTATTGATGTGGAATTCCATTAGAAGTGAAAGTGGTGACTGGGAAGTCAACTCACAAGAGCCACTGTGTTCTGCTTTAATATTGGTGTAGGATCCAAGTTCCAGATCTGCTTCCTTCCTTCCTGTGTTCTGCTGGTAATTGCTGTCTCCTTCACAGAGGTGTCTATTTAGTCTCACACATCAATACTAAGGGAGCCTGATGATTGTTAAAGTTCCGGGTATTAAACTCCACTGATGGTTAGCCTCCTCTGTTTTTCAAAGCCAAATTATATGGGGATTTGTCTTCTCCATCCCAGTCCCCTATGCCTGGGATGCCTGGCATGAAGATCTGCTCCTCTCCTCTCTCTGTGCCCACACATCCCTCCATCCCTCTTGCAGATAGTTCCATGGTTCATTTAGATCCAGACTGGGTATTTGCCCTTCCTACTCTCTTTGATATGACCTCTTCTCTACATTTAGCTGTGGAGAGTCTGTTCTGCCAGTCTTTCGGTAGTTTTCTGGGTTATTTACACTGACATGGGTATTATCTAGTTGTGTCTGTGGGCCAATATGAGTTTAGGATCAAATATGTTTGTTTTTTTTTTAAGTCTTGCTGAGTTCAACTGTATTTGGCATTTTATGTTTTATTTACATGTGATTAAATCAAACCAATCTTACCAATTATGTTTGTTAATGAAACTGATATTACTCTATGAATAATAGTAATTCAATAGCCAGATCTAATGCCACATATATCACATGCTCATGAATTAATGGCTGTCATCAGATGGTTAGGTAAGAACATACAGGGGGGAATATTTCCTGTAGCAACTATTTTAAGGGCTTATGTGTGACACTCAAAAATTTTCCTGAACTTCAGGAGTTAGAGGGTATTGATAACCTTTATTATTGACTGAGTCTAGATTTGGTATGAGTACAAATCAGTAATAATTCTTTAATTCATTTTTTCACCCCAATGTGTACATTATACTGTAGCCAAGAATGTATTTTATCCTGGACAGTGAGTGTTTAATACCTCTAGAGTCCTGCATTGGTTTCTTGTTGAAATGCAGTTGCCCCATTCCAACAGGATCAGTTTCACAGCATGGGTCAAGTCAGCTCTCCACTGCATAATAAAATAGTACATTTTTGAAAGTCTTTTGATTTTTTAAAAAGCCCATGTTCGAATAAAACAAAATAATTTCCTTGTATACCTCTATAATTTACAAAGGAATCAACTGCTGGCTGTGTTTTTGCTTTTTGTATGTATTCTGGTAATTTTGTAAATATAATTGTACTGTAAAAGCTGTGTAGTCAAATGACCAATCAGATTAAGTCAGAATGAAATTCTTAAATAACGCAACACAAGAGTAGGGGCATTTGGGAAATAGTGAAGGAGGCCGATGTGAACAACAACAAAAACAACCTTAGGACACACAGTTCTAATAAAGATGTTTTGAGAGATACATGCAGCTGCACATACTTGACACATTATGTAGAAAAAAATATATTTGTATTCCAGAGTATCTAGTTTTAATAAGATGAATTGAAAGACAAATAGATTTATAAGTAGAACGCTTCTTTTCATTGAAAAAGAAGCCTAATGACTCTTCTAACACTTGTACTGTTTTAAATCACAAGACTGGCTCGACACATTACAATTACCCTGTTTTCATGGTATTCCACTTTATGTTTTACCCCCAAGACTTTGCTCCACATCTGAATGTAACAGCTCAAACCAAGGCTTTGGAAACTTCCCACAGGAACAGTGTAGTCTATTCCCATCCTCCCTGGATAATGTGACAGGTTTATCCCTCACTACATCCACTATTATTTTTCAGTTCTCATTATTATACCTTTAATTCTATCTTACCCATTTATTTCTAGTTCTTTATAATTTCTATTCCCAATTACAAACTATCATCTTCCTTTTATTATGATTTTTTCCCTCATCATCTTCTATTATCTTTTATTTTAGTACTTGGCTTTCTCCCTTTGATGTCTTTTAATTTGAACTTCAGGTAATTTGACCCTTTTTGTTAATTCTTTGACTTATCATAGATCTATTATCTATTCTTTCCCCATCTTTCATCTTTTTCTATATATTGAAATTCATACAATTGCATGGTTTAGCTGCAGCGGGCAGGGTGATGAGCTGTGGAGAGCTGTCAGAAGGTGAACAAACAGGCTTTTATGATAAAAGGTAGAAGTAGAGCACATTGAAAAAAAAGCATCTATTATAGGATTTAGAGAATTGCATGTGCATGCCATTTTCCCCCCCCCCACCAAAAAAAAGGAGAAAAAAAATATTGAGTAGGTAATGACATCATGACATTGTGTTTCCCAAGAGGAAAGCACTATTTATCTCATCAAAGCTTAGTGAACTTAAATACTAAATCACATAAAGCATGTGTTTCAAAATAGTCTGTAGAAGGTTGAATCAGAAAATCAACATTTGAAGTCTGTATGCAGAAGTCAGAAGTACTGGGTATTGGAAAAATCACTGACTTGGGAAGCAGATTTTACTACTTGTTTAATCTTTCTCTCTTAACTTTTATATTTTTCTTCTATAAAATGCAATTAATAGACGTTATTGCAATAGTTATAAATCCTAGATTTATAGATTCTTGCCATTCATAGGTCTGGAAGAAAAAAATTAAAAACCTTCTATTTAGATGTTCTTGAATTTAGGTAGATTAAATACAAATGTGTTGCTCCTCACTGCTATCCTCAGCTGCCTCAATTTTTGTATGTTAAAAAAAAAGATTTGACTATACACATTTATGCATTTAAGCAAAACTCATATAACATGACAAATTATTTTGAAAAAACAAAACCCCTATTGTGAATCTAAAATTGGGGTGCCTGGGTGGCTCAGTCCATTGAACACTGGACTCTTGATTTCAGAGCAGGGAATGGTGCAAGGGTCATGGCATAGAGCCCCGTTTCAGGCTCTGCACTGAGTGGGGAGCCCACTTAAAATTCTCTCTCTCTAGTTCTGCCCCTCTCCTCCACTTGTGTTCTCTCTCTCAAATGATAAAAAAAAAAAAGAATCTGTATACTCTCTTTGGCTCAGTAATTCTGCTTATAGAAATATATAAAAGAAAAACCCAAAATACAAGGGGAAGTTTTGAGAGCAAGAGAGAAAGTGAGAGCAAGTGAGAGGGGCAGAGGAAGAGAGAGATAGAATCTTCAGTAGGCTCCATGCTCAGTGGGAAGCCCAATGCAGGGCTCACTCCCAAGACCCTGGGATCATGACCTGAGACAAAATCAAGAGGTGATACTCAACTGAGTGAGCCATCCAAGCACCCCACGAGGGAAAGTTTTAAACACAATGATGTTCAATGCAGTTTTTCCTTAAAATAAAATAAGGACATTGTTTAAATGATGTAAATATCCAGTTATATGGAAATGGTTAAATAAATTAACATAAACACATATGATTGCCATGAAGCACATTTAAGAAGAGTTTTAACATAAAAAATTGTTTATTTCATTTTTAAGTAAAAAGCAAGTTTCAACATTATGCAACTAATAGATCTTAACTGTTAAAATGCTTAGAAAGGAAATAAATGGAAAAATATAAATAGAAGTATTATAATTGTTTTGGAAATATAGATGTGTTTAAGTACTTCTATTTTGTATTCTGTAAGTTTTCTATTATAAAATTATTAATTTTTAATGGAGGAAAGAGCATTGTATTCTCATTTGATAAATCTAGTATGATTTATTATGAAATTCCTGGTATTCCTTCCTTGGGACAGAATTATATTTCTGAGAACTAAATGATATGCCAAAAGGGATGTTTGGGAGCTATAAATATGAAATCCAAACTAAACCAGACACATCTCTACAAAGTCATATTTCACCTATTTAAGGGATTATACCTATTGCCCTGACATTATTTTGTATCAGCTTATTGCCTATTTCATATTATAAGGAGCAGTGAAGTGGGGGCTTTTAGTTATCTGGAATTTTGTTTGCCTAGTTATGTCCCTGCTCTGGAGCCTGAAATTTTGCAGCCAGCTCTTGCATTTTTCCCTTATGCTTTTCATGATATTTTTCTACCCCCACTTCTCAGCCAAGCACATTGTTTGTCTAATGAAACACTTTTGTGGATAGAATGCTGTCTTTCTTAGACCTGTTGTCTGCCCAGGTTAAATAATTCTGAATGTTTCTTGTTTGTAATGTCCTTTCCTGAAAAACGAATCATTAAATGAAGTGATGTGGGACAAAACAGGTGGAAGATGAGAGAGGAAGGAGGGGGCCTACATTACTACTATTCCAGGAAACATGGTAACACAGAAAATGAAAAAAAAAAGAAAAATATATATTTTTCTTATTTACTCTGATACTAACCAAAGTTATTGTTACCTTGGCAACCCTGTAAGCTGTAAGCTACTAAGCATCTAGTAGGTAGGGAAGAAAGCAATTACTTCACCCTCTTGCACTCTGCCATGGGGTCAGGAAAAATTAAGTCATGTTAAGTATAGCTCACATTCTCCATACCTTTTTCAGATGGTTTTGGAATGATATAATTTCTTTAGCCATAGCATTCTCTCAAGTCATTTTTTTTTCTTTTTCTTTTCTTAAATGGCACAACTAGTTAAGAGAAGCAACTGTATTAGAAGCAGAAGAGGTTTTCATAAGAGCAAAGTAGAAAGCACAAACTAATTGAGATGATATGAACAGCATTTAAATTTCTTCTTCATTGTATTTAAAAATCCTTGGGAGTTTTCTCCTCATATTTTTGTTTTCAACTCACATCTAGGAATTGAGGTATTGACTGGATAGTAGAAACTGCCAGTGTTTCTAGGACTTCCCTCTGCTATGAATTTGAATATTGTACAGAATTGAGAGATTTTGGTTGAGATACTCTGCCTTCTGAGCAACAAGAAACATCTTCTCATGAAGGTGCTATCACATGTTGTGGAGAACCTTGTTACTCAGTATGGTCTGAGGAGCACTTACTCTTTGTGGGAGCTTATTGAGAAAAATTGTGAATTCACAGGCCAACTTTAAACCAACTCAAGTTGTCTCATATTCCCCAGGCCTTCTGAACCCTAACTGGCATTGTATTTAGTTCCCTGGGTGATTTGAGTTGCACAATATAATTTAACATGCACTGGTAGAGTCCTAACACCATGTCTTGGCTCATGGTAGATACTCAAAAACTAACCATTCCTGTTCTTGCTTTTAACAGTCCTTTACTCTTACTTCAAAACAGATGGGCCCTATTTTTAAGACTACATTCAAAACCTAGATGGCAATCCTTCAAACTTTTATCATTGTGGATTTTTCACAGAGTTCATATTCCATTTTTCTGTGCAGTTGAAAACTTTAGCATCAAACCTAAAATATGCTCTGTTAGTAAAATTATGTGAATCATTATCTAATCCAAATGATTAGCTTTTGGAGGTATTTATAACACATTATATTCCAATCTAAACACTGGAAGCTAAAGATAACATGTTTATGCTAAAATAACAATTAAATATTTGAAAAGTAAGTTAAAAAATTATATTTTTGGGTACTTTTCAAATTTTTACAAAGTTTGGAATGTTTAAGGGCTGTAGAATCACATTTCAATCCTGTCTTTTACTCTCTGTAGCAAGTTACTTGCTACCATTTAAAGAAAAAAAGGTAACAGAAATAATATGAACTATTTAATCCACAGTCAGTGACAATTGTTATATTTGTCTCTCTGTTATTAGATTTAGAATGGACAGGTGTCTGCATGGACCCACATACAAAGATACAAAAAGTCCTTCAATTCATTAAAAAAATCCATGATCTGTCATTCTTCACATCTCAGAAAAATTAGCAAAATGTTTGAATTGTTTAATAGATAAATTCAGGCAGATTATTATTTCCAAGTATGTACAGTGATGCAAATAAATCATTAACAAAGTGTTCCCAAGTAGAGATCCTCAGGGAACAGCTCTAATGAAAACTGAAAACACCTCTGTAATTAGCAGTCATGTATATTAAAATTTTATTTTCTTAAACCCTTTAAATGTGCTTTCCGCCAAGCTTGTTTCATCTTAGTGATAACAGGATCCCTTCTTACCTGGTTAATGCCGGTGACAATCTATCTTCTCCCTCTTCTACCAGCTCACTGCAAGTAGCAGTGTCATCTGCACTAAAAGGTGTTAGTAGATATTGAAATCCCCACACACAAAAAGATAAGCCTGGATCAGAGTTGTACTGCCCTCGGCAATCTGTTTCCCCCTCTCTTTTAAAGTGCCCCACTAATTGAGAAACATTTCAAGTGCAAATTTTAACCCAAGAAAAATTGTCTCGCATTCCAAATTAATACAGTACAAACTGACAAACTTTTAAGTTAGAAAACTTGGTAGTCACTTTCTTCAATGAATGACATTCCAGAAAAGACAAATATATAGTATAGACCCTCGAGCATTCCTTTCTCTGGCAAAAACTGTGCATTGAGTCAGGTGGTGCAGAGTCTAGTCCTGGCCCCCTGAGTCTTGTAGAGTGGGCTGGTTCATATAGCCACTCTCAGCTTGTGTTCCAGGGAGCAGGGACTCTGTCCTGTTCACAGCATCTCAGTGCCTAGAAGGATAACTAACCTAAATGTTTGTTGAAAATAAACAAATCTATTTAAACAAAAAAACTGCTCTCTCTACAGGGAAAATTGAGGGCAGAGCTTACCAGCTGGAAAGGTCTGTCCCCACTGGTAGCCCTAAATGACTATAGGTCTGCTGAAATGTTCCCCTTTGCTCTGGGAGACAGTAGGGCAGGGCCTGGTGCAGCTGCATCTCTGGGGACTCTTAGTGGCTTCTTCCATTAGTTCAGTGGTTATACTAATAAGATTATTATCATGTTCTATGTGTGTCATGGAGCGAAAAACACTGGAAAACCCTTCTTTAGAGCAAGAATGATAAACACAAAATATTCTACAAGGACAAGATGGGCAATTTGATTGACTTGAGCCCGGTGTAAGGACCTGTTAGCTGATAGTTCTAGCTCTGGTTTAGAAAGTAAGTACAATGAACATGAAAGTGTTATGTCTAACTGAAATTGATTAAATAAATTAAATACTGAAAGCATCAGAAGCTTTACAGTCATAAAGTGTGGAAAATGAACATCTTCGTGGGATTAGTGTATTTGTGATTAGAGTCACACAAATATTGGTCTTGGACACTTAAAGAATTAGAATGTCATACTTTTCTGCCTCTGGATTTTATAACTTGATCTTTAACCTTTTGAGCCTTTTTGCCACACTTACTTCACCTTTTCTACTACCAATTAGAGTTCATTTCTCTCACTTCTATTTCAAGCTTACAGATGTAAATGCCCACTCATATTTGTGTCAGAATTTTTATTTTGTAGCCTCATATGTGTTTTATTTCATGATAACCATAACTTCTTTTCTGTCATCTTTTATGCAACTGTCTGTAAAACACCAAGCATTATAATAAAGTCTAGGGAAAATGATTAATATGATATTATCTGTGTCTTAAAAAGCTTACATTTTACTAGAAGGAGACCTTATGATATACTTTTAATTAAAAGAATAATGAATTTTTATTGAGCACTAACTGGGTACTAGGAATTATTCTAAGCAATTTTGCATGTATTATCTCATTTGATCCTCATGAAATATATGTTTAGTCCCTATGTGCTGATCTAAAATTTCCAAAATCTACCACATGTATGCCAATCTTCTAAGATGGGAAATGCCAAGATGCTGGACAGTCCTGATCCATTTTCATGATAGTTTCTTAGTATATGCACTCAGCCACCTTTCCCCTCCTGGTCTCTCTAATTTCAAACCCAAAGGTACTTACAGAGTGATGATCTATGCATATCTAAGGGTTTATACATGCCTCCATATTTCCAATATGTCAGAGAATCTCAGGATATGTGTGTGTGTGTGTGTGTGTGCGCGCGCATGCATGTTTACACACATAAATTCTAATTTATTAAGAGCTATCTATGAACAAGGAATTCTTTGTATCTGTCACCATATCCCTGAAAGATTAGAATAATAATTTCCATTTTAAAAACAAGGCTAAGAGGGAAAAAGCAATTTGTCCAAGATCACGTAGACAGAGTACCAAAGCTTAGATTTCTATCCATATGTCATAGATTGATTGATTGATTGATTGATTTCTCATATGTGACTTTAAAATCATGGTTTTTAGCCATTGCCTCTCTGTTACTTAAAGTTATTTAGTCCAATTGTTCATCTGATACTCAAAAACCATCTGTAACTTACCTGGCAAATAGTATACAAACCTTTTATGTCTTCAAAATGGAAGTGACAAGAGCCAAAGCATAAGAGACTCTTAAAAACTGAGAACAAACTGAGGGTTGATGGGGGGTGGGAGGGAGGGGAGGGTGGGTGATGGGTATTGAGGAGGGCACTTTTTGGGATGAGCACTGGGTGTTGTATGGAAACCAATTTGACAATAAACTTCATATATTGAAAAAAAAAGATTCCTATTTCATCCAAAGGCGCTTTGGACAGCTCTGAGCTTTGAAAAGTTGAAATCTTTTTAAAAGATAGATCTTTTATTTCAATGAAGATTGTTGAAATTCTATTCCTTGAACCATGAACCCATTCACTTTTTTCTTTCTTACCAATCCTCTTGTCTTCTCTGAACTTTGCTTTTTGAGAATATATGCCTCTAGTTCTTCATCTTGTTTTCATTGTGCAGACTTTCACCTCTCGTCCTTTTCCCTATTACTCTCTGAACATGTCCAAAGTTAACATATTGAGGGGCACCTGGGTGGCTCAGTCGGTTGAGCATCCGACTTCGGCTCAAGTCATGATCTCACAGCTCCTGACTTCGAGCCCCAAGTCGGGCTCTGTGCTGACAGCTTGGAGCCTGAAGCCTGCTTCCGATTCTGTCTCCCTCTCTCTCCTTCCCTAACCCACTTGCATTCTGTCTCTGTCTCTCTCAAAAATAAACATTAAGGGGCGCCTGGGTGGCTCAGTCGGTTGAGCATCCAACTTCGACTTCGGCTCAGGTCATGATCTCGCGGTCTGTGAGTTAGAGCCCTGCATCAGGCTCTGGGCTGACAGCTCAGACCCTGAAGCCCGCATCGCATTCTGTGTCTCCCTCTCTCTCTGCCCCTCCCCTGCTCATGTGCTGTCTCTTTCTCTCTGTCAAAAATAAATAAATGTTTAAAAAATTAAAAAATAAACGTTAAAAAAATAAAAAGAAATAAAAAGATTTTTCAAAGTTAATGTATTGCATATGATGTGTTCAGCTAGCTCTTCCATTCTCTTTCTTCTAGGAATGAATTCTACTCTATCCCACACTCTGTGCAGCTACTGACAATAAGAGTGATCATATGACAAAATCATGGCCAACAGTATTACCCCAACTCCCTGACAATAGTGATTGGGACAAAGGTTTTCTTACGACTACAGTATGTCAAGTCAGGATTCTTCTTGGGGATTGGTGAAAAGAAGCTTTATCTTTCAGATGAACAGCTAAACTGAGCCTGTTGGTGGTCGCCCCTTTGACAGGTGGTGAAGGCCTGTATGAAATAGCAGAGGATGAGACCAATGTGCAAAATGAAGCAATGATAAGTAGAGATGAGAGACTGAAAACCTAGAGTTTTGATGGCTCTGAGAAGTTATTTCTCATTTCTGTTCTAGGTTTTAGGAGTTCTTTCTTCATGCCTTTGAGAATTCTGTTCAGATCTATAAACCAAAAGATCCTTTTTTTTTTTTTTTTTTTTTTTTTTGCATAAAGAGTTTCTTTCGTTAACAAAGGGAAAGAATCCTGATAGATGTATCCCATAATAAGATGTAGAGTTTGTAACTTAAAATACTGAAACAGCAAGCAGGCCATCTCCCTTTCTTCAGGTGGTCTTATCTCGCAATATGACCTGAGAACTTCTTTAATTTTCTTAGCTGCCAGGTCAACACTACTGACTCACCAGGAGTTTAAGAAATAAAATATCTATGAATTTTATATTTAATCTACAATACTAATAAGTTTATATTCTTTTAGAATTTGTTTCTGTAATCTAACATATTTGTTCCTTCTCCAATTTTATGTAATTTGCAAATTTGGGAAGATTAAACATCCTTTCTATAACTTGGTGATCTTGGGCAAATGTTTCAATTTAGGTGATGTAAATTTTGAGGAATATCTTTCTAGTTGGTCATTATTTTGTTCTTTTTTTTTTAATGTTTATTTATTTTTGAGACAGAGACAGAGCATGAACGGGGGAGGGTCACAGAGAGAGGGAGACACAGAATCCGAAGCAGGCTCCAGGCTCTGAGCTGTCAGCACAGAGCCTGACGCGGGGCTCAAACTCACAGACCCTGAGATCATGACCTGAGCCGAAGTCAGACGCCCAACCGACCGAGCCACTCAGGCGCCCCTCTAGTTGGTCATTATGAGGATAAAATTCAGGTCAAGGAATTAGCACAATGATTAGCACATAGTAAGTGCTGAAATGTGGCAGCTATTGTTAAAAAGAAAGAAAAGAGACATTGAAAACACTATACTCTAAGATTTAATCCATTAATTGTTTAGGCACTTATGGATCTATTTCCCTACACAATTATCCAGTTTATGTTTCTATCATGACTGTCAAATGCCTTGCTAAATCTGGATCAATACAATCCCCCTTTTTAAAATTCTTGTCGAAAGGAGAATGAAGCGTCTTACCTGACTCATTCTTTGTTTACTCATCCTTGTTCTAGCTGATCTCTACTTTCACTTTAAGTGTTCACAAACTATTTCCTTTTCTTTTTCTCTTCTTCCTTTCCTTCCTGGCTTAACCCCTTTACCGCCTTCTTCCTGACTTCTATTTTTCTATCTGAAACATGACAAGGTAGGACTTCTGAAGCCCCTCCCCTTTTTCAGGAGGTCTGGGATGGAAACTGTTGAGGATGGAAGAATCTCAGTATGTTGGGGGAATGAATTAGGGCCAGGAATCCCCAACAGTTGAGGGCCCTTTTCTTCCTTCTCATGCTTTCACTGAGGCTAGTGGTCCAGGGGGCTCTTACTCCTTGGAGGTCATGTGGGCCATTAGGTCCAAAACTCTGTTGGTTTAATCAAATTTGTTGTCAGACCAGGAAATGAAATTGACAAAGGGATTGTTTGTCGAACATCTAGGGATTGTTTCCCCCAGCACATATAAGGTGGAAGATTCACCACTAAAGTTGTAGGAGACAGTCTGGTCATCAGTATAGACACCCTTTGGGGGTCTTCCAATGTATCCTTCACCACCTTTTTCATGTCATATTTCAGAGCTTTCTCCAGCATTCACTTCAGAGGTGATCTTGCCCGCAGCTTTGGTAGAAGCAGGGATGATACTCTGGGAAGCCCCCCTACCATGATATCACAGCTTCCCAGAAGGCCATCAATAGCATCACCCCATTTGATGTTGGAAGGGTCTCATTCCTGGAGAATGTAAATAGGACTTCCATTGATGACAAGCTTTATATTCTTAGTCATTATTGTGCCATTGAACTTGACAAAGGTGGACTCATACTACAAAGTGTAATCCATGAGGTTAATGAAAGGGTCATGGATGGTGACAGTAACTATACCAGAGTTAAAAGCAGCTCTGGTGACCAGGTGCTCAAATCCATTCATGCTGACCTTCACCATAGTATCTCAGGGATTTTGCTGACACTGAATAAGAAGATTTGGATGACAGGGAAGAACAGAGTATCATTTCTTTAATAATTATCAAATTATGCTTAAGATTCACTTTGGGCTTAGAAGCCTAAAGTGTTTGTATAGCTGACTACTGGTATTTTTTTAAAAAACAATAAGAACTACCACTGTTTATCTACAGCCTTGTGGCATGAAACTCATTTCTCTATGATGGTTCAATACCACTGAAAACATCACAGTAATTTCACACACAAGTTTTCAGTAGCCTGAAATGTAGCCTTATTTAACTCAGCAGGTGCTTTATTATAATTAATCCAACTACCCATAATGGGAATTCCTTACTGATAATGTTTATTATGCTTTTGTTTTAAGTCTGAAAATCATTCTCAATGCATAAAAATCATGGGTATGGATAAATATTTTTGTACCAGTGGATAAAAGATATCATTCAGTGTCAAAATCTCAAGTTTACTTTATTACCCATACTCTGAAAATTGGTGTACATGCATCTGTCACTATAAATGTTATTCCTTGTTTGTACCCAATTGGTTTAATAAGTGAATCACTGGAAACTACCTACACTTTGCTCTCATATCAGGCCTGCAGTCTTCCATAATAGCAATCAGTTCCACAAGTTTATCTGCGTATTTTTTTTCTTTTCTTGCCATATCCAATTTAATCATTTGATTGCTCCAGGTAGAATTTGGACGAATATATTCTTTCCTGAAGTTATGAAAGTCACTTTAACTTAGCTTGTTGAGGCTTTACCTTAAAGGCACCTATATTCACACAAAGGAAGATGGTCAATCATTACACTAAATCCCTACTCATTAAGATTTCCAAATTTATTAGTGCTCCTTAAATACTATTTTATTTTCAAATTTGGTCAAGTTTTTCTCAGCTGAGTCACAAATTTCCCTTGCATGTAGCTTTAATTCAATAAACCTTATTAAATTGGGGTAGGGAGGACATTATCAATCTCTCTCTGTCTAGGCAAGGTGCCTCAGACATCTGTTACAGAACCATTTAGTTGTTCCGGACACTTTGTTTATCAAGCTAAATATACATTAGATAGTTGGTAAACATAAAACTATAATCTAAGAAAATAATAAAGTTATCATAAGGAAGTATTATGATGACGTTCTCATGCACATGAGACTTTCTCTTTTTCTTTTCTTCCCTTGTGCTTTCAGGTGATCTGGAGTTCAGGATAACTGCTATTATGCCTCATTATTATACTCTTTATGTTTTGTAACCTTCTTCACCTTTCTGCTTACTTCACCATTCCCACAGCTTTAGGTGGGTGCAGGTATAATGCCTCTCATTGCCATTGCTTGTGAATTTGGAATATGACTGGAATTTGGAATAAAAACTCTTCAAAGTTTTTATACCATTCAGCTAAAGTATCAAATACAAATACAAAACACAAAGTATTGTCACATAGGACTTATCTACAAGTTGGTTAAGAAGTAAAGAAGAAAAAGAGAAATGTTATGGAGGCATATTTCTCTCCTAAAAATCTGGATTTTTTTTTTAATGAAACTGAATGACGAGTCAATGCTAAGAAAGAAATTACTTAATTTTTTGTTCCCAAGTATCCTTTCTGAATTCAGATTGAATTCTTTTATTCTTACCTTTGGTATTAAACAAATACTCTTTTGGTCCCATTTTCTGGTTATACCACTCTGATCTTCCTTTGAGTAAGTGTCACTTTCCCACTTTCTCAGTCTATGGGATTTGGATAAACATTGAACGCAGGAATTGTTTTCTTCTGGCTATAGAGATTGGTATATAATACTTGACCCAAGTTGGTCCATTTAGAGCTAGTACTGAGAGCTTCTTATAAAAAGAACAGAAAAGAGATTCTTTCTCATGCAGTTGCTGAGAAAATATAATGCAGAGTTGGAACCGTTGACATATATTTTGCCAGGAAGAGGAAGTATGCAGTCCAAGAAGGAAGATCCCACAGAGCAACACATGGCCAAGAGATAAAAAAAAGCCAGTCGTAGTCTTGATAAGTACTTTTGAATACCTGGATTCAGCTGCTCCTGGAGCCATTGATTCCTAAGAATTTAGAGGACTGAAGTCCTGTTTTGGTTTAAACCTGTGGAGATGGGAAGTTTCTTATCTGTTACAAATGAGAAGTCCTATCTAATACATCATTTTTCTCCAAAAACGTTTCTTTTCATTTTCCTGGTCACCAAAAGGCATATAACTTATCTGCTCTTATTTTTTCCTGTTTATTTATTTTTTAAGTTTCTTTTTAAATTTTTATTTATTTTGAAAGAGAGAGAACAAGCAGGAGGGAAGGGACAGAGAGAGACAGAGAGAGAATCCCAAACAGGCTCTGCACTATGAGCTCAGAGCTTGATGAGGGGCTGGAGAGACTCTGAGATCATGACCTGAGCTGAAATCAAGAGTCTGATGCTTAACAGACTGAGCCACCCAGTTGCCCCATAGTTTTTCTTCCTTAAAGAAAGTATACTTTTAGACCTGTTTGTCTCTATTGCATCTTCGCATTAGCATCATTCTTGCATCACATTCATTTTGTTTTTCAATTTTAGCACTGTATTCCTTCTGCCCTGAAAAATGATTGGCACAATAGTAAGTTCTTCTCCAATTTCTGCATTTCCTATATTGGAAATTTCCTCTCATAGAGGCTTTAGCTCACTAGTACCTTCTAGAAGTTTTTTTTTTCTTTTTAAATAAATGAGTTATATAATCTTTAATAGATATTTGTGAAATCTGGTTATTTTACTTTATGTTTATATGTAATGTAAAGATAAAGGCCTTGTGGGGTGCCTGGGTGGCTCAGTCGGTTGAGCATCCGACTTTGGCTCAGGTCATGATCTCGCGGTCTGTGAGTTCGAGCCCCGCATCGGGCTCTGGGCTGATAGCTCAGAACCTGGAGCCTGTTTCGGATTCTGTGTCTCCCTGTCTCTCTGCCCCTCCCCTGCTCATGCTCTGTCTCTCTCTTTCTCAGAAATAAATAAAACATTAAAAAAAAAACTTAACAACAAAAAAAAGATAAAGGGCTTGTAGATTAAGGAGGAAAATAAAATCAATGTCTATTATGAGTGATGGGGACTGGAGAAGTTCAATGTCCTAAATATCAAGAATTGGCTTCCTCACCTGCTAAGACCTTAGCATTAGTATTTAATATCTGTAGTGTATTCAAAATAAAATTTTAGCATACTAAAAGTACTACAGTTTATGCATGTATTTTAAAAATGTATATCTTATCTATCCAGTTGTTTATTAACTATTAAAAGCATAGAAGTGTCTCTATTAAAAAAAATACCTAAACACTTTTGTGAGGCAGAAATCACATATACTTCCATTCACACTTCCCTTTGGATGTGTTCTTTCCCAACCCCACCCCCACCACCACCTTCTTTACCTGACTTGAGGAAGTCTTTCCTCCAAAGGGCTATTCTTCATTTTGTGCTGCAACATATTTCTTTTACAAACTGGTGGTAAAACAGGAATATTTTTCTTATTCATTTCATCTATTTGTCCATGATTTGCATCTCAATGAGCTGTTATCATATGTAAACAGCTTGGACCCTTGAGATGTTCTGGAATGAAGATAATTTATACACAATGTGATTGTTAATGGAGAATTTGGTGTACAACATAGATTCTTTACAACACAGTGAGGATAATTACAATTGGAGACACAAAATAAAACCTGCTTCAGCTAGGAAATTATTCATAGACACATGTTATTTTTATGGGTGTCCTTGAGAAGGGGCAGTCCACTGTCCATAATTTACATATGATATTTAAGTCAAACAAAATAATATCAACCTTCAGGTGAACATGTTTAACAACCTATTCAAATTACATTTTAAACATTTTCCTTTAAGTAAGAATATATCATTTTTAATATCCTGAGGCAGTTTGTAAAGTTGGTTAAGGGTGAAGAGCTAAGAAACACTTTAAAAGGATAATGTCTGCATTGTATGTAAATTATGGTAGCAAACCAAGTCTGGGAAAATGTACATGGAAATAATAGGAAAAAATAAAACAGTTGAGGGGAACTAGGAGGAAAATTCAGTGACAGAGTGGTAAAGGGTCTTTTTTTTTTAATTGTCGGAAATATAGTCCCTTATGAAAGAGCCAGTTGAGATAGGAATACAGAGAAAAGAAAAACATGCAAACATATCGTCTTTCTATTCAACCAGTGTAAGGGATACTGTGGTGAGCCACCCCATCCCTTCTCAGGACCATAGGAAGTATGACCCCAGCTGCTGAGTCTACTAGTTGTTGACCACTCTTACTTGTGGTACCCTCTCCAGGAAGTGGGCTGGAGAGAGCTGCTTCCTGGTAAGAACATCCTGTGTCGAAAGACTGGCTGTACCTAGAGACTGGAAGTCCAGATTCTTTGATGTAATGTAGGGGAACTCTGGAGGGTTATCTAGCTTCCCTGTGGAGACAGCTGTAGTGTTTGCTAAGAGTGAACCAATTTTTCTCTCTGCCCAGCTCCGTTCTCCTCTGGCCCATTTCCCTCCATGGGTGCTATTCCTGAGAGTGCCCCCAAATCAACTTGCTACATGTTACTCTTCATCTCAGAGTATACTTTCCAGGAAACCCAACTTGGCAAAACCTGTAAAATTATTTCTCTGGTGCTAATGTTTATTGAGAAAATTTATGTGTTAGTTATCATGTATGCACTCTACGTAGATTATTTAATTTTATCCTCACAATTTGTAAGGGAGATAAGTAATCATCCACAATTTTAAGCTAAGAAAACTGAGTTGAAGTAAAGTTAAAGTATGTGTATTAGTTCCATGAGTGAACAGAGTTGAAGTCCAGAGCTGGAATCTAGCACACTCTCTCTAGAGGGAGAAATTTCCCAGCAAGTTGCTGATGACAAAGCTTCAGGGATATTGGCTCTAGAGTAGAATTAAAAGTTAACATTCAGGAGGAGATTTAAAGTCCAATTTAAGGGGCACCTGGGTGGCTCAGTTGGGTAAGCATCTGACTTTGGCTCAGTCATGATCTCATGGCTTGTGGGTTCGAGCCCTGCATCTGGCTCTGTGCTGACAGCTTGGAGACTGGAACCTGCTTTGGATTCTGTGTCTCCATCTCTCTCTGCCCTTCCCTGCTTGCACTCTGTCTCTCTCTCTCAAAAATTAATAAATATTTAAATAATAAAGTCCAATTTAAGTAGGTAATTGTAACTCTTTTTGAATTAGAATAATAAAGGATTTTTTTCCTTTTTCTTTTCAGTTTTATTGAGATATCACCGACCTATAACACTATATAAGTTTAATGTGTATAGCATAATGACTTGACTTTCATGTACTGTGAAATGATTACCATAATATGTTTAGTTAACATCGATAATCTCATGAAAGTATAAAAAAAGAAGAGATAATTCCTTTTTGATGAGAACTTTCAGGGTTTATTCTCTTAGCAACTTCCAAATATACTGTACAGCAGTATTAATGCAACCATCATATTTTACATTATATCCCCAGTAATTACATCTTATAACTAGAAACTTGTACCTTTTGACTACATTCATTCATTCATTCACCCACTTCCAACTCCTGCTACTGGTAATCACAAATCTGATCTCTCTTTTTTTATAATGTTTGTTTTTGTTTTTATTTTTATATTCCAGATATAAGTTAGATCACAGAATATTTGTCTTTTTCTCTCCGACTTATTTCACTTAAAATCTTTCTAATTCCATCTATATTATTGCAAATACACACACACACACACACACACAAACACTTGTTATTCATTCATCCATTTGTGGACACTTGGGTTTCTTCCATATCTTGACTGTTGTAAATAATACTACAGTAAACATAAGTGTGCATCTATCTTTTTGAACTAGTGTCTTATTTTCTTTGGGTAAATACCCAGTGGTAGAATTACTGGATCATATGATATTTCTATTTTTTATTTTTTTAAATATTTTTAATGTTTATTTTTGAGAGAGAGAGATAGAGCGTGAGCATGGGAGGAGCAGAGAGAGAGAGAGGGAGACACAGAATCTAAAGCAGGCTCCAGGTTCTGAGCTGTCAGCAGAAAGCCAGATGCAGGGCTGGAACCCATAAACCGTGAGATCACGACCTGGGCCAAAGTTGGATGCTTAACCAACTGAGTCACCCAGGCGCCCCATCTATTTTTAATTCTTTTGAGAAAACTTCATATTGTTTTCTACAGTGGTTGTGTTAGGTAGAAGGGGAATGATGGAGACATGAGCTGGAGGCAAGGATGGTGATAAATGAACTACATATTAAAAGCCTGAGGTCATGACATCCTGATGTGGCTTCTAAGACCTTGCAGATGACAGATAAAGAGCCACAGGTGAGAAGCTTGCACTCTCCTCTTCCACCTCTGCCCTAAGGTAACCCCTAGACTCATTATAATACATTTGCATTGTAGGTGCAGCATCCCCTGCCCTCCATAGAGAAAGGCTGCCAGGATGGTTCCAGTACAAATCTTGTAAGGTCAAAAACTTCCCTTCCCAACCTGTGGGGGGAGTTCCCCAAATGAGTGGAAGCAGCCTCCATTAGAGACCAGCCCATGTACTTCACAGCTCCTCCTAGCCCAGAGAGAGGCAACAAATATTCAATCCAAAAACAACCTAGAGCCAGTCCCACCTGGTAGAACCTGCCTGTTCTCCCAACTTGAGAATGTATTTTCACTGTGACAAACTGCTTTCTGCTTGCTACTTTCCTTCTGGCTGTCTTTATTGCAGCACAGATCCTCACCTAAGTCCAAGGACTGAGACCTCCACTCACACAACATAGTCTCTCCCGCCAGTAACAGTTGCACCAGTTTGCATTCCCGCCAACAGTACATAAAGGTTCCCTTTTCTCCACATCATCTTATTTGGAAAAGGTCCTCTGCCCATTTTTAATCAGATCATTTTTTTACTGTTGAGTTGTATGAGTTCTTTATATATTTTGGATAGTAATGCTATATCAGATATATCACTTGTAAATATCTTCTCCCATTCAGTAAGTTGCCTTTTATGTTTTATTGATGGTTTCCTTTGCTGTGCTTTTTATTTTGGTGTAGTTCATTTTGCTTTTGTTTCCCTTGCCTGAGGAGACATTTCCATAAATATGTTGCTAAGGCCAATATCCAAGAGGTCCAAGCCTCTGGTTTCTTTTGGGAGTTTTATGGTTTCTGGTAATACATTTAGGTCTCTAATCCATTTTTTGCTTATGTTTGTGTATGGTGTAAGAAAATGGTCTTCTTTCATTCTTTTCATGAGGCTGTCCAGTTTTCCCAGCACCATTTATTGAAGAGAATGTCTTCCCCATTGTGTATTATTGCCTTCTTCACACTAGATTAATGAACCAAATAAACATGGGCCTATTTTTAGGTTCTCTATCCTATTCCAGTGATCTAAGTATCTGCTTTTATGTCAGTATCATAGTGTTAGATTTCTATAGGTTTAAAATCTGGAATTGTGGTACTTCCGGTTTTGTTCTTTCTCAAGATTGCTTTGGCTACTTGAGGTCGTTTGTGGTTCCATGCAAACACACACAGTCTTCCAAAACTGAATTGGGAAAAAAAAAAAAAATAGAAAATTTAAACAGACCAGTTGCTAACAACAAAATTGAATCAGTAATCGAAACTTCCAATAAACAAAAGTTCAGGACCAAATGACTTCATAGGTGAACTCTACCAAACGCTTAAAGGACAATTAATACCTACTCTTCTCAAACAAGTCAAAAAAATAGAAGACAAAGGAAAGCTTCTAAACTTATTCTACAAGGTCAGTGTTACCTCAATACCAAAACCAGATGAAGACACTACAAAAAAAAAAAAAATGAAAACTACAGGCCGATATGCCAATGAACTTAGATGTAAAAATTCTCAATAAAATATTAGCAAACCACATTCAGCAATGCATTAAAAAGGTCATTTACCACAATCAAATGGGATTTATTCCAGGGATGGTTCAATATTCACAAATCAATATGAAATACCATGTTAATAAGGAAATTTTAAAACCATATGATCATCTCAGTAGATGCAGTAAAAGCATTTGACAAAATACAACACCCATTCATGATGAAAACACTCAATGAAATGGGTTTAGAGGGAACATACCTCAACATAATAAATGCCATATATTAAAAAAACCCTACAGCTAACATCATAATGGCGAAAAACTGAAAAGTTTTCCTCTAAGATCAGGAACAAGACGAGATGTCCAGTTTTGCCACTTATATTCAACATAGTATTAGAAACCCTAGCTGTTGCACTCACACAAGAAAAAAAATAAAAGGCATCTAAATTGGTAAGGAAGAAGTAAAACTCTCACTACCTGCAGATGACACACTATACAAAGAATACTCTAAAGAGTCCACCAAAAAACTGTTAGAACTAATAAATGGATTCACTGTAGTTGCAGGACACAAAATTAACATACAGAAATCCATTGCATTTCTATATACTAATAGCAAAGTAACAGAAAAAGAAATTGAACATACAATACCACTTACAACTGCATCAAAAAGAATAAAATACTTAGTAATAAATTTAAGGAAAACAATATTTAAGGAATATTTAATATTTTAAACAATTATTTAACAATTTATTTAATATTTAAATGCTAAATATTAAATATTGTTTGTTTAAATATTCATTATTTATTTAAATATTAAATATTATTTAATATTTAAAACAGTTTATTTAATATTTAAACAATATTTAAGGAAAACAAGGAAAATTTAAGGAAAACAAACTATGAAAGAACTTAAAATGACACAAATGGAAAGATATACCATTCTCATGAATTGAAAGAATTAGTATTGTGAAAACGTCCATACTACCCTATGTAATCTACAGATTCAACACAATCCCTGAATACATTTTGATGATAGCCATTCTAACAGACACGAAGTGATATCTCCTCATGATTTTGATTTGCATTTCTTTAATGATTCTTGGTGTTGAACACCTTTTAGTGTACCAATTGCTCATTTGAAATTTTCAAGGGTAAAATTGAATAATAACAAATAAAAATATCTGATTATACCCCTGAATTTAGAGCTCTAAGTTTCAATCACCATTCAACCTTGAAATATAGTTCTTTTCCAAGAATGCTGCAGATAACTTTTTATAGAAATATTAATTTCTTATATGGAAGTTTAGAGTTTTTATTATAAATTATTTTTTAAGTTTATTTATTTATCTTGACAGAGAGAGAGCAAGACAGCATGAGCCAGGGAGGGGTAGAGGGAGAGAAGAGAGAGAATCCTAACCAGGCTCAGCTCAGCTATGACCTGATGTAGGGCTCAATCTCATGAACCATGAGATCACGACCTGAGCCAAAATCAAGGTTAGATGTTTAACTGACTGAGCCACTCGGGTTCCTCTTACTATAAATTAGTAAGTAACATTTGAGATAACACTTAATCTAAGAAAATTCAGAAATTCTACCACTCTGTTTAGCTCAGTATTGGCCTTGTACTAGAGGAGAAAGAAATCCCTTTAAAAAAATTTTTGCTTCCCTTCTAAATGTAGTATGTAACCATGATTAATAAGGGATGGAAATATAGAATCTAAAAAAATACAGTTTTTTTATGTTTCTTTTAAAAAAATTTTTTAATGTTTATTTTTGAGAAAGAGAGAGAAACAGAGCACGAGTGGGGGAGGGGCAGGGAGAGAGGTAGACAGAATCTGATGTAGGCTCCAGGCTCTGAGCTGTCAGCACAAAGCCTGATGTGGGGCTCAAACTCATGGACTGTGAGATCATGACCTGAGCTGAATGAAGTCAGACGCTTAACTGACGGAGCCACCCAGGTGCCCTTGTGTTATGTTTCTTAATATTTGTTTTTTAAGCTTGTGATTATGTTAGCAGCTTCACATTTTTTAAACTTAATATGAGTTATTTTTCACTTATACGGGCACTTCATATAAATTTTAATGTTTTCACAATGTCCCACTGGGCAGGTGTATAATTTTAGCTTGAGTGAGAAATGGGACCCTGAAGCCAGAGGTCACTTAGGGAAAGTCAGCTAGCCCTGAAGATCCAATCTACTCAAGGCAATATTTGACTTGATCCCAGTATCAAAATGGTAAGAATTAAATAGAAACAGGAGAACCCATGAATCACTTTACAATGAAAAACTTACATAGAAGAGCAAAGTGTGACTAGTGAGTGTGGATTCGGAGCCATGGAAATTAGTTATGTGATAGTAGTGGTGGTCTCATGGCCCTTACCTTTGAGAATGTCTGTTCAACAAACCAGATTAGATTATATGTCAACCAAAGACTGTGTTGGTGTCATTACCTTTCTTAAAACCCTTTAATGGTTTCCATTACTGTTAGATTAAAATATAATATCCCTTTTGATAATTTGTTCCTAACCATCCTTTATGTCTCATTTCCTACCACTCCCATCTTGCTCCATATAATCCATATACAATGTACTTTTTCTCAGTTCCCTGAACTCATCAAACCCCTTGCCCTTTGAAGATGCCACTCTCTTGACCAAGAATGACCTCTTCCCTAACTTCTCCACCCCATCTATCAGTTCAACTTCCATTTATCATTCATGGTTCCTCTGGAATGTCATTTCCTCAGAAAGTCTCTGAGTTACAGATTAGTGAAATTTGCATTCTCTGTCTCTCTGTTCCTTTCTATCTCTGTCTCTCTCTCATCACCCAGGCTTCCTTTGGGACACTTGTCTCACTTGCAATTAAACAATTACATGCACAGTTTTCTGTGGATCAAGTATATATTTAAAGCAAAAGTTGATGTGGTAAAATCATGTGCAGTGAGTTATGTGAGGTCAAGGACCATATCTCTCTTATTTACCACTGTGACTTTAGTGCTGAGATGTGGAGTTGGCACATATTAAATATGTGTTGAAATCACAAACTTCTTTCTCTGCCTTTTTCTCTTCTCTGCTTGCATTTTTAACCAAAACATTTTTCTTCCCTTTCTTTGTTAAGATAAACACACATACACACAGGCACATACACACACACGTCTGTGTGTATCTGTGTGTGTCTGTGTGTATATGTTTCTATAAAATCTCCAAATTCAGGTTAAAATTAACTTTTTGTCTCTGAGTAAACAGTCTGTTTAAATTGACTTTATGTATTTCTGCTTTGATATGAAAATAGAGACTCTATTTTTAAGATTTCAGGATATGTCTTTACAGTTTCTTCTAGTTATATAAGTAGTTGGCCATTTCCAAAATCTTTGGACAATTATGCTCAATTATTTTTTTCTACTATATACAATTCTGTAATGAACTTATACTTAGAGAACAAATACTTATTTTTGTATTTTCTAGTTGATTTTTTCCTAAGATATACCAAAGAAATGCTTGTAAGAGATGAATAAGCCCTTCCTGAGATAAAATTTTAAAAAATTAAAGTTTTGTGACAATGGATTTTTATTATTTTTTTTTAATTTTGAGTTCTCTGAGTTCTCAGTTTATTATGAAGATTCATGTAGATGTAAAAACATTACCAAGCTAGAAAATGAGTGTGGCTAGCTGGGTTTGGTTTCCTTCAGTCTTTCAGGAAATGACAAAATGTTCAACCTTTTGAGAGAACTTAACTTTATGTTCCCGTATTCAATGCTGACACTTCTAAGAATGAATCATTAAATGTGAGAGGAAGGCTAAAAGGAAAAATGTTTAACCAACTGTCCTTTCCTGGTGCTACATTTAGAAAAACTATTTTTTGAATATACAGAATATGTTTCAATGGCTAGGATACAATAGGACCAAAAAAGATATTTGTCAATTGTTGGAATTTATTTATGAAAGGATTTTACATACTTACAGAATCAAATTCTGGAGTCTAGAATAAAATGTGGAGGGAGGAGAGAGGAGAGTTTCTTTATTAGTTAATGGGATGAAAAATTTCTTGTAAAGTAAAATAATAGAGCTCATTACATACCTCAACAAGAGGAATTGAATTCAACATGAAAGGAAGAAACTAGTTCATCCCTCTTGTAAATTCAGGAGCTTCAGTTGCAGGAAGTAATAACCTTAATCACATAGAATTAAAAGGGGCATTCAGCTAATCAGATTTGTTCCTAGAGTTCAACTTTGGAGGAAAAAAAAAAAAGGACCCAAAGACCAGCCTATTAATACATATTTGGTTCTTATTATTGACTAATAGTTGCATCCTGAGGTATGGATCCACACTACTAAATGTATATTTATGTATTTTATGCTAGACTATGAGGAATTACACTTGGGATGATTTATTTTTTTGAAAAAAATATTTTTGCATGTCTATAATGTGTCAAGTGTTGGGATAAACACTTTAGACTAAATGGTAAACCAAAATAGATATTATCTCTGTTCTCGTAGACTAAGAATCTAGTGGAGGACATAGACATGGGAAAAATTGTTTTAAAAAAATAGGTAAATTAAAGCTCAGATAAGCACTACATTAAAAGTGACATAATGGTTTAAGAGAGTGTAATAGAACTGTGTGAACTAACTAGGAAGGTAAGAGAATGTTTTCCTAACAAAGGTGTGGTTGGGCAGTGAGAATAAGAATTATGTAATTATTAGTTAAGAAAGAAGAATTTCTGAAGAAATAAGCTTTACAGTTTTTCATATTACCCTCTATATGAAAAATGCATATGATAGGAAGCATGATAACTTTTTTTTTTAAATTGAGGTACAATTGATATATTAGTTTCAGGTGTGTAACACACTGATTTTATATTTGTATATATTGCAAAATGATCACCACAGTGTCTAGTCAGCATCTGTTACCACACAGTTACAAATTTTTTTCTTCTTGTGATGAAAACTTTTAAGATTTACTCTCTTAGCATTACTCTATTAGCATTCAAATGTGCACTAAAGTATTAACTACAGTCACCATGCTGTACATTATATCTTCTCGACTTATTTTATAACTGAAAATGTGTACTTTTACCCATTTTGCCTATGCTCTACCCCTCACCTGTGACAACCACTAATCTATTTCTGTGTTTATAAGCTTGCTTTCTTTTTGTCTTTCTCTGACTTCTCTCACTTAACATAACGCCCTCAAGGTCCATCGATATTGTCACAAATGGCATGATTTCATTCTTTTTTATGAGTGAATAATATTCCTATGTGTGTGTACATGTCTGTGTGTGTATATCACAATTTCTTTATCCATTCCTCCATTGGTAGACACCTAGGTTATTTCTATCTCTTGTCTATTGTAAATAATAGAATAATGATACTGTTATTAGTTTAAGAAAGAAGAATTTCTGAAAAGATGAGCTTTAAAATTTATTCCTTGATATTGCCCTGCATATGAAAAATACATATGACTGGAAGCATGATGACTTTTAAGTGATAAAAATACTCCCATTTGAAGAGTTTTATTTCATTATTCTTTCAACAAATTATCAATTATTGTCTAGTTGTAGTAAGAAACACTCTTGATTGTGGTAATGTGGTAATAAATAAGAAAGACAAACTTTCTCACCTGTGGAGCTGAACTCTGGTAACCCAAGTTAACCAAAAAGTATATAACATTTTTAATAAGTGCTGTATGGAAAATAAACCTAGGTAAGGTAACAGACCTAGTGAGTGTGACAGGAGGGGATTTTGTTTGATGTATGTGTAAGTGTTTGGGGTGTGTACACATTCAATAATTTTGGATACACTGGTCAGGATATATAGAAATAACTGACAATAAAGGGCGAACTTGAAAATTGAGAAAGATTTATGAGAAAATGTTAGCATAGGGAGGTTTATATGGAACATTAACAAGGGTTGAACAATAATTGTAATGGCCTTGGACCAGACATTTCATTCTCAAAAGCCAGGGCACTTGGAATATGGTGAATGTAGGAGAGAATGCTAGACAGTGTGAATCTCAGTGTCATGGTCAGACATAGATTGCCCAAGGCAATCATATGCCTTCTGCCTTAATATTTGCTCACCCATCTATCCACTCTTTTATTCCAATATTGAATACTTAGTTTGTGCCTTTCTAGAAGCACTGTCCTGTGGGCACACAAAGATGAGAAAGACAGACTAGGTCCTTGCTTACTGAAACTTCCATTTTATTTATTATTTATTTATTTATTATGTTTATTTATGTATTTAGTTATGTATTTTGAGAGAGAGAGAGGGAGAGAGAAAGAGAGAGGAAATGAGTGGGAAAGAGGCAGAGAGAGAGAGAGAGAGAGAGAGAGAGAGAGAGAGAATGCCAAGCAGGGGCCATGCTGTCAGCCCAAAGCCCTATACAGGGCTCGATCCCACCAACCCTCAGATCATGACCTGAGCCAAAAGCAAGATTCAGATGCTTAATGAACTGAGCTACCCAGGTGCCCCTGAAACTTCTATTTTAAATAGGAGCAGACAGACTGGTAAGCAAATGAGTAAATAAAATGCTACAGTTTGTGATAAGTGGGATGAAGGAAATAAAGAAGCTCCTGTGATAATAAATCATGGTACCTAAGTTAACTAGGATGATCAGGGAAGGATTCTTTGGGCTGGAATCAAAGCCATTATCTGTAGAGCTTCATGAGTCCTTCATGGAGTCAGGCAGGTATTTAAGGAACCTGGAAGAGACCTTTAAATCAGGTGTGTGTGTGTGTGTGTGTGTGTGTGTGTGTGTGTGTGTGTGTGTGTGTGTTATTTCTTGATTACCTACCAAATGAGAACTCAGAGCTCTGGTATGACTAGGAGATTTTATTGAAGATTCTTGAGAAGAAAATCACTACCACCATCTTCCCTGACCCCTCCACTGTAAAGGATTAATTCATTTTGATCTCTCTTTCAGTGTAATTTATTCAAAATAATTTTTATACTCCTATTGGTTATAAAAGAAACACAAATTACAGTTAATTACATTGTAAAAATACAAAATACATAATGTGAAATTTCCAATCCTTTGATTATTTCCTCTCTGAAATATACATTATCGACAGTTTTGCATACTATTCTGCCTTTTTATATACATATGTTTATATATATTTTTTCCTTTTTAACAAAAAAAAAGGAACACTACTCAATACATTCCTATGGAGCTTGTATGTTTTTGTTTTGATTTGTTTTTATTTTTCTCTTTATAATAATATCTTGGCGAGCTTTCCCTGCCAACATATATGAGACTTTTTATTGTTTTTAATAGCCACATAATAATCAATTTGTGTATCTATCATTGTTTAACAGTTTCTGTATTTAAGAATATTTAGTTTTATTCCATTTTTTTCTACCATTATTATAGATGATGAATGAAAAAGCCTAGGCAATTGTAGAGTTTTTGTAAAAAAAGATAGTAGAAATGTTAGGTCAAATGTATATGCATATTTTAAATTTACTAGATATTTCCGTGTTGGCATTCCAAAAGTTTGTAGCATTTTTGTTCATTTAAGGAAACAAAGCAGTAGAGAACCCATTTAGTTTTCTCTGAAAACTAAAGGTTACATATCAATATAACCTTTTTATGTTCAGTTCTTTGATAATCAATGAAGTTTATATTGATACTGTCACCCTACCAAATAAATTGATTTCTCCTTTCTAAATTACAAATAGCAATACTTTAATGGCCGTTTGTCTTACCATTCTAAATTTCTTTCTGAACTTTATGTAGTTTTATTGCCCAAACATGACTCAAATATGCAAAACCCCAAACCAAAACGGCTTTAAAACTTAAAGGTGATAGTAGCAATTTCAACAGTGAACACAATTTGGAATATGAGAAACACTTTACATGTGCTAGGCTAATGTTGGTGCAGGGAAAAGACAGCAGGAGAAGTGAACATTGGAGTACTCTGCTAGTGACAGTGAATTACAGCAGTTCCCATTTGAAACCATAGCACAGAGATCCTAAAAAAGTGGAATATTAAACTGTATACAAGGATCATCAAGAATTATATTTCACTATAATTGCTTAGTGGCACTTACATAGGTATGGAATTTAGTGAGGTTTTCCTCACTAAAGAGGTTTTCCTTTAAACATACGATGAATTTTCCTGAGTATTTCATGAATATTTAGAATCTGTAGTTTTGGGGTTTCATCTATTAATTCTACTTTATTAATTGTATTGTTCTTATCCTTTACACGTTCTATCTTAAACTGGGGCAATGTGTCCTAATGAAGAATAAACAAGCCACAAGCAATGTATGACATTTTTCTGAAGTGTTGATATCAGTATAAAACAATGGAAAATTCTGTTAAAGTTTGATTTTGGGAAGCACCACTGTTATGTATATTTAATATACTTGAGTAATTTTTCTATCATATACAGATACAGATAATAGCTCCATAAGCGTCCACTGTTGTGTTTCTATCAAACATTTTATCTAGGCATCTCTAACTTTTTTTTCTTTATGTCTTTTTGTGCTTTTTTTTTCTTTTAATTTGGCATTTAGATATTTATTACTTTTAGGTCTTTAATTTGGATGTAGTTTATATCAATTTAAAATGATCCTCACCTTCCCTTTTACTTACATTTTAATTTATCTATAGAATTTTTGTTTTATTATTCTCCAATAAACATTTAGCACTCCTTTTATTTTTTACTAGTTTTATTTTCCTTTAGAGTTCCATATAAGTAGAAGCGCAGATATAGTATATCTTATTCAATTTCAAGAGATTATAATGGTTGAAATCACTGTCTATATTTATTCATGGAAATCTGTTAATTTCAAATTTCTGCAAACTCATGGTAACTTATTAAGTAAAAAAAATGTGGAGGATTTGAAAACATAATGAGAAAATTTGACCATATTGACATATACAGAATATTGTATTCAACATCTGCAGAATACACATTCCTTTGACTACACATACAGAATTTCCTAAAAAAATGATCATATTCTAGACTATTAAACAACTCTCAACAGCTTTCCTATGTCTGAAATCACATTAAAACTCCAAGGACTTAATAACACAATGGAACTAGGTTAGACACGAATAAACAGTACAAAATCCACAAAATGTGGGAACCCTCTTGCACTGTCAGTGGGAATGCAAACTGGTGCAACCTCTCTGGAAAACAGTGTGGAGGTTCCTCAAAAAATTAAAAATAGAACTACTCTATCACCCAGCAATAACACTGCTAGGAATTTATCCAAAGGATACTGGAGAGCTGATTCATAGGTACACATGTACCCCAATGTTTATAGCAGTGTTTTCAACAATAGCCAAATTATGGAAAAAACCTAAATGTCCATCAACTGATGAATGGATAAAGAAGATGTGGTTTATATATACAATGGAATACTACTAGGCAATGAGAAAGAAGGAAATCCTGCCATTTGCAGCATCGTGGATGGAATTAGAGGGTATTATGCTAAGTGAAATAAGTCAATCAGAGAAAGACAAATATCATGTGATTTCACTCACATGTGGAACTTGAGAAACTTAACAGAAGACCATGGCGGGGAGGGAAGGGGGAAAAATAGTTACAGAGAGGGAGGGAGGAAAACCATAAGAGACTCTTAAATACAAGGAACAAACTGAGGGTTGATAGGGGGGTGGGGGGGAAGGGAAAATGGGTGATGGGCATTGAGGAGGGCACTTGCTGAGATGAGCACTGGGTGTTGTATGTAAACAATGAATCATGGGAATATAACCCCAAAACCAACAGGACACTGTATACAGTGTATGTTAGCCAACTTGACAATAAATTATATTACAAAAAATCCATAAAATGTGGAAATTAAGCAACTTACTTGTAGGTAATACAATGGAATACAATATTTGGATCTTACATCAACCTAAAAATATCTATTTAAACCAATGGAAGAAGATGGGAAAAATTATTAAGAATAGAAACTAATAAAATAGGAATGAAAGGTTCAGTAGAGAGGATCAATAAACCAAGAGTCGGATTCTTTGAAAATTGATAAAATGTACAACCTCTTGGTAAGTCTGTCCGTAAGAGTTGGTCAAAAATAACAAGACCACAAAACAGATCATACAGAATATAAAAAGAAAGATGTTATAAACATAATTTTGAATATATAGAGGAAATGAACACATGTCTATGAGACCGGAATCTACCTAAACTTAAGAAGAAAGGTAATATCTGAATAATATTATTATACACGAAAGAAATTGAATATGTAATTAAAAATCATTCTACAAATAAAAGTCCAAACTTAGCTTCACCAGTGTAGGAACAATCCCGTCATGTCCAAACTCTTTCTGAAAACTAAAAAAAAAAAAAAAAAAAAAAAAAAATTGAGAGCAAGTTATGAGTCATTTCATGAGGCTGACATAAACTTGACATGAAATCTGACAAAGACATTACAAGATAGGATATCATAATTCCTCTGACACATAAATATAAAAAAAAATTCTAAAAATATTTCCTGATTCCAGTGAAATGGGTTGATTCCATGAATATAAGGTTGCTTTACTGTTTGAAAATTTGTATTAGTGGCCACACATTAATAGTACAAAGAAGAAAACAATCCTTTCAAAGGTTGCAAAAACACTCAAAATAATGATCTATTTATGCTTTAAAAAATAGTAAACTAACAATAAAAGAAAATTTCATCTAATAATGAACATCTGTTGGCAAACATTTTACTTAATGGAGAGATATTGAAAATGTATCCCCTAAATTAAAGAAGGAGAAAGGAGGTGCTATTGTTACCATTCATATTCAACATTCTACTACATAGTCTAACAAATGGAATAAGACATGAAAATAAATAAAAGATACACAGACTAGAGAGGAATGAATAATACTACTCATTCATAGACCTCAATACATAAAAATATTCCAAAAAGAATTTATAGATAAACCAGTAGAGTTGACAAACAATTTTATCAAAGACACAATCTAGATTGTGGATACATGGGCACTTTCATTTTGTGATCATTTATTGCATTGCATAGTTATGATTTATTCAATATTTTATCTATATGTTATACTTCATTAAAAGGTATTAGAAGAAAATGCAGAGTAATAGATCTAACCTTGGCATAAAGGCCCTCCTAGAGAATTTGTAAATTGAGTAAAGTAAGATAGATAATTTTGACTTCACAAATCTCCAGTCTTCTATATTGTAAAAAAATAATGTAAGGCAAGTAGTACTCTGAGAAAATATTTGTCAAAATAAAATAAAACACAACATTGTTACCCAGATTATAAAAAATTCAAATATTAAGTAGAAAAGGCAGAGAAAGACATAGATATAGTAAAAATCTATGATCAGGCAACTCACAGAAGAAATATAATTGACCGATAAACATATGGGAATGATTTCAACTTCAGTATTACTTAGAAAAATGCAAAGTAAAACAAATAATATACTTTTAAAAAATGTTTGTCAGTATAAAATGTTGGCTAATATGTGGTGAAATTGATGGGAGTGTAAATGTGTGCAGCCTTTTGGGAGACCAATGTGATAATGCCTACCCACAATAAAGGTAAATATTGTTCTTTGAGCTAGCAAGTATATTTTAATGTGCCTTACCTGCATGATTATACACATGCTCACAATCAGTCATGTGCATGGATTTTCACTAATAGGAATAATCAGAAACAATCTTAATATAAATGTAGTGATATGAGTAGATCCTAAGTCAAACTGGAAGATAAAAATAGTAAGTTACAGAGTAATGAATCTGATTGGTTTCCATTTTTTTCTTAATGTTTATTTATTTTTGAGAAAGAGACAGAGTGTGAGTGGGGCAGGGGCAGAGAGAGAGGGAGACACAGAATCTGAATCAGGCTTCAGGCTCTGAGCTGTCGGCACAGAGCCTGATGTGGGGCTCAAACTCACGAACCATGAGATCATGACCAAAGTCGGACGGTTAACTGACTGTGCCACCCAGGTGCCCCAATTTACATTTCTTTATTAAAGAAAATAAGCTGTGAGCATATACAAGATTGTACATCTATGTGTTTCTTTTGTTTTTGTAAAAGTAAAAGAAAAGGTATAGAGAAATATACAACAAAAAATTAGAGTGGCAATTCTGTGGAAGGAATTAAGAGGACCAAATTAAGGAGTTTTGCTTTTTTCCTACTGCTGGAATTTGTTACAAATTTTTTATATAAAGACTCTATTCTTGGGGGACCTGAATGGCTTAGTCGGTTGAGCATCCAACTCTTGATATCCATTCAGGTCATGATCACAGGTTCATGTGATTGAACCCATGTTGGGCTCCATGCTGGGCGTGGAGCCTGCTTGGGATTCTCTCTCTCCCTCTCTCTCTCTGCCCCTCCCCTAGTTGTGTTCTCTCCCCGCCATAAAAAAAAAAAAAACCAAACCTATTCCTGCCTACTTGAGTAATTAAAAGACAAGAAAACAATAAAAAGCCCAGTACAAATGTGTCTACTGATTTTTATTATAATATCCATGTTTTTCAAATATCATTCTTTAGGGGTATGTTGAAAGGCGTAGTATTTGCACAAATACTAGCCATCCAGGAATCCAAGAGATTCAGAGGTGATAAATGAAGTCCCCACTTGTCATAACTACAAGGAAAGATCTTAGTGAAATTACACAAGAAATGCCAGGAAAGACATCTGAGTGTTAGACACAATACTAGAAGGGAATACAGAAAAAAATGAACATTTCTATGGCCCTTACTTACTGTACATGCTTTTCAATTGCCCCTAATTATTTCTCTCTCTCTCAGGAAGACATTAAAAAAGGAAGTAGTTTCTTGCCACAAAGAAACTACTTTAAAAAGCTATGTTAGAATGCTAAATACAGATTTTGATGAGTATCTAAAGAATTCTCAAAGCCAAGGCACATTTATCTGAGCATACAGTGTATGTATTTTAATGAAATTCAGTGAAATTTCTAAACATCTGACATCTGTTTACTAGTAAACATTTAATTAAGTATTTGAACACAACAATGCTAAATGAAATGTTTTAAAGAAGCCATTAGAACTCGGGAGTTCTAACTGTAATCCTAACTAACTCATAGGAGAGCAGTAGAATCTGCCACTACAGTCAGGGACAAGAGAACCCATTTGCTCTGTGTTCTTTTATTCTGTTATTTCTTTGACTGTTGCCTGCTTTTTCTTGCCATCTCTCTCTCAGTGATGATGCATTATTCATCAAGCCTTATGTATGAGAAGGTTAGCATCTTGTAATCAGAGCAGTGGGTCTGAAGGTTTTCACTCAGAGACCATTGTGCCTATACACATTTGAAAATCATTTGTTTTCCCAGTAAAAGTAAAGCATGCATCTCATTAAATGTTTTCACTTGGGGCATTGCCTTCTCTTGGTAGTTACAAAACTGACTTTTATCTGGCGATGAAATATGAATTCGGCATTGCAGCTTTAGCAGATTCCATGCAAACATAGCAGGCAGAGAAACCCTTTTATCCTGTGCCATGCTGTTTTTAGGAGAGGATGTGTGAGAGTAGGTACATGGGAAAGAGGCTTCTCAAGTAGTGGGAATTTTCACACAGCTGTTGTGACCTCTCAGGACAAAGCTGTACAGGGGTGTCTGTAACCTCTCCTATGGGACACTCTATTACATTCTGGCACCCTGTTGGCCTAGGGCCCTACTATTTCCCAGTTCAAAGAGGGCCACTTGGGACTTCCCAGCGTGGTATTCCTGAGATCCCAAGCCTCCAAAGCAGCCATCATTATGCAGACTTTCCCAGATCCCACTCTCCTTATTGAATATCAGAATTCACTCTTGTTCATTCTTGTTCCCCTAAGATAAACCTACATTAATGCAGTTTATCTGTGGAAAGAGGAAATAAAATTGTGATGTTAGAAGCTGATAAATGACTTAACCAGGTCTCCTTTCAAATAATACCAGTATTTGGAAAATAATTTTTAATGTCTTTGTACAGCATGAAATATTGCATGCAAACACCTAGAATGTTGTGCCTGGCAACTACTAAAGTGGCTATCATTATTGTTGTGCTGTTATAAAGAACACAGGAGTAGCAGGCAGAGAGGCTTATTTTAAGATCCAACTTCTTTATCTGCGATGCTTACTAGCTCTCTGGTTTGTATTCTCTAAATGTCAGCTCAATGTCTAGTTACATTCTGACCTAATATCCTCAACAGCAACAACATGTAATCTTCTCACTGTGTTTATCCTGATTCTAGAAAGGCTGAAACACTATTTTCCTCTAATAATAATGGCAGCAATGGCTAATATTCATTGATATCATACTCTATGCCAAGCACTGCACTAAGCCCTTTATATGGATTATCCCGTTTGATCAATACAACAATTCCATGAGGAAGTTGTTATTATTCCATTTTTATAGATAAGGAATCCATGGGTCAGAGAAGTTAAGTAATTTTTCAAAGGTCAAGTAGCTTGTAAATAACACAATTAGAGTCCAAACCCAAACTCTTAACTAGTAAAATATTCTTCTATCACTCCTGGAATGGTCTCCTCCTCCCACCCATACATTGCCTTCCCTAGCCTGTTGCTGATCTTTGTCTGGCAGAGTCTATTTCTTCCACCCATGAAATGGGAAATCAGTACCTTTGCAACTTATGTCCTTTTTCAATGAAGTTGCCTTCCTCATTTTCCTTTTAAAAAGCATTAATCACCATCAGAGTGCTGTACAGGATCAGAACAAAGGCATTCATTCAACAAATGAGCTTCTACTAAGTGTCAGGCACTTAGGTAATGCAGATATTGCAAAATAAAATATCTGGCTTAATGATACTTATAGGCTAGAATGGGAAGACAGGATGAAAACAAATAAATGATCAAGATACCTTTTGTCAGTGATACATGCTTTGAAGAAAATAAAACAGAATGCTAAAAGTAAGTGACCTAAGAAAAGCTACTCTACTTTAGACTGTATCAAAAGATGGGTAAAACACCAGTGACCAACAGTAGGAGATTTATTCAATGGACTATGCTCTATCCACATAATAGAGTACTAATCAGCTGCAAAAAGTAACAAGGGAGGATCTCTAAGTACTGATGTGGAATGATTACCAGAATAGTTTCTTATTTAACATACTACCTTTTGTGTAAGAAAGGGGATACATGAACATATATGTATATATATCTATTATACATGCATACACACAAATATATATGTATATTAAAAGTGTATATATTTTGTATATTTATTTTTTTTAAATAAGAGTGGCTGAGAGAAAACTGATGAAAAATTTACCAATAGGAGAGAAGGGAAAAGAGCAGAATGAAAAGGAGTAGCAGTGAATTTTCTGTGAATGTGTGTTCTTTGGTATATAATTGAGGCAAATTATTCTTTTCATAATTTAAAGAAAGTTATTGATTCCAGAAATTGCAGAAAATAATGGAAACAAGATTCAATGAGATGCTTTAAAAAATATTAGTAGATGCCATCAACACTGTTTTCTTACTGGTTCTTCAATATATCACATATATTCCTGCCTCAGGGGCTTTGAATTCAACATGCTCTTTTTAGAATGGTCTCTGTATCCCATAGCTTGTTCACTGTATTAGGCATCTGATGATATATTCTGAGTTGTCTGTCCAAAGTAGCACCTTCACTTTTTTATGACATTTATTACCATTTGTCAAACCATGAGATACAGGAAATACATAGCTGGATCACTGTGGAAGAGAGTTAATCTTTGGAAATATCTGTATTCTTCTTTTCTTTCCAGGCTGAAAGGTACATTAGATTCCCAGGCTCCCTTGTAATTAATTGTATGTAACCAGTCATGTGGGTAGACTGAGTTCTAGCCAGTTTACTATGAGCAGAAGTGATGCAGACACTCCCACACAATTACTCTTCCCAGTCCTCTATCCTTTCTGTCTCCCCATATACCATTGAGTAGGGAAGACTCCAAAGACTTAGATAAGGTCAGAATTTCAAAAGCAAAGGATCTTGAACCCAAATGCCTGCTGGAGAAGGGCTCCTGCATTTTTCTGTGAAAAGAGCATGGTATAAACTTTATTTTGTTAAGCCCTTTTATCTGTTGAAGTCTAAACAGGTAAATGGAAAACACATGAAGCACATAGACCAAAAACATGGAGAACTGGTTGACATACATGATGGAGGAGATGAGAGTCAGATAAGGGACTGAGTCATAAACCAGAGGTTAGTATCAGCAAGAGACTACTACCATCCTAGCCAAGGGAGACAAATGGAGGTGTGGTGATCATAGAGCTTAGGGCTTGGTGGACGCCAGGACCATGGAAAGCCTGCTCTGTGGGAGGTACAGGAAAGAGACAGAAATATATTGGAGTTTCCCTTTCCAACCCTCCAATCCACTGGCAGTGCCCTCTGTTATTGGATTGATCTAGAAGTGAGTTCACAAAGGAACCTTTGAAGAGCAGCTTGCACAGATCAGCTCACTTGCAATCAGAGCAGAGTAGGAAGAGGCTAAGTCTCAGGCTATCCCTGATGTTGGCTTTTGGGTTTCTTTAGGTTATGGTAACTATGCTAGCTTTTATGTCCTGTGTAATCAAAAACCTCTTGAGGATTGTGAGCAGAATAATATAATGATCTGATATACAATATGATAGCATTGCTCTGGCAGCAATAGGGAGAATCTACTATAAACTGGTTAGGAAAAGAAACAGAGAATAGTAGCCTATTGCAGAAATCTAAGCAAAAAATGAAGAGTACTTGAATAGCATGGAAGTAGTGGAGGGAATGAGAAGCAATTGAATATCGGAAGTTTGAGCCAACAGTGTTTTAGATAGATTGGATATGAGGTATGAGAGAAAGAGAGAAGTCAATGAAAGCTTCCAGATTTTTGATCTGAGTAATTAGGTGAATGTTAGTACAAGTTAATAGACTGGGGAACACTTAGGTTTAGAATTTGGAGGAAGGAGTAAGGAATTACTGGATTTTTGAGACGCCTATAGGAATGACAGTTTTTGTTGGATGCTTTAGACACCCACTACATTTTTTTTTAATGTTTTAATGTTTATTTATTTTTGTGAGAGAGTCAGAGCATGAGTGGGGAGGGGAGGTGCAGAGAGAGAGGGAGACGCAGAATCCGAAGCAGTCTCCAGGCTCCGAGTTGCCAGCACAGGGCCTGATGCTGGACCCTCCAGCTCACCACTGTGAGATCATGACCTAAGCCAAAGTCAGATGATTAACTGACTGAGCCAACCAGGCACCCCACCCACTACATTTTTAATGGTGGGCAGTGGCTACTTGGAAGTACTGGAAAGTCTCATTTCATTGGCATTATCTATTTGGATCACCACCATCCTTTTATGTAAAACAAGCAAACAACAACAAAACCTTGTATATAGTGCATAGAAACCTAGTTTTCATAATGTCACCATTGTACCATGTTACTATGTCACAGTAACACCAAACTAAATATGAGTTCCTTTGGTTAATAGATTAGCATTCCCACTTTTTTTCCATAAAAAAACTGAAATCAGATCTAAGTCTTGGAATGAGAGGGAAGGATCTTAGGAAAGAAAAAAATAAAATCTGGTTTTAGACCAAAATACAACTGAGTCATAAAATTTGAAAATTCCAAGTAATGACTTTGTGGTTCTGAAGAATTGAGACTAACCAATAACTGTTATATAATTATAATCTCACCTTAAATACTAAACTTAAAATAAATATATGACTATAAGACTCACCTATAAAGTATTAAAATTTTATTATACTGATGATGATGGGAGTTATTACACAATATTTAAAAAAAAATTTAGGGGCACCTAGGAGACTCAGGTGGTTAAGTGACTAACTTAGGCTCAGGTCATGATCTCATGGTTTGTGGGTTCGAGCTCTGCATCAGGCTCTGTGCTGACAACTCAGAGCCTGGAGCCTGTTTTGGATATTCTCTCTCTCTCTCTCTCTCTCTCTCTCTCTCTCTCTCTCTCTCTCTCTCTCCCTTATTCTGCTTCTCCCACACTCATACTCTGTCTCTCTCAAAAATAAATATTTTAAAAATTTAAATTGTCTAGTTTATTTATTTTGAGAGACAGAGAGAGTGAGGGGGGGAGGGACAAAGAGGGAGAGAGAATCCCAAACAGACTCCATCCACGCTGTTGGCACGAAGCCCGAAGCGGGCTTGAACTCACCAACCGTGAGATCATGACCTGAGCTGAAACCGAGAGTCAGACACTTAACCTACTGAGCAACCCAGGAGTCCCATTTCACCATATTTTTTAAAAGTATTCTCACATCTTTTCCTTTGGATTGCCCTTAAAATAGCTTCTTATGTTAGCATGGCTGAAATTAGAAATAAGAAATGGCTTTCAGTCTGTCACACTGTAGTCTCCTTTTGAGGGTGTTCAACATTAGTCAGTGTTGAAATAATGAATAGTGTCTTGAAATGGACACAATACTTCTGATGAGATCTAAGTAAGGTACTGCACAGAGACACTATGGTTTCCATGATCTGGACACATGTCCAGATAATGACAGTATGACCTGGTGATTACAACTGGTCTGCTTGGGTTTGAACCCCTTCTTGGGTTTCAGCTGCTCACTGGTGATGTGATTTTGAGTATGTTCTTTGTTTTTAAGTCTTCTTGTTGGAAAAAAAAAAAAAGAATGTTCTAGGAGGCATTGCATCTTAGCAATTGGGTTGTAACCCTCTTCACTTAGCCATCCCTTTCTGTGTACTTTCCCAAGGCAAAATGGAAACTGTATTATTCAGAATCAAATCTATAAAAACCAAATCTCCAAATAAACACAATGATCTATAATGGAAATGATCATTATTTATCCCTGGGACAAAAAATTAAATAGATTATGAGTCATATTTTGCTGAAATTTCAGGTTGAGGAGTCCTGTGACTCCATTCCCATATATAACCCAACACTGTCCCTGGTGTGAATTATTGATAACTTTTTTGGTGGATTCTTCTTAGATTGAAGTTTACAGGTGAAGCAAATATTCACAAAATGTGATAGCTATTGTGGGGGTGGGACATGTATAGATTGAGTCAGAATGGGGAGACACCTGTTTCTTTAGTAACAAACAACATACGAGATATTGGCTTCATTAATTTCACTGCCTTTGTAAACTTAATTAACAAACATCAGCATCCTGCTATCTATTCCCCAGGGTCCCGACATTTTCCACATCTTCAAATACCTTCATTTTTATTGATTGAACATTTCCCAAGCAGCTATTCTGACAAAGTTACCAATAGGTGAAATGTCAAGAGTAAAACTATACTTCTTGAGGCTTTTAACTGGCCAGAATACCAGTGCAATTTTTGACCACTAATCATGGGGTGTGGAAGAAAAACTGGGTACATCGCATTGGTTTTTTTCTTACTGTCCAATTCCACAGATGTCAGCAAAAAATTCAAGATCACTTCAGTGTCTGTAGTGCATATATAACTAAGTTCATATCAATTCAGTTTGTTTTAAAAATAACCAGTGATTCACTACGCAGATCTTAGATGTATTTTTATATTCCCAGGCATATTCTTTTGTCCTTTTGGTGCCCCTTCAACATCCACCCAGGGTTTGATCTTCCTCAGTAGTGGCAGATTTATGGCTGTGATTACAAGGAATGGGGAAATCTGTCTGCTTCTCTTTCATATGAATGGAAGGCCTAGATGTGGATTTTGATGGAGCTGGGCAAAATTATTTTACCTCCTAAAGGCCTCAGGTGAGTGAGTTTGTGGCAAAAGATAACTGTGTCTAAGAGCCCTCTGAACTAGCCCATTTCTCTTAAAGTTATTTCAAAGGATGTCCCTGGCAACCAGCTGATTGCTCAGCCTGCATTATCAATAGCCTGCGTAGGTGCCACAATTTAAATTGGCTCCCTGGCTTCTTAGGTTGATAGTTAATATTTTCGAGGGATGCATCTCAGTGCCAATGGAATACTGGTTGGAAATGGAAAATTACAGACATATAGGTAAAAAATTATTCATTTTTATAGAAGGAAATGTGTTCTTTTAATATGCTGCGATTATTTTTAGATGTCGAGATGAGAGCATGACTCACCACCTTCCATTTCATCCACCACTTGTGCCGGCCCCCACTCATCTTTCCTGACACATTGTGCTGATGAAGGGAGTGACAGCCTGTTCTTCACAATGTGGCCATCACCACATGTTGCAGCCACTTTGGGAAAATATGGGGTGCTCTATTTCTTGGATACATATCTCCTGACTTAACATCAGTATTCTGTGGGTCAGTCCACCCTGTGACCTAGAGTATGTATCATCACATAGGGTATCAATCAGTGTACTTCTTAGGTTTCAGAATATATTAGACATCTGGGTTCAGATCTAGGTCTCACCTCTTAAAAGTTGTTGGCACTGAATACATTTTGTAACAACTTTGAACATCTCCTTTTCTATGAGGGAATGAATAATACCAACCCAATAGAGTTATTTGAAACATTAAACAAGATTGTGATTATTAAGAACTTATTACTGTGATTTACACAGAATATAAAGCCATTGCTCTGCTAATAGTGAAGATCATTATTATAATCATAGTTATTCCAACTATGGCCTCTCCCATTTTCTCAGCTGTAAAATTAAAATATGCCTATAGCATCCATTAGAATACCATCAAGCTAAATTTCTACATATTCATATGAGCATGGTGTGCTTTTGGGGAAGAATCCTAAGAAAATCCAATTTGCTATTACTGATATTTACATCTGGGGGGATTTTTGATTGGTGGTATCAAAAAAGAAATTTCCTTTGCCGTTTGATTTTTCTTATGCTCAAGAGGCAATTATTTATTTGTAGTCAGTTTTATCAAGCCTTAGGCATGATTCATGTTCTATCCCATCCTTGGCCAAGATTTCTGCCCACTGGCTCCCCACACACCCCAGTTCTGCCTCATTGCTAGTCCATTGCTCATATTTTCAGAATTACCCTTCACCAATTTTCCTATTATTCCTCTACTTACCTTCTTCTAAAAGCAATTGGTTTTTAGACTATTTTTACTGATTGATCAGAAGAAATATAAGAACTGTAAAACACTTTAAAAAGGGGGAGGATAACAGAAGAGTGCTCAAAATATGTTGTACATCATTATCCTTCTCATGTGAAATCCCTCCCCAACGTCTCTGATTTTCATTGCTCGTATGACTGGTGAGTAGACACATCTTAGAATCTTTGTCAAGCCAGCTAGGGGACAGATGATTGTAGTAGATTTATATCAAATTATTATTATTTCAGAAGAATTTAAGCCACGATGCGTAGTTCTTCTTTCTTAGTCAGACATTATGCTTCTTGATATAAACTTAAAGTTCAGAAGATTATAGGGGACATTTTAGGGGGGGAAAAAGCATGTCCGTAGTGATTTGTCTGGTGATCTCTTCTTTTCTCACCTCCTTTTCTCTCTTGGCAAATAGAAAGGGAGAGAAAAGAATATTCTCAAAACTAGCTACATATTGAAAATAAAATTGACAAACTGCCATCTTTCTAAGGGGAGGGTGAAAATATCAGTTGACTGTTATTCAGAAATGAAATTTTTGTATGTGCAAGTCCATTATAGAAGAGGGACGGAAAATGTGAAGTTAAGAAGAAGTAATTTAAAGAAAATGATTGCTCTAGTTCTTACATTGGTGTGGATATCTATGTGGTAAAATAAGGAAGACAATGACCTAAATATAATATAGGTTTCCCAATGTTGCTACTGGTGTTTAGGATCTAAGAATCTCTAAACAATGCCTTTAAAAGTGAGTCTATTCTACTTCTAGATCAGAGCCAGATTAAGATAGTGTAAACTTCTAGAAGTCTTAAGTAATAATAATAATGATAATGATGATAATGATGATGATGATAATAATAATAATAATAATAATAAGTCCCCACTGTCCCAGACTTGTCACATCCAGTAAAACACAATACATCCCCCCACACACCTCCCCTCTGGTAACCATCAATTTGTTCTTCATAGTTAAGAGTCTGTGTCTTAATGGTACCCTACATATAAGCTTAGTGTGAAAACTTGCATTGCCTTAAACTTTAACAGATATGAAGTGACAGGTTGTAAATAGTTATAAGTTTCAGCTTTAGGATAAATCTCTACTCTTTATTTTGAAACCTGGGAAAATTTCTCTAAGCTTCAATGTTTTATAAGTGATGTGAATGATAATAGAAGCAAAGAATTAGTGTATTAATTAACTGAGATAACGTTCAGTACATTTTAATCATTATTATAAAAATTATATGAGTGCCCCCTCTTAGGTGCTCATGAACAACGGGACAAATACCTGATCCACTCATATCTCTTCTGTAAAAAAAGGAATGGATAGCAGCAAAATGGGAGTAATGAAGAGTAGTATTGTGGAGAGATAGAAAAAAATCATGTTATTAAAAAACAAAGCAAAACACAAGTCTGGCACATAATAGACATGTGGTAAATCTTCATTGTCTTTTATCAGTATGCCTTACCAAGCACCAATGCTGTTCAATGGATTATTTGTTTGTTTGTTTGTTTCTGGGAATGTAGCACAAGTTATATGAGTGTTGCTGAGGAGGAGAGGACAAGGAGAAATCAGGAAATTCTTTTTCTTCATTTTCTTCAAGTCACCCTGACAATTGAACACTACTTTACCAAAGAGAATTTGGAATGGACGATAAGGGTTCATTCTCACTTTGAGATTTTATAGGATTTTGAGTAGAGAAACTGTTTCATAATAGTATAGGACATTTAACCAGGAATTGGTTAGCAAAATATGAAGATCTGGAAAGGACAATTTTCTTAAATGGAAATCAAACACTAACCCCATCAGTTAGTGGCACCATTGCAGAGGCTGTACAGAATCTGAAAATGTAGTCAAAATAAGAGTTTGCTGGCACAAAAGAATTATCTTAAGTCTTTCCTTATTTTCTTGGTTGTTTTTGTTTTGTATTGATTAATACTTACTTCACTGGGTTATTTATGGAAACTGATTAAAACCATCAAAATCTGGGAGTATGATGAATGTTAAAAAATAATCTATATATCTAATACTCATACGAGGACACTTGCAATAAAATCTAGCCATGCATGATACATGCTTATCAAGATTGTACTAAATAAATTATAAAAGCAAATCTCAAATATTTTCTTCTATAAATATTGTGTATAATTAACTTCTATAGCAAACTTACTGCTTGTCAGTTTCTTTTATGAACACTATATGTTTACAAATATGTTTACAAACTCAGTGCCTCTTTTAATTGTTTTGTTGTGTTTCCTCCCATAGAATAGACATGAATAAAAGAGTTTTTCTCCAAACCCATTTGAACTTTGAACCAAAAATGTTAATTGATGGGAGAAAAGGTGTTGAGATCTCCCAATTCAAATCATAATCATCCAAGGAGTCAAAAAATAGACAAAATAATGAAATAATCTTTTTAAAATACTGGATGAATGAATGAACGATGCTTAACCCTGAGAGATGGAAAACAAAAAAGATGAGCCAAACAAATTTCACAATTACTAATTTGAGAGCATATCTAGGCAATGGTATGTGGAGGAGAAAATTATGTGGGGCCAAAGGAGTCTTGAGTTAAGGAAACAGTGCTGAGAGTCTAGGAAGACAAAGGCAGCTAGAGTATAGGACAAATTATCAGAAAGAGTACAAAGAAAGAACACTCCTGAGATCTGTAAGTGTCTCCCTTCAGTATTCAGCTGCACATACATGTGAGAAAACTACTCAGGACTATGGAAACAATTACCCAAAAGGAATAGAGTAACGATGTCTAACATGAAGTAGGAATAATGCCTGCTTGTATCAGGCAGATTGAAAAATCTCATGATTTACAGGGACTTGGGAAGTATTTAAGGAGATCTTGCCTTGATAGTGCAAAATAATTATTTCTAAATTGACCATTGACCCAGAAGCAACTAACAATCATTAAAGCAGGACAATTTCCAAGTGACTTAATTGAGTACCAGGAAGAAATCCAATAATATTTATAGGAATACAATAGTACTCAATACCCAATAAAGTAAAATTTGTAATATCTGGCATTCAACAAAAGATTACTACATATGTAAGAAAATATTCCTATTGAGGAGAAAAATCAATCCATTGAAACCATTTCAGGTCTGAGCCAGATGCTAGAATTCACTGACCAGGGTTTTCAAAACAGTTATTATAGATAATTTAAATTTGTTTAAAAAGTAGAGCTATAGAAGATATGAAAAAGACCCATATCAAACTTGGTGACATGAAAACTACAACATGTGGGATGGAATATATAGGATGTTGAGTAGATATGATTAATTGCAGATTAGACAGTGTAGAAGAAAAGATGAGTGAATTTGAATGTATAATAAGAACTGTCTCAAGGAAAACACAGAAAAAATAATTTTTAAAAAATAAAGACAGTATATTCTATGGAAGTGTTGAATCATTATATTGAACACCTGAAACTACTATTACAGTGTATATTAACAAACTGGAATTTAATTTAAAACTTTAAAAAATAATGAAGAGAATATTACTGAACTGTGAGACTTCAAATGACATAATGTATATTTGGAGTCCCTAAAGGAGTAGGAGCTGGGGAAAGGAAAATATTTGGAGAAATTGATATGGAAAAGTTTCCCAAATTTGGTGAAAATTATAAACCTGTGGTACCAAGAAGCTCAACAATTCCCAGACCAAAAAAAAAAAAAAAAAAAAAAAACCATGGAGAAAACCTTAGCAAAGTAAATTATACTAAATCACTCACAACCAGTGACCAAAAGAAAAATTTAAAAACAGAATAAAAGTAAATATAAAAGTTCAAAAATAAGTATGATAGAAGGTTTCTCATAAAAAACAATACAATTGAGAAAATAGTGGAGCAGAGCCCCTGGGTGCTACATTTGCTTAAGTGTTCAACTCTTGATTTCAGCTCAGGCCATGATCTCATGGTCATGGAATCGAGCACCGCATCAGGGTCCATGCTGTCAGCATGGGAGCCTGCTTGGGATTCTCTCTCTCTACTCTCTCTGCTCCCATACCTGTTCACATGCTCTCTCTCTCTCTTCTTCTCTCCCTCTTTCTCTCTCTCTCTGTGTGTGTGTGTGTGTGTGTGTGTGTGTGTGTGTGTGTGTGTGTGTATTAATGAAGACATTGGAACAATATCTTGAAAATACTGAGGGACAAAGCTGTTAAACATGAATTTTATATCCATTACTATATTTTTCATATGTGAAAGTGAGATTAAAACTTTTAGGCAAAGGTGAAAGAATTCGTTGCCAGAAGACTTGCACTATTGGAAATGTTAAAGAAAGTTCTTCAGAAGGATAATTAAGCCAGAAGGAAATATGAATTTATGCAAAGTATGAGGAACACTAAAAGTGGTAACCACATGAATTCCATTCCTAGGACACTCCTCAGTAATCCTCTTGCATATAAATCTCAGCATATCAAATTATACAATCTATAGTAATAAAAGGAAAGATGATAATGATTAAACTCCAGTGTCTGAGCTAGTATTGGCAAAGAATATTAAGACTAGTGGCAAATTAGTTAATTGAGTAGTGTTTACTATGTATTCTCAATTATGCTATTTGTTTATTTGAAATTCCTCTGAGAAAGAGAATGTATGGAGTTGGATTTCACAAATATGTGATAATTACATAAATGTGATATTTCCTTAACAAGGATCAAGTTCAGATTGCTTTCAGATATTAGCTTTTCTCAAGAAGGCAAGGAATCCATGTCAAAAAATTTGTCCTTTGGGGGTGCCTGAGTGGGTCAGTTGGTTAAGCATCAGATTCTTGGTTTCAGCTCAGATCATGATCTCATGGTTTGTGAGTTTCAGCCTCTCATCGGGCTGTGTGCTGAGAGTAGGGAAACTGCTTAGGATCTTGTCTCCTCCTCGCTCTCTGCCCCTCCCCCACTTGTGTTTTCTCTCTCTCTCTCTCTCTCAAAATAAATAAATAAACTTAAAATCATCTTTTGCATTAGAAAAACAAATTTAAGAGTAATCCAGGATTTACTAATAAATCTTGTTTCCTATTTATAGACATTCCAAATTTGCTCTAAATCATATATATACTTCTATATATAATTATACATATGAACATATATCTATCTATATATAACTATATATAGAGAGAGAGCAAGAGAGAAAGAGTGCTAAGTTTATATATATATATATATTTCTGGTATAACATAAAATGTTCATTTATGCTTAAGTATATATATATATATATATATATATATATATATATATATATATGTCTATAAACAAACATGGCAGTTAGGGATCCTAATTCACTATACAGTCAAAAATATGCCTGTATTGAGGGAATCAATAACTTTTGACTCCCCCAAAAAGTAACTACCAATAGCTTATATACTATTGGTATATAATACCAATATAGTGGACTGATAAACTTACCGATAATATAAATAGTCAATTCACACATACTTTGTATAATTAGATGTATTATATGCTGTATTTTTACAATAAAGTAAGCTAGAGAAGATGTTATTAAGAAAAAAGGAAAATATTTTTACTTGGCTGTATGTTTCTCAAAAAAAATCCATGTATAAGTGGACTCATATAGTTCAAACCTGTGTTGTTCAAGGGTCAACTGTATGTGTGTGTGTGTGTGTGTGTGTGTGTGTGTGTGTGTGTTATTTAAGTGCATATATATGTAATTTGTAAGTATAATATAGAGATATTCCATAGTTATATTTGCTTAAGTTATATATACATATGCACATATAAATGTATAATTTATGGGTGTATAAATATATAAATATATATCCTACAAACTATATTTGCTTCAGTTATACATACATATACATACATATATGTATCATATATACACACACATATAGGTTTTTTTTAATGTTTATTTAATTTTGGGTAGAGAGACAGAGCATGATCAGGGGAGGGGCAGAGAAAGAGAGGGAGACACAGAATCCAAAGCAGGCTCCAGGCTCTGAGCTGTCAGCATACAGCCCAACACAGGTCTCCAACTCACAAACTGTGAGATCATGACCTGAGCCAAAGCTGGATGCTTAACTGACTGAGCCACCCAGGCACCCCAAAACATATAGTTTTTATATATAGTTGTGTGTGAGTGAGTGAGTGAGTGTGTGTGTGTGTGTGTGTGTGTGTGTGTGTGTGTATGTCTATATACTCATATATAAAACTTATGATTCCATAGGCACAAACTTTTGGGAGATAATACACAAGACACTGTTAGCAGTGGTTGCATCTGGGGAGGGATATTGTGAATCAATACCTTTTGTACTATTTGAGTTATGTTTTTTTTCATTATTTGTTTGTTTTCTGTTATATACTACAATGCTTGGCTGATTGCAGAATCCTGCTGTCTAAAACAATAGTCCTATGTGGCTGTTAATCATTTGAAAGTGGTTAGTCCAAACTGAGATGTGCTGTAAAGTATGATACACACTGGATTTTGAATACTTAGTGTCAAAAAATTTAAAAAAGTGAGTTTTACTAATATAATGATTATATGCTGAAACAGTAATATTGTGGATATATTGTCTAAGTAAAACATGCTTATTAAAATAAATAATACCTGTCAATTGTGTTGGGTGTACATTCAGAGTTGATACTTTGCATAAGGAATAGTATTTTCAGTACTTATACATACCAGTATTTCTTACAGTATGCCTTGAAAGTGCCTTGTTGTGTGTTACTTTCCCCATGTTATAAATGACAAGATAGAAGCAGAAAAGTTTATGGAAATTTTTGAAAATTTCAGAGTGAATAAAATTTAACGTCATGAGTTAATTTTTTCAGCTGGCAATTTAAATATATGAGGAATTAAATTTTCTGGGAAATATAGCTGAAATAGAAACATGAAACATTTAATCCAGTTCATTACTCTATCATTTAGAGGAAGACTTTTAATGTCACTTCCACACAGAGGCATAGAGGTCTTTCCTTTATCCCAAACTAGGTTAGGTGACTGGTATGTATGTAGATCTCTTCAATCCTGTCATAATTTTAATTAATTACTTTTCTCCTATTAAACTATGGACGAAGAGAGCAATACCTCTCTGTTTTGTCCATCACTTTATGTCCTGTCATTAGAGAACCAGGAAACTAGTTGATACTCAGCACCTATTTATTTAATCAATCAACCACTCCTGGAAATCAGGAAATTGTTAGTTTTACAAATATGATGTATCTCTTTGCTGTGCTCCATTGTGTTAATTACTCATTCAGTTATTTTACAAATGGAATTGTGTGAGAAAACATACTCAGTGCTCATTGTTTTGTGTACTGAGTACAACTTAAACCTTCTTCATATTTTTTTCCCATTGTTTGCAGGGGTACATAGTACCATTTCTCTATCATTCTTCTCACCACCTGGGGTTAATTCGACCTTCTTTTATTATTAAACACTTAGAATTTACATTTCAGAAGCTTTCAGATTCTCTTTTTGTCATAGTGTTATGTTGGCATTACCAGGACTATACTGGATGTTGTTGCATATTTCACCATCTTTTGTGGGTGATATGACACTAAATATGACATAGTATTTATCATGCCAATAAAGAAATAAATATTTTGTAACTATAAAGAGAGAAGATTGATAGATGGATAATTCCTCACCATGCCAAGAACGACATTCTACAATCTGTGTGAATCTTGAGGTCATTAAATTTATAAGGCAGCATGAAATAAATTAATGTCTTAAAGAGAGCTGATAATGATTTATTATGAAATTGACAATAGCATGGTATTTTATAATTTTATAAGAGCAAGCTAAGCTATGTGTCTCATTGACAGTACAAGTGAGAAGCTCTGCTCTTCCTTCTTAGGCAGATATTTAAATCTCATTTGAGATGAGGCAAACCAGGTTCTGTCTTTCTCCAACATGTTGAAGAGAATGTGCAAACACACACATTTTATTAATCTATTTTAATTATTTAAATGAATAATGAATGAGATGAAATAAGTGGATAATATAGCAAGATATCATGGATTTTTCTTTAAAGTTTATTTATTTTGAGAGAGAGAGAGAGAGAGAGAGAGAAAGAACATGAGTGGGGGAGGGGCAGAGAGCGAGGGAGAGGGAAAATCCCCAGCAGGCTCCCTGCTGTCAGCACAGAGCTGGACACCAGACTCAAACTTGTGAATGGTGAGATCATGACCTGGACAAAAATCAAGAGTTGGATGCTTAACCAACTGAGCCACTGAGGCACCCCATCATGGTTTTTGTGTTTATTTGTTTGTTTGTTTTAATCAAATTTAAATTATCTCCTGTGAACAGAGTCTTAAGGGTTTAGGACTCAAAGGACTTTTTATGCAATTTACTGAAAACCTCTTGGAAATACTGACTCTTGGAGAACAGTTTCTATAAAATTAACAGCTTTGCTACATTTCTCTATCTTTTCTTAAAATGCACACCTCACTATAATGATGTCCAGACCCTGATATTTGCTACTTGATTCGTGAACTCATGTACACATATACAGACACAGACTTATAGATATTGCAGCCATATAAAGAGAATTTAGAGACCTATATGAAAGAAATTATATAAAAACCATTATTAGTTTTAAATAGCATCTATACAACACAGAAAAAAAAAGAAGAACATTCAGTTAATAAATGTATTTCCCACAAATAATACAACAAATGTTTTTGCTCTCTTTTATTTTCTGAACTGAGTTGATGTTTTAATATCCTGTGCACAGTGGATGAAAGCATTAAGGGATTTGCTATATTTGCCTCTGGAAACCACTTATTACTTCTGACTTCATGAATTTCCTCAAATGATAGGACTATGGGTGAATGAAAAGAGCAAGGGACTTGTATTAGAAAACATGAGTTCAGTTGTCATCATTTTTACTTATTAGCTCTGTGAACTTTTTAAGGTCAAATTTGCTAAAGATACTAATTTTTAAAGAAATGAAATTTAGAGACATAATCAAGATCTCCTTATAAACTTCTCTTCTTCCAGAGGAAAGGAAAAAAATCACTATCTTGAAGTGGTGTGGTATTCTCATGCCAATTTTCATACATTTGCAAGATATATATGTACCCATAAAAAATATTTAGTATTCTTTTCTGAACTCTCTTCCATAAATGTTCTTAAATTGTATGGATTATATTACACTTTACTTTTATTGCTTATGATTTAACATTTTTCCTATTTAAATTTTTATAATCCAACTGCTACTTTTTACTATAACTGATGTTGATTATTTTTTCTTTTATTTATTGGTCATTCAGGCATCCACTTCCCAGAATTAGCTCATCCTATATTTTGTTTGATTTTTTTGTTTGTTTGTTTTTACTTTTGGATTGTTTGTCTTATTTTAGTGTTAGTTTGAAGGCTTATTTTTATGTTTAGTATAATCTAGATACCAGTCCTTTCTTGATCACATGCTATGAAAAATACCTTCTCATAAAGATATTTGTCTTTTAACTTGATCTTTAAAAATTTTTCCCATTCAAGTTTATGCCATTTGAATGTTTTTTTTAAAAATAGTTGCCTACTTCTAATTTATAAAGGCATTCTCCTTCAAAAGCCATAATGTTCAGTCTTTAATTCAAATTTGAGGTGATGTGAAATAAAGTTCTAAGTAGGGAATACGGTTTTATTCATTATCCTATGGTTAGCCATTTTTCCTAGAACCATTTTGTAAATATTGTCCTTTCTCCCCACTGAGTTATCATGTCAAATTTGTCATACATCAATTTCCTATCTATAAATAGGTCTATATCCAGGATTATAGCTCTGTTCCAAGGGTCTACTTTTCTATCTCTATAAGAAGTAAACATTATCCAATTATTTAGCTTTGTGATATCTGCCTATCCTATAGGAGAATTCTACTTCCCCCATTTCTCAAAATTGGCCAGAATCTTGACTGGAATTATATTTGATTTATTGTTTAATTTGAAGAGAACTGGCATCTTTGTATATTGTTGTCTCATTCATTACCATAATGTGATAGCCATTGTTGTAAGATGGCTTGCTTGCTTGCTTTCTCTCTCTCTTTCTCTATTTCTTTCTTTTTCTTTTTCATAATCCTTTTAAGGCATTAACATATAGCATGGAGAAAAGAAAAAAAATATGGAATACAAAAAGCAGAAGGATAGGTAATAACTCAATTAACCCAACAGAGCAAAATTACAAAGTAACAGTAGGGACAACTTGGGATGAGCCTTTTGCCAGAGAAAACATGAAAGTCGTAGGAACTGGAACACCCAGTTACCCTTAAACCAAGAGGGAAAAGAGACCAAAAATAAGGAAAATTGAGTTAAAGCTGTTTGATAAGTAGTTAGATTTCTAGATACTTATCTTTCTTTTGCTTTGTTGGGTGACTGCTTTTCCTCTGCCCCAGTAAAAATGTAGGAATTTGTTATCTTGAAAGAGAATCCACAGCATCATTGAACTGAAGATGGCAGGCACATTTGAGATCAGGGGTGCCCTCCTAAACAAAAGGAAGACAGGTAACAGTAGATATACTAGATATACAGATTCCACATGCCAGCTCCTTTCTCAGTTGAGTTCCAACTCTAGTGTGATGTCCTTGAGAAGATTTTTGCCACTATTGTAAAGAATCCCTCCCACATAGTTATTCTTGCTTATCCTGCTTTATTTTCTTCAAGACTTTACTCTGAAATTATCTGTTTGCTTATTTGTTCATATATTTATTGCATGCATACTCTCACTAGAATGTAAGCTCTATGAAAGAAGAAATGTTGCTATCATCACTGAATCTACGGAAACTTAAAAATCCCCTTGCAAAAATTATGCTGCTCCACAAGTATTTGTTTAAATGAAAATGGCATTTTCTATACTTTTGAGTTTTTGTTGGATGCTGTATTCTTTAAATTGACATTGGAAGACGCACATTCTTCATTTTAAAGACAACAGCATAATAAGAGTTAGGTATTCAGCAATGATACCCCACAGAGCCCCAGAGGGATCACAGCTATAGCACAGCATATAACACAATCATTTCACACATAAGAAATATCAGGAAATATTTTTAATTTTAAATAAAATAAAAATGAAATTTCTCCATCCTCAAATTTCATTTAGTTCTTTTAATTTGGTTAATTTTCCAAAAAGCAAATTGCCTAAAAAATGACTGTCAGTTTTTAATATGCACTGCCTTCAGAAGGTATACTTGAGAGGTACAGATAGAGAATGATGTTTTAAGTTATATTTACAGTGAAATAGCCTCTAGAAGGAATTGTCTCTAACATCAGGTACATAACAGCATGTTATATAACTTCAAGTTCTTCACAAGTACTGACTTATTTTGTAGTTATCGTTGATGTCAAATTGTCTCCTCTGTAAAGGATGTTCAGTTAGACCTCACTATATTTTTCTGTTCCATGTGTAACAGGATAGCATCAAGATAGCATTTATTAAATGTCATCGACCTGTTTCTTACCTATAGCACCAAGAGTGTTGCCCTGTATTGAAAACAATGTGGTCTTTTCGTGGTTATGGTTCAAACAATACTGTTATGCTTCTGCAGATTTTCAATAAGATGATATCTAGCTAGACAGATGAAATTTATATGCTACAACATCATCATCATCATCATCATCATCTGTTTTTAAATATGTATAAGGAATTGCTCCATCAAAAAGAACACAGATGGCAAATATCAAGGCCTAAAATAATTTATAAAGAAACCAATTTCTCCAATGCAAAAACAAATGCAAAGCGTGATACCTTTTAATTGTACTTATATGCAGATCCAGATATTCCCCAGCTTGTGTGAGTGAAGAAATCTATTTTAATATAATTGAGAACTGCCTTCCCACTATGGGGAAGCACTCAGTAGAGTAAGCAGTTTTTAGGACTCTCATTTTGACTGCTCTCCCCCAGCGTTGCCATCCTGTCATCTAGCCACATGTGCTCCTGATCCAAATCACCATGCATATGCATAGCCATATGTTTCCTCCTTGTGGGCCTCCTTCGTCTCATCATTTGGTTCAATATCAACATTCCCATCCCCTCCCTTGCAATTCCACACATTGTGTTTCACTCATTGCACCTCTAACCACACCTCAGGAAAACTGTTGCTATCCGAAGGGAAATGATATTGCCTAAGATGTGTGATGGTTGTCATTCTGACAATCTATACCATCTATACCATGGCTATTCCTGACTGCCTTCTCCTCTGATCTGTCATCATAGAGAAGTCAGTGTTTTTCTCTGCTTTGTAAATTGGAGTGTAGGTTGAAGTTCTTTGCCATCCTCCACTTCTCAAATGAATTAAGGTTCTCAGAATAACTCTGAAGGGAACTGAGTTTTGCATGTGTTTCTAGCAGCTTTGTCTGCAATGGAGGTGATCTAAACTGCTAGGACACCCAAGGGAGCTTGGTTGAAAAATGCCATCTGACTTGTCATCACTCATGAAATCTAAGTGTGAAGTACTTTGTGGGAGGGGGGTTCCAGGGGGAGAAGGCAACAAAACAAAGTAGGAATATAGAGAGGTACAGTGGTGTTTCTCTGCATGTCAACAGGGAAGGTAAACAAACATTTACATAATAGCTGTTCTCTTTAAGTAAGATCTCCTGAGAAACACAACTACCCAGAAAAACAAAATGCTTTGCGGATTAGGGGGGGAAAGGAACTTTAGAAAAGGAAAGTAAATGCCCAGAAATGGCTTAAATCTCCTACATCAAATTTCTTTGTTAATTGATTCTACTTTTAGGTCCAGGTATATCATTTGTGAGACCTAGTAAAAAATGAAAATGTAGATTTCCTTGTACAAAAAGCAGGAAAATGTTATGTTGAATATACTAAAAAGTTTTTCTTCCTTCTGTGGTCTCACTCTCAATCTGTGGTTATGTTTATTATTGGGTGTTTAATGCCATTCTAAGTAAAAAAAAAATTAAAATTTGAAGCAATGAGCGTAAATTTTACCATTCATCTTAATATTGTGCAATGCTAATTTTAAATACAATAATTAGAACATAATTATTATGTGGAATCCCTTTAGTTATATAATATGCACTTTGTAGCTCATACCTTCATATGTATTTTATACTTACCAGAGCTATAGAAATACCTCACAAAACTAACTCAACTTCTTCTATTCCTTGACTCATGCACATCTACCAGTACAGTCTATCCTTGGCTTACTGATGAATAAGAAATGAAAACAGACTATGGATTGCTCTGTTTTCCTTTTCTATCTTCTATGTTATGATTTTCAGCCAAAGTGGTTGACCAATACAGGAAAGTAACATGAGTAAGAAGAATATGATAGGGTTTCTTGGTTGCTCTTGTTTCTTTTAATTATCTTCTTTCTACATTTCAAGCAAGTTCTGGTTCAAACAAAATGTGACCTCTTAGAGCTATTAATACCCTTGTTTACTCTATTGTAAATTTAACAGGTTTTTCTTTTGTGCGAGTCTCACCAAAGCGGCCACACATTTTGAGTCCATTTGAATTCTGTTCTCATGGGACATCGTGAATGCTATATGTACATGTGGTGACAAGGAACAGGGGACACGCATTTGCATGCATCTTGTTTGCTTTATTTTCCCATTGTACTTCACTTACAAAATTCAAGTACAAAGATAAAATCATTAAGAATTGCAAGATGGTGAGAGCAGAGTACTAAACCAAGTACAAAGCCCTTCTGATTTCAAGACCCTGTGTGACTACACAATTGTATTCCTATACAGGTTTCACTGTCCACTCTTGATTGTTGCCTTGTTAAGTGGGAATCTTTATTTGAGGACCTAAAGTTGTGTTATATTCACCTTCATTCAATCATGCCCAGATATATCTTGAAACTAAGAGGATAAAGTCTCCAATCCATTTACTTGGAAACAAAGGAACCCTTGGGAGGGGAGAATCAAGAATAAATTTGTTTAAGTAAATTTTGCTCAAACAAGTATTATAGAGGTTAAAGATACCTAAATCGAAGGGTATCCAGTATCAATGGGCATATCCTGAAGGCTTAAGGAAGAATGACATAGTAAAGAGTGAGCACAAATTAGTATAGAGATGTCTTAATACAATCTCTGTTTTATTTTATTTTATTTTATTTTATTTTATTTTATTTTATTTTATTTTATTTTATTTTATTTTTTTATTTTTAAGTTTATTGATTTTTGAGAGATAGGGCACAGAAGTGAGCGGGGAAGGGGCAGAGAGAGAGGGATACAGGATCTGAAGCAGGGTCTGTGCTGACAGCAGAGAGCCCATTGTGTGGCTCTAACTCATAAACCACAGGATCATGACCTGAGCCAAAGTCAGAGGCTTAAGTGACTGAACCACCCAGGCACCCCTCTATAACATTTTAAAATCAAAAGTCCTCATTGTTTGTCACCTGTGTAAGGAATAATAGCACCATGCCTCAAAGAAGAATACTTAAGGTTCTTGGACTATTAATATTGGAGTACGAAATTCATGCAATGAGTAGCGTCCAGCCCAAAGAAGAAACTCAATAATATTTTGGGTAGTAGATGATATTAATGCTCTTAGTACAAGATTTTTGACTTCTTGGTGTCAGAACAGAAGCTTCAATACTAATGGCAACAAGAAAGAGCCCCGTAAGAGGAAACATTTAATAAATACAGTTTGTCAATAGGAGTAACAGTAATGATGATAAATAGTAATTATGGCTCATATTATAAGAGCAAAATTGTGAACTCTGTGCCATAGTGTGCTTAGACTATGTATTATCTTACTTAATTCCCACAATAAATCTGTAGGAGAGACAGAAAAGAAACAAACTTCATTAAGATCCCAGTTTAAATGTGATAAATATGAAGTCTGGAGAATGAAATATCTTGCCTAAAGTCTCTCAGAGGATAGGTTGTGGAGGCAAGGTTTGAGAACAGGTGGTGAGCAGGTGGCATGGATGACTTGGGATTTCTGTACCATCTGCATGTAATATTCCTCTTCTTTAAGAACTGCACCACACTGCCTTTCCAGAGGTAGAATCCCTTAGCCAGGTATGTAAGACATCATAGTTCCTTCTTTGAAGAAGTGTATTCATGGTAATTTGACAAAAAAAATACTGGTTGGTAAGAATCTGTTTCCCAGGATTTTGGAATTGGGACTGACAAACAGCTAATTAAGTTTTTTTGTGATTCTAACAGTGATGTGTGAATTTTATTTATTGGTGCTTCAGGGGAGAGGGCAGCCATATCCTACTACTTCTACTCTACAATTTTGTGTTTACAAAAGATAAAGAGGAAGAGATTGATGAGTTATAGTACTTAATTGTGACTTTTGATTCATTTAGTCAATTACTAGTTTGTTGTTTGGGTTAGAGGAACAGAAAGGCTAGACTTGCTTAAAAAATCACCAGAAGAACCAGGTGAGATTAAGTTATCTGTCTCTGACCGGTTTTTGTTAAATCATCGTCTGTATTGGTTCTGTAGATAAGATAGGGGAAGGAAATATTATCCAAATATAGAAAAACTCTACTTACTCAGAGGACAAGATTATAATAATTCCAATAAATTGAAAATAGGAACATATCCCACAACCAGAAATATGTGAATGCTTCAAAAGCCAATATCTAAAGTTGCAGTATTTAAAATCTTTCTTTCTTCCTTTCTTCCTTTTCCTTTCTCCCTTTCCTTGCTTTCTCTTTTTCTCTCTCCCTCTCTGTCTCTTTCTTTTCTTTTCTTCTCTTTTCTTTTCTTTTTTTCTTTCCTTCTTTTCTTTATTTCTACTATTGATTCCCACAACAGAGCCTAAAGAGAATATATGTGAGAAATACTCATGAACCCCATAGTATGGTTAGCTCTAATTGACTTTAAATTCAGTGTTGTGACAACTGTCAATTCTATTTTTGTCCCTTCCTCCTCTACAACAGAGAAAAGACATGCCCCATTTTCAGTGACACCTGTAAATCCCGTAGTTAACTGGTGACTTATCCTGTGGGATGCATCTTTGGACTGATCTTGAGTGACAGAGGCAATTCCAAATTCAACTTGCATTTTCTGCTGATCAAAGGTACTCATCCTCCCAAGCAATGATCACTTAAATCTGTAGAATGAGAGTAGGAAAAGCTGGCACAATTAAGAACTGAATTACATACTGTCCCCAAACTCAAATTGATTGGGATAGAGCTAGTTTGAGAAGTTACCAGTTTTCTTTCCCTATCTCTAGTTCATAGGCTTCAATACTTACATGACAGAAAACTCACATGCAATAATGAGTGAGTTGTTAGGAAAAAGCAAAGGTTTGTATGCTAGGTTATAACTCCTGAGAGCAGCTAAAAATATCTGGGAATAAACATGTCACAATCTAGCCTTCATGATTTGGCCTCTTCGTAATTTCATTTGGTAATTCATCCATTTATATTTTCTTAATCACTACATACAAAGTGCTAGGTAATAAGATTATAATAATGTGTGTGGACAATTGTACTTTTCAAAAATAAATGTGTGTGTACATTTCATTTTACACGCTCTTCCTACAATGTGACTGGCACTCTTCTCACTGAGATGTGCATTTCAGGTGTCTCTGCACACCTACCTTGAACCTGAGGAAACTTTGCAACTATCTCAAGCAATAAAATGCAGCGGAAGTGGCACTGTATGACATCTAAGCCTAGCTCATATAAGGCAATGCGGCTTCTACTGGCTCTGTCTCAGGAAGTTCATAGTGAAATCCATGTAAGGATGAAGATTACAGACAGAGATCCAGGAACACCGAAACTGAGATTCCCAGTCAACAGTCTGAATCAATGATTCAATGTGAGAAAATGAAACTTAGGATAATTCAAGCCCACAGTCTTTTTTTTTAAATTTATGTTTTTATTTATTTTTGAGACAGAGAGATACAGAGCATGAGCAGGGGAGGGGCAGAGCGAGAGGGAGACACAGAATCCAAAGCAGGCTCCAGACTCTGAACTGTCAGCACAGAGCCCAACGCGGGGCTTGAACTCACAGACTGTGAGATCATGACCTGAACTGAAGTCGGATGCTCAACCGACTGAGCCACCCAGGCGCCCCTCAAGCCCACAGTCTTTTATCCTCTGCCCAATCTCTTTTCTTTTCAAATTCCTCATTCATAAAAACCAGGAAAGAAAATAAATGACAATTACTGCTTTAAGCCACTAAGTTTTAGAGTAATTTGTCATGTGTCCAAAGGAAGTGACAGGGTAAAAAAAAAAAAGAAAAGAAAGGCCTCCACTTTCATGTAGATAACCATTTGTTAAAAGATATTAATCCAATATGACTACGAACAACCAGAAACCTTAATTACAAGTTATAAAAGCTAGAATGTAAACTCAATGAAGGCAGAAATAATGTCTATTGCCTTCATTGTCTTATCTGCAAGCCTTAATGCAAAAACCTAGTATGTCCAGAATTGTTGAGTGGACAAATGAATTAATTGAATGTTATGAAGGGAATATACACAGAGGTATGAAAGCATATACCAAGGAGCCTGAATGAGCCTGAGGGATTAGGGCAGCTTTTCTAGAAGAACTTTTCATGAGCCTGAAGGAATAACATGTGTTAAAGTCTGATTGGAAATAAGCAACATGATACATGTAAATGTTTAAAATAAGATCAGTGCAGAAGAATGTAGAAGGTAAAGGTTAAAGTAGTTCATGAAAAGGAATAAGCTTTATTGTAAAACTAATGGGAAACCATTCATGAACTTTAACCAGGGTCATGATATGACAAGATGTTTTTTTGTTTTTTTGTTTTTTTTTTAAGTTGACTCTGGCTTAAATATAAAGGCATGGGTGGAGGAGTTAATGTATTTTTTTCAGTAGTCCAGATGAGAAATTTTGGTTAAAACATTTGTGGTAGGACAGAACAAATAAGTGCATTCAAAAGATATTAGGCAAATAAAATCTATAGGACTTGAAGATGGATGATTTTTGGAGGGTGAGACAGAGAAGGGGCATTAAAGATACCTTCAAGTCTCAAGAAATGAGTATTTCCTGCTTTCATACACTGAGAGAGAAACCATTAAAGAAAATGAAGTTTAGGGGTTAAGATCACAAACTGTACCTGTTACACATCTGAATGGAGATCTCATGTAGATGGTTAGAAATATGGATTTGAAGTTCAGAGGAGACTACTTAATAGAAATAAAACTTGGCATATTAATGATTAGTGAAGATTTGAGCAGAGATGAAGTCATTTAGTTCACAGCCTAAAGTAATATTTTGGAACTTATAAAGGATGAATCTAGAGAGGAAAAGGAAATATGATCAAACAGATAGAACTGAAAAAAGTATAAGGTCATGGAAACCAAGGGAGAGATCATTGCAGCGAAGAAAGTATATAGTACTGAATACTAGGGGAAAGCCAAATAAGAAGTAGACTAAAATCCAACTAATTTGTAGTGACCTGAACTGTATTGTTGACCTTACATGGTGCTTACTTGTGTTTGGGCATTAGGTTAACTTCTATACACATCTTGTCTCATTTATATTTACAAGTGAGGAAAGAGATTAGGAAGATCTAACAACCTGTTTCAGAATTTAGTTTAATGGAAGTGAGACACATCTAGAAACTGAAGTTTACTATAGTTTCTATTCTTGAAAATGGTGATAAGGATTGTGTATTCCACCAATGAGTTACTTAAGGAAAATTTGTGATTTACATTTGCCCAACATTTAAAGAAAATTAATGGGAGGAAGTTTAAAATGGACCTAGAATATCAATTACACCAAGTCAGCTAGCTTTAGAAATGAAACTACAGAACAGTATGCAAGATGTAAACATAATTTTAGAAAAATAATGGATGCTTTACAAACCTGTGACATGTAGGTAATAGTTATGCTCTATTACATACCATTCTGCCTAGAGCACAAGGAGTTGATAAGTTGACAACAATAAGTTAATCTGTGTACTGTTGGTCTCCAAATAAAAGTATGTAAAGTTTCTATAGATAGGCATTTTATCCTTACATGAGTATCTGGCCATAGCAGTGAAAACCAGAATACAATCAAGTTCATAAAAACACATGATGGTGGACAAAAGACCATGGCCTCTGGAATGTCTAAAAACAAGTAAGAAAGCTATGGTTTACTACTCTAATTTAGATAGCTGTTTTATTGTAGGTGGCTACTTTGCTCGCAGTGGCTAACATTATTTAAAGGGACTAGTAGATCTTCATGGACAAGAACTGCAAGAGTGAAAAGTATAAAGTTATGTCTGCTGAGTAGTGGTTGCAAGTTTCAGATGAAATGTGGACTAGGATTGCCTTATTACTACGATTGGGTTCACCTATAGTTTGATGCAGGACTGGGCCTGTTACTGAATCAGAGGAAATGAGTCACTGCATTCTTGTTAAGTGCTCAGTTTCCCACTTCTATGCCCAGATGAACCTAGTATTTCTTAAAACATATTGGTGATAGAACAAATCAATCCATACCCAAAGTGGGTAGAGAGAAGATTTGCAAGCAGGGAAGAAATATGGACAGAGAATATTTGGGAAGGCTGTTTATCAAGATTTTGGCAGGAAAAACTGGGATATTCAAACTGCGTAGCTTGAGAAGAATTTATTTTTTAAATGTTTATTTATTTTCAGACATACACACACAGATACACACACACACACACTATAGGGTTTGGGCCAGAGAGATAGGGAGAGAGAGAATCCCAAGTGGGCTCCCATGCTAGTGCAGAGCCTGACACAGTTTGTGAGGAGATCATGACCTGAGCTGAAATCAAGAATGGGGCGCTTAACCAACTGAGCCACATAGGCACCCTGAGGAGAATTTGATGCAGGGCCTATTTATATAAAGGTGTATTAAGAGTTGAAACCAATCAACAATAACACATATCCTGCATATCATTATAATAGTAAGCAGCCACTGGGACTCACAATTGAGACAGCCAGTGGAGGAAGCATTTATTGGAACTCAGTAGTGAACTGGCAAGGAGAGATCCAGTGGAATAAACATGCTTAATTCACTTTTCTCCTTTTCTGACATGGCCTCTCATTGGCCAAAGCCAAACAGAGGGGAAGGAAGCTTGTTGAGGTAGTCCATTGAGTTCTGCCTCTCTATACACACAGCAAAGTGGAGAGTACATCTGGAAGGTCAAATTGGAGACTCTTTCTAAGTATTGCCTCTAATGAAAGATGGAGCTGGTGGTTCCCTGGTTTTATGTTTAATTAAGTTGAACAAACATTTATTCAGAGGAGAATAGATACAGTGGGCACACATTTTGAGATGTAAAAAAATGGATAAATCTCAGATTCTATCCTTAGAGGAGCAGCCATGTAGCCAAGCAACTATACTACAACTTACAAAATGAAAAAAAAGTGACTGAAAAGAGGGATATATTTCCCTTAACGTATTAAGAGATGACCCTGATATGCAAACTTTTTTATAGCTGGGGAAAATTTAAAACTTTGTTGCTGGTTATTCAAATTTAATCTTAGTCAAAAGCTCACTATGTTAATCAGATAAAAGAGGCACATTTGTTCAAGTAAGGATGCGTCAAAAGGTGTGTCTATAAACGACACAAATCTATTGTGTGTAAATAAGAAATGACATAAAAATTTTGGAATAAACACATGTTTTTTTGAGTACCTGCTATGTAATAAATATTACACTAGGTACTGGAGTTATAAGAGTGAATAATAATGCAACATTCTTTGTCTTCACAGAATTAAAAATCTAGGGGAAGACAGAGAAGTAGCAGTTCAAGTTGATAAGAATTATAGGAAGAAAGAGGTGCTATGGGAGCATCGGTGAAGGGAATAAGGATTGAAAATTTGGAGCTCAGGATACATTGGTCAAGAGAGACTTCCAGGTGATGTAATATCTAAATTGTTATCTGATAAAATTTCCTCAAAGAAGCCAAGAGGGGGTAATTTTCCAGGCAGAGAGAATGGCATATATAAAATTCGAGAGAAAAGGGACAGTGCTAGCATGATACTATCAGGGAGAAGCAAGAAATTGAATAGTATTGGAATTCAAAAGGAAAGATGAAAGAGCTAAGGTCAGGCACATCAGCAAAGGTACATTCATGATGAGAGCAAAAGAGGAAAGAACATAGATTTTATCTGGAAGGCCCTGGGAAGTCTTTGAGGGTTTTTAGGCAGGGATGTGGCCTTAGCATATTTGCATTTTAAAAGACTGCTCCAATTAATAGGGTGAATTAGAAGCAAACTAGATTAGAAGAAAGCTAGAAATCTAGGTAAGAGATAATGATGACCTGAGCTAGGAATGGAGTTGAAAGAACTGGATGAATTTCAGAAATATTGAAGAGATACAATTGTCTGGATTGACGATGGATTTGATGGGGCCACGGAAAAGAGAGATATACACATGGATGCCGCCTGTTTCTGATTCGGCAATTCAATAATCAGTGGCTCCATTTACAGGGAAATTGCAGGGAAAGAAGCAGGTTTGGAGTGGGGTGAAATGAGTTTAATTTTTGATATTTGACACTAAAGTACTTGGAAGATATTCAAGTATAAAAGCCCAGTAATCATTTGAAAACATGAATCTGAATTTTCTGTGAAAGTTATTAGATGGACCTCTAAATTTAGGAGATGTCAACACATGAGTGGCAATTAAGCTATTCAACAGTATAATGTTACTGTGAGAACATATAGAGTGATAGGAAAAAAGAAAAGATAGCTTGAAACATAAAAAATTAAGAATGGCCAAAGGAAGAGGAGCCTGCCAAAAGACTGAGAACAGGTGGTGTGGGAGACAGGACAAAAACTAGAAAAATGTGGTATCCAAAAACTCTTACAGAAGACAGTATTTCCAGAAGAATTGGTTTTTGATGGTAGCATGTACATAATCACTTTTCATTGACATGAAGGACAGACCAGAGTTCTTGCTGATACCCGTCTTAAGAGGAGAGACACGTTTTTATCCTTTCTTACAATTTCAAATTTTGTTTTCTGTATCTACAGCAAACAATTTCCTTCACTTCACTAATATTTCAGCAGGTCAGCATGTTCACACTTACTAAAAGTCACCATGTTTACACTTACTAAAAGTCTACAAGGTGGGTGGAGTAGATTCAAGAAAGTTTCTATCACAGAGTTAGTTGAGTAACTATATGTGGAATTATTACCATTTCATTTGAGGCTATGCTGAGTACTCAAATCAATATTTCTCAGCATCAATATGTAGGACTTCTTTGACTAAAAAACAGTCATTTGCCAGTGTGAAAAAAAGGAGAGCTCAATGACAGACTAGAGGGCATTTCACAATAAGTTAATAGATTATTTAAGTCACATATATAGAATATATATGTATATTATTTTCTATTATGCTATAGATAGAAAAGCATAATTTTTAAATTTTATATCATTTATATATAAATATTTTTTCTTGGTTGAGTCCTGCTCATATAAAAATAATCCAACTATATGATTAAATATGTGATGAAAACTATATATGATGTTTTGGGACTTGATGAGTCAGAGGAATAGGGCAGAAATTTCTTATTGGACTGACATCATTGAAGGATTCCAGCCTTGCATTATCAACCAGATGTTTTTTTTAACAAGTTGTCACCTTCCTCCTTTTATTTGTTTAGGAGTAGGACACAAAATTTCAAAGCTCTCATTTGGGTAGACACAAAGTTATAGGAGTATAGGTGGACAAGGCACACAACTTGCCTTTGCTGTATACAAGCATATCGACAGGTTCTAATCCATCTAAATTAATTAGACTTCTTGATACCAAGAATCAAAGGATTCGCTAACAAGGTAATGTTAATATCTTAGACCTGAGTGACAAGGGCACTGTTTTGTTGGATCTAAAAGGTTGAACTTGATTACAAAAATCTTCACAGAGGAATTTCCTTTTAAAGTATTCACTAAACCTCAGGAGAGGTAAAGGGATAAAGCCATTTAAAGCATTTATCCTAAAAATTTTTAAAGATCTCAGTCAGAAAACTATTAAAGTATAGCTATATTTTTAGAGATAAATCATCTTAAAACACAAACTCTCTGAGGGCAAAGACCATGTTCATATTGTTCATCACTGTACCCTTAGCTCTTAGCACTTAATATTGCCTGGCACATATCAGACATTCAAAAATATTTCTTGGATAGATGTAGCATAATCTCAGCTTGGTTAAAAAATACTTGGCTGAAAAATACTGAAGCCTACTCTAAGTATGGTTTCCATCATCAAATAGTTCTCTCTACCCATCAATTATGATTGATGTCTAGGCCACATTATGTTGAATTGGAAGCTGCATTCACAGCTTTTGCATAACAGCTATGGTGGAGGATCAAAGATATCTAAAACTTCTATGTGGTTCCATATATATAAGGCAGAAATCACCATAATAATGTTGATTCTTTAAAATTATGTAACACTTTTATAGACTTTTTGTTTTCATTTGAGCTTCACAACAACCCAGGTAGAGAAGAAAGCAGAATACTATCTGCAATTCACACCTCTCTGTGTGATTAATTATTCTTTCAACAGGCACTGATTGTGTTCCAAATATTGACAGTACCCCTTGCCAGATAGATACATAGATTATTAGGAATGAATCCTGCTCTTAAGAAGCTGGCATTCTTTTAGAGGAGATATGATAACGATATAAATAATTATAAGAAAGTGAAGAGATCAATATCAAATAAAATACATAACCTCATTGTATAAGGAGGCTGGAGAAGAGTACAATGAAGTCCTTAAGAGGGAAGGTGGCATGTCAGTGAGATTTTGAGATATGCATTTATCAAATTTTGGAGGTTAATAATAATTCACACCTACTGTATTTTAAGCACTGTACCGCATGCTGGGAATAGAAAAAAAGAATTAAATATATTTCTAATTTTTTGGTGACCTGTTTAGTGTAAAATGAGTATAGACCTTAAAGCAAATCATTACATTGAAGGGGAAAAAGTTGTAACAACAATCCACTACAATAGAGCCAGTACCCCCTTAGTCCTTGGCAAAGAGAGACCCTGCCTCAGCCCTTAGTTTTGTAGAAAGGAGTTACATAAAAATATTCACTGGAGATGGGACTTTACATACTTTAGAGGAGGCACTGGGTAGAAAGGTGAGCCAAGTACTTTTGGAGGATTGATGTGGAGGAAAATAACTGATTAAAAATGGTTAAAGAAGGCTTACAGAGGAGACAACATTTTTAATGAGAGAATTTGATGTTAAAAACATTATTTGCTATTTTTAGCTAATATAATTATTTCAAAAGATGTAACTATTTTACCTCTTCCAAAATGAACTTTTGAACAGTGTTAATAAAGATATAAATTTTGTACTATTTGCAGCATGGCTAGAAAAATATCAGGCTTGAACATAGGCTCTGAATGAGTTAGACTTACTATATAAAACCTAGCCAAATTCCCCAAATTAATTTGTTTTGCAGAGAAGGATTTTATTTCATTCATACATTATTAAAAATAATTTTTTTAGAATAAAGCTAAAAATGATGTAAGGGAAATATGGTACAATGGGAAAAGAGCTGGAGTTTGGTTCTAACTATAAAAACTATGCAAAAAAAGTATTGACACAATACAAAAAAGTTATCCCTCATTTTTTCCCCAGCTTATTTTCTATAAGCCCTCAGGATGTGGATAGTAGTATATTGTTCATTTATGGTTTCTTTTTCCTTTTCCACCGTTAAGCTTTACTATTCAACTGGGAAGAAACGTCCTTTATATTGTCCAAAATGACTATCACTAAACGTGCCACCTAGAAATACATTTAAAAATGGTCGTATAAAATTTAACAGGTAGAAACGAGAATTTCCTTTTTAATTTCCTCTTACTGTAATTAGTTCTTATGGAGACTCTTGAATTAATTTTGATGGAATGGATTATTTATGAAAATAAGAAAAAGGAAACCTATAAAAATACTTCATGTAATATAGATCAAATACTGGTTTCACAGATGGATAGACTTATTTAAATTTTATACTTCCAACAGAAATTTGTTATCATTGAGGCAAAAAAGTCTTCAAGTCACACAGAAAAAATACTTTGAGAATGAGATTCTGATAAATCAATCAATTTTACTTAAGTAAAGATGATAGTGAAAATAATTTGTTTTTTTTTTTTTTTTAAATAATTCCGTTGGAAAAAATAATAAATGTTTAAGTCAAATCTTCTCATTGGGGCCTGTTAGTAGAATGCTTGGAAGCTTTTGGGTCTCCATGGCAGACCTGAATTTTACTTTCTCAAGAATTATAGTTGGAGGCTTAGAATTTGTTTAATAAATTCACATTCTCTGGAACTTTTTATTTAACAATTCAGTTTTATTTGTTTATAGCAAATCTCCATTGTTAACTCATATGAAAGTAGAGACATTTTTGATGTAAATAGCTAAATTTATTAAAAAAATAATAGTAAAAGCAACAAACAGGTTTGCATTTCATCTTCATAACTGTATGAATCATTTATAGGAATTGAATTTAAATATAAAGTGGTGTTTGGAATATTTTTATTTCAGTTATGGTGAGGTAGCATTAAGCTACCCTTTTTTCTCTCTAAGAGCAGCTACCAAACTAGATACAATTTAAGGGGGGAAACAAAGCAACTGTTTGAATATATCAGGAAACTGCAAGCTAGGAATTAAGGAACCAAGATGCTAGAGATAATCAGAAATAATGGAAACACAACTACATGAGGTGTGTATTTATGCCTAAATTTTCTCATCAGGGAATTTGTTGATTTTAATGGTGAGATATGAGGCTGAACAGAAAGTAATGATTTGGATATTGCTGTCTTACTGGACAAGTGCAATTAAAATTTGAATTTAGGGCTGCCAAGGAATTCTACAACTCAAGGGACTGGTCTCAGAGAAATGAGAACTACAGAAAAGTAAGCCATGAATTCTGTGTGTGATTTCCTCTTGAGGCATTTGTTGGTTCCTGAGTTGAATATTTGTGGGCCACAATTCTGGAAACACAACATGGGAATGGTTACTAGATGACTAAAAGGCAAGCAGATATTTAAGCAGTTCCAATAGGCTAGAGACACAAATGTTAGAGTTGAGAGCCCACCCAGAAAGACATACATAAATATCATAGACTTTTTAGTTAAAAACTCAGAAATGGATAGGATTTAAGACTAATGGTAAATTGGAAATAAACTATTTAAGGAGATCCTGCCCATAGTCAATACCAGTCTATTACACCTTTACTACTTAGTCTTTTATGCCATTCAAACTGTGTACAATTTTTCATTACAATTTCTAAGGTTTAATAAAACTTGACAGGAATGCTAGAAAATAGATCCAAATGACTAAACCAAACAAAGAAGGATTATATAGGAAGACCTATAGGGTATAGAAATATTAGAGTTATCATCTAAGGACAGTAAAATAACTGTAATTAATATATACAGGAAAAATATCGCTTTTCAGGCTTTTGGCTAAGATCAAGTGTAGTATCTGTTCTTATCAGTTTAATATATCTAGGAAAATAGATGTATAAGGTAAAGAATTTCATTGAAGAATTTTAATATATTACAAATAATCTGGAAATAATGGGACTGAGAAATAGAATGAAAAAATTAAAAAGTCAATAAGCAACAAATTAGATAGTGTAAAACAGATGATTAATGAACTTTAAGTTATTGTGGTAAAAATAATTCATCTTGAAAAATGCAGAATAGTAAAGAACATAAAGAAAAACAGAATCCTATAGGACCCAGTGAAAAGTTTTAACATAATTGTATTGCGAGTCTCAGTAAGAGAGTATTAGAAAGTAAGTGGGTCAGAAACAATATTCAAAAAGATAACAATAAAAGAATTTTCAAAATTAATGACAGATATGAACACAGAGATTCAAAGAGATTTTGTAACCCTAAGCAGAGTAAATATAGATATTAACCACATCTAGGCATTTCATAGTGAAACAAGTAAAAAACAAAGATAAGAGAAAAAGCAGCCAGAAATAAAAGATACACCATCTTCAAACAATAAGATTCATGAGTAATTATTTACGATAAACTATGGAAGTCAAAAGATAAGGGGATGACATTTTTATGGTGCCAAACACTTTCTTAGAAAAAGTCAAATTTGTCAAAATGGACACAAAAGAAACAATGTAAACAACTTTATATCCATTAAAAATGTAATCATAATTTACAATCTTTCCACAAAGAAAGCTCCGGGATTAAAGGGCTTCATCTACAAATTTTTCTAAACATTAAAAGGAGAAATAACATTAATTTTATACAAAATCCAGAAGATAGATAATAAAGATGAAATACATACCACAAAAATTTTGAGAACTGAAGAGCCTTAGATTGTACAAAGATAATACAATAAAGGAAAATTGTAGGCATTATCTCAAAAAAACCTAAATATAAAAATCTTGGGGCACCTGGGTGGCTCAGTTGGTTAAGCATCCGACTTCAGCTCAGGACATGATCTCACAGTTTGTGGGCTTGAGCCCCACGTCAGGCTCTGTTCTGACAGCTCAGAACCTGGAGCCTGTTTCGGATTCTGTGTCTCCCTCTCTCTCTGCCCCTCCCCTGGCATGCTCTGTCTCTGTCTCAAAAATAAAAAAACATTAAAAAAAATTAAAAATCTTGAACACATTACTAGAAAACTTGATCCAGCAATACATAAAAAGGATAATATATCACAACTAATTTGGATTTTCCAGAAACGTAATGTTGGCTAATCATTTGAAAATAAATTATTATGGATCAGTACAGTAAACAAACCAAACCATATGTATATTTCAATAGGTACAAAAAGCAATTGATAATAATTTGATAGCCATTCATGCTGAAAACTTTTGGCAAACTAGAAATAGAATGAAATTTTGTTAATCTGTAAAGTTTAACTTAAAATTTAGAGCAAACATGATATTTAATAGTGAGATATTGAAAGCCCTTCCCCAGAGATAAAAATTAGAATGCCTGCTATTATGGCTTTTATTAGTATTTTAATGGAAATCTTCCTGATCTTTCTTGCTAGAGCAATAAAATAAGAAAAATAAATGAATTTCCTGAGGATTTTGAGAGGCGAGTAAAATTGTCATAATTCATAGATAACATGATTGTGTACCTAGAATGAATATGTGTGTGTGTGTGTGTGTGTGTGTGTATCCGAATTTAGTAGTAAGATAATATACAAAGTTAATATACAGTAATCAATTATATTTTATTTCTAGCAATGACCATTATGGATACCTAGGAGCAGATCAAAAAAGCAATAAGCAAGATGTCTATAGACATGGCCACTTTGAAGCAAAGTTTCAGTACTTTGGCACCCAGTGTCAGTCAGTCATTAAGTATGAGCTGTCCTCTGCCCTTGTCTCATGATAGACTATAGGAGGTATAACCTCGCTCTGTGGTCATTTGCAAAGGCATTTCTCTGGAGAAGAGGGCAGCTGTGATCATTAACAGGGAATATTCACAGCTCTCAGGGGCTGGTGTTTTGGTGCACTTGCCTAGAAAATGGGATCTGGGAGGCATATCAATAGGGTGCTCCACATTTGAATTTCTATTATTTGACTCCCACTATAGGCTGAATGTTTGTGTCCCCTGCAAATTCAAGGTTGAAAACCTAATGGCCAAGATGATGGTATTAGAAGGTGGGGCTTTGGGGAAGACAATTAGGTCTTGAGGGTGGAGCTCTCATGAATGGGATTGTGCTGTTTAAAAGAGATCCCACAGAGGTAGCTTGCCCCATAAATCATGTCAGGATACAACAAGAAGTCTGTGACTCAGAAGAGGGCCTTCACCCAGCTGTGCTGGCATGCTGATCTTGGACTTCCTCCTCCAAACTGTGAGGAATAAATTTTCATTTTTTATAAGCTACCCAACTATTCAATCTATGGTATTTTGTTATAGTGGCCTAAATGGACTAAGACACTTCTCTGCTAAAAGGGGAGTACCAATATTCCTCTGATCATAATTTATTATGTATCAATCAATACTTAGTTATAGAAGATGACAGGAAATCCTGTTTAATATACAAGAAAAAATGAGTTTTATAAAGAAAGGTGAGAGTATAGGGTAAAATGTAGAGAAAACAGTATGAGATATAAAAACAAAAGTTTCTGAAAATATGCAAAAATAAAAAATTACTATAATACAGGAATGTAATTTTGAGAATTGCAAAAGCAGGAACAAAATTTTATACAGTCCTTTTAGTTAAGGTGACATCTGATTAGCAAAATATATTCTACCAAATTGAAACTAAAAACTAAGACACAAAACCATGAAAACAGAATCAAAGACAATTTTTCACTAATTATGGATTTGAAGATATGAAATGAAAATCATCACCAGTAACTGAAGCTGAAATACAATTTCATTCCAAAGAAAAACAAAATTTGAGGAAGGAGATGAGAAGATATCCTTGCATTGCATGTCTCTGTGTCAGAGATCAGGATCTGTATTAAGAAGAAAACTTAGTCATGCTCCCTTAATCCCTTAAAACTCCCTTAATCGTTCATGCATTTGGACATCCTGCTTCTTGTAATAAATATATCAATGAATGGATGCTAGAACACTTATAAAATTTGAAGTCAGACTAGTAATAGTTTGTGATGGAAAAGTCATGGGAGTAGTACATTCTTGAAATCAGTTTTTATTCAGGCTTTTTGGCAAGAGGAAACTATTACTATAAATTACTAAAGACTAAATTTTAATTTTCTTAATCCCAGTCAGAGCTAGCAGATGATTCCTCCCCTGAATTCTGTAGCCAGATTTGAAAAATTATTGCTAGATACACAAATTTTGCCTAGGGGATATGCACATCTGTGGCCCTCTAGCTTAAATCCTGAGAGGAAACTCTGCTACTTGTAACCAGGAAACAGGAATAGAAACAAAGGGAAAGTCTTGTTTATGGCAAAATGCTAGCAATGACTGATCTCTTTTCATTCAAGGCTGTGTAAACAGAAACACCCAAAAACATGACCATGAAAAGACTCTGTACTCAAGTCAAAGAAAACAAGAATAGAGTACTGAAGAAACAGAAGAACATACTTTTTAAAAATTGTAAATTTAAGAAACAAATAAATTTAAGAAACAAATTTGCTTTGTCCTCATAATATAAATCAAAGAATTAGGGACTTAGTAAAATTAAAACTTTGATAAAACAACAGTCTAAGATAAATAAAATTATATGATTGAGAGGGGGATAGAAATGAAAAGACATCCAGTTTAGAGAATTATTGAGAGAAATTTTATGTATTGATGGACATACAAAGAAATATCCAAAACAAGATTTTTTTTAAGTATTTAAGAAAGTAAATTTTAAAATAAATTTGAGAGAAAACAGACTTGATGATTTGTAAGATAACTTGGCGATAATACTTAAAGTACAGAAGTAGAGTCATGCAACTGGGAAAATGGGGAGAAAACATGATCTGTATGGAAGAAACAAAAGAAAACACATTGTTTATGGGAATTTTGCATAATAGATTCATATATAATAAGTGGTAGTATAAGTCAGTATTTTCATTTATTCAACAAATGTTTACCAGCTGCAATGAACGGGGCACTACTATAGATGAATCAGAAACATAAGTGAACAAAAGAGTTAAAGATTCCATACCCATATACAGCCTTTAGAGTGGGAGGGCAAACAGTTAAAAATAACACAATAAATAAATTATGTAGCTAGCACTTTGAGGGTAGTAATTGCATAAGAAATGTGATAAGGTGCGTTTCATTGAGGATGAAAGATTTTTTTAAGTTTTAATTTTAATTCCAGTTAACATAGAGTGTTATATTAGTTTCAGGTGTACAATATACTCAGTCAACAATTCTATACATCACCCAGTGCTCATCACACTCCTTACTTTCCATCACCTATTTCACCCATCGCCCACGCCCCCACCCCACATCCCTCTCCCCTCTGGTAACCGTCAATTTGTTCTCTGTAATTAAGAGTCTGTTCTTTAGTTTCTCTCTGTCTCTGTCTCTGTCTCTGTCTCTGTCTCTGTCTCTGTCTCTCTCTTTTACCCTTTGCTCATCTGTTTTGTTTCTTAAATTCCACATATAAATGAATCATATGGTATTTGTCTTTCTCTGACTGACTTATTTCACTTAGCATTATACTCTCTAGCTCTATCCATGTCATTGCAAATGGCAAGATTTCATTGTTTTTTATGGCTGAGTAATATTCAATTGTATATACACACCACATCTTCTTTATCCATTTTCTGTTCTGTTCCATTGAACTGTGTGTCTGATTTTGTGCCAGTGTCATATATTTTGACTATTATAGCTTTGTAATATAGCTTAAATTCCATACTCATGATGCCTCCAACTTTGCTGAATCCATGTATTAGTTCTAGCAATTTTTTGGTGGAGTATTTTGGGTGGTCTATATAGGGTATCATGTTGTCTGCAAATGGTGAAAGTTTGACTTCTTTCTTGCCAATTTGGATGCCTTTTATTTCTTTTTGTTGTCTATTTGCTGAGGCTAAGACTTCCAGTACTGTGTTAAATAATAATGGTGAAAATGGACATCCTTGTCTTGTTTCTGACCACAGAAGAAGAGCTCTCAGTAAAGTCACAGAATACAAAATCAAAACACAGAAATCTGTTGCATTTCTATACACCAGTATTGAAGAATCAGAAATTAAATAAACAATCCCAGTTACAATTGCACTCAAAATAATAACATACCTAGGAATAAACCTAACCAAAGAGGTGAAAGACCTGTACTCTGAAAACTATAAAACACTAATGAAAGAAATTGAAGGCATCACAAAGAAATGGGAAACCATTCCATGCTCATGGATTGGAAGAAGAAACATAGCTAGAATGCCTATACTACCCAAAGCAATCTACACATTTAATGCAATTCCTATAAAAATACCAACAACATTTTTCACAGAACTAGAACAACATTCCAAAATTTGTATGGAACCACAAAAGACCATGAACAGCCAAAGCAATCTCGAAAAAAAAGAAAATAAAGCTAGAGGTATCATGGTTCTGGACTTCAAGCTATGTTACAAAGCTGTAGTCATCAAGACAGTATGGTACTGGCACAAAAACAGACACATAGTTCAATGGAACAGAATAGAAAACCCAGAAATGGAGCCACAACTATATGGTCAACTAATCTTCAACAATGTAGGAAAGAATATCCAGTGAGAGAAAGATAGTCTCTTCAATGAATGGTATTGGGAAAACTGGACAGCAACATGTAGAAGAATGAAAACTGGACCACTTTCTTACACCATACATAAAAATAAATTCAAAATGGATGAAAAACCTAAATGTGAGACCTGAAAAAATAAAAATACTGGAAGAGAACACAGGCAGCAACCTCTGTGACCTCTGCTGGAGCAACTTCTCACTAGACACATCACTGGAGGAAAGGAAAAACAAAGAAAAATGAGCCTCATCAAGATAAAAAGCTTTTGCACAGCAAAGAAAACAATCAACAAAACTAAGGGTAGCCTATTGAATGGGAGAAGATATTTGCAGATGACCTATCCAAGAAAGGGTTAGTATCCAAAATATGTAAAGAATTTATACAACTCTACACCCCCCCCAAAAATAATCCAATTTAAAAATTGGCAGAAGGCATGAATAGTCATTTTTCCAAAGAAGACATCCAGGAGGCTAACAGACACATGAAAAGATGCTCAACATCACTCATTATCAGGGAAATACAAATCAAAACTACAATGAGATATCACCTCCTGCCTCTCAGAATGGCTAAAATTAACAACACAAGAAACAACAGGTGTTGGGGGAGGATGTGGAGAAAAGGGAACACTCTTACACTGTTGGTGGCTAAGCAAACTGATTTAGCCACTTCGGAAAAGTATGGAGTTTCCTCAAAAAGATAAAAATAGAACCACCCTAAGATCCAGTAATTGCACTACTGGGTATTTATCCAAAGAGTACAAATCACTAATTCAAAGGGATACGTGCACCCTGATGTTTATAGCAGCATTATCTATAATAGCCAAGATATGTAAGCAGCCTAAGTGTCCACCAAATGTTGAATGGATAAAAAAGATATGGTGTATATATACATTGAAATATTATTCAGCCATAAAAAAGGATGAAATCTTGTCATTTGCAATGACATGGATACAGCTAGAGAGTATAATGCTAAGCAAAATAAGTCAGACAGAGAAAGACAAATACCATATAATTTCACTCATATGTGGAATTTAAGAAACAATAGATGACCATATGGGGGAGAAAAAAAAGGGAAACAATCCATAAGATACTCTTAACAATAGAAAGCAAACTGAGGGCTGATGGAGGGAGGTAGGTGGGAGATAGGCTAGATGGGTGATAGGTATTAACAAGGGCACTTATGAGGAGCTCTGGGTGTTGTATGTAAGTGATGAATCACTGAATTCTCCTGAAATTAATACTGGACTGTATGTTAACTAACTAGAATTTAAATAAAAATTTGTAATGAAAAATAAATGTAATAATTTTAGATGTGGAAGTTATCCATTTCTGATGAAAATTCTGGACTACATTAACATTAAATAAAATATTTATTGTGATTTAAAAAATAATTTAAAAAATGAAATAACAATATGTGTTTGATAGATCAAACATGATATAAGGTATTTTAATGATGATGATAGGAAACAGAATTCTTACTCTGAGCCAGACACCAGCTTAAATGCTTTGTTTTAATTAAGGAAATCTGTTTTTTAATCTGCTGGGTTAAAATTAACTTTGTGAAATAGAAGGAATTATAGGAATATGTTTCATTTTGTCTACTGAATCAAAAAAATGTCAATCACACATGAACATACCTTGATAGCATCCTGATGGCCAAAATTATCATCTATTGTATGGGATTTTCGCCTGTCAGTCTCTCTGATTATAAACAAAATAAAACAAAAATGCTCCACCTATTGGTGAGCATTTCTATGTTTTGGAGGTTGTATGAAATACTGACACACTTTATAACTATTAATCTTTATAATAGTTATGTGAAGTAGGCAATATTCATCATTTACATCTTATAAAATCAAGTCTTTGAGTGACTACATGGCCCAAAACATCTTAGCTAGCAAATGCCAGAAGCAAGACATAACCCAAGATATATCCAATACTCAATCTTCTTTGCTTAACCACTACTATCAGCTCTTAGGAACACAACTTAAATACAGGCTTAAGTCATTAGATTTTCTATGCATGGTGGATAATTTGTTCACTGCATTTATCTACTTTATTAAATTTGGTCTATCTAGGAATTTTTAAAGCACATTATATGCTTAGAATAGAATGCTAGAATCCAAAGAACCTTTGGTTATCTTGTCTAACCTTATGCTCTAAATTATTATGTCTCTCAGTAACATTTCTTGGTGGTATCCTGACTGCAATGCCTACTTGACTGAAACTCTTTCCACAGCATTTTTGAAGATTGTTGTGTAGTTTCAAAGGATCCTTCAAGATTTTAGTAAATTTAATAGGAGCTTAGGATCTGGTATCTTTGCCTTAGAAGGAGCAATAATACCGACTAGATTAAGACTAGAGCCAAAGGAATTGTTTTAAAGCTTTTCATTTAAGTTTATTAATTTGAGTGACACTAATTTTACTGCAGGACTGGCTGATGCCTGGGAATATGCATTGCTATTTTGTAAAATTTTGGAGTTGAAAGGAATAGTAAACATGACCGATGCTCAACTTTCTTGATCATGGGTGGGACTCCTTTCTTTAACTTTCCCCATTGATCTGAGTTCTGCCTACTAGACTATAGAACAAAAAAATATGACATAAGAAAGGAATTTTAATCATTACAATGCTTTGCAATACATATCAGCATTCCCATTTTATAAATTAAAAAGTTGATACTTAAAGATATAAATTGACAATCTAAAACATACAGTTATTAAGTATAAGATATGGCATTAGAACATGGGTCCATTTGTCTTGATACTGTACTCCCTGCCTTATCAAATCCTTCCAACTCAACAAGATTAGTATTTCATGCAAGGATTATGCTAAATTACTTGGAAGATAAAGCAGTGTGTGTCTTCACTTCAGAGTAGTGCTTTGGGAATAGAGCTAGGGACATAATTAATGCCAAATATAGGAAATTAGAGATGATTTCACAAAGATGTTTTGAGATGGGCATTAAGGATAAATAGAATGTTGATACATAGGGTAAAGCCATACCCCCTCTGGCCTTACCATGATAAACAAAAGCTGACTTCCAAACACCCAAGAGCTTGCTATTACACCAAATCTACTCTTCCCAAGCTTATGGTAGGCCAAATATGACTGCATTTTTTTTTCTTTTAAGAGCAGCTGCCAACCAATGACAAATGGGATTTGGTGTAGAAATATCCTCCTTCCTTTATTCCTCAGGCGGGTAACTACAAGGCACAGGTTCCAAACAGACTCCTAAAGTTTTCAACAGAATTAAAGAATTAAGCTGCAGTAACCCACAAAGAAAACATGATTTAGTGCACTCTTTATTGTTTTCTTTCTCTTCATTGTTTTCTCCACTCGTTTATTGGAGTTTGCTTGTATTATTAATCTACTAAACTACTTGCATTTGAATTGACTCATGATCTGCTTCTGAAAAACTCCTCCTTCACATCATCAGAATGGGAGGTTCTAAGAGCTTGCTGAAGCCATTGTGAGTCTCAAGGTTATCTAATAAATTTACAAAGGCTAACTCACAGTAATTGTCAGGATATGCCCTGAAACCAACTGTGAATTTCAACATTTGCCCATGTGGGGTTGCTGATGCTCCCAAGATTGAAGGACTATCTTTGTCTTGTACCTTCCAAATATCATATTAATGCCTTTATTGACACCTAACTCCAAATCTCTGAAAGCAATGTAGGTGATGTTGAGTTGATAACAGGAAATGCAGCAAATTTTAACCTAAACATTATTTCACTATTTCTCTATACAAATGCTCCCTACTTGCCACTGTTTTCTGTTCATATCAACAATAACCATAGTGAGATTTCTCACCTTTTCTCTTTCTGCCAATAAAAATCCTACTCAATCTTCAAAGTGCAGCTTTTGTCATTGCCTTGCAGTGATGTTTGGGGGGTGGCTGGAGGAGATTTGGATAAAGATCAGCTGCTTTTATTGAGAATTAACAGAGAGAAGTGGTAGACTTAAGAAAAAAATAATGACCTGAAGAATAAAAACTCTGTAAAGAATTAGGTAATTTATTCAAATCCCTATGGCTAACTACTGGTTTTCCAAATCATTTTGGAAAACTTCCATTAAGAAATTAGATTTTCTGACATGATTGCTAATACATTGTATTTCTAGTCTTTCTGACCCCTTGGGAGAGTTACCATGTCCAAAGTGTTATCCTAAAACCTTCCTCAGTAAAATGGGAGCAGGTAGTACAGCTAGAAAAGTTTTAACCTAATTTAATTTTGGAGATGAATGTTGGTTTGATGACTTTTTTTTGAAAATTTGCAAGCAAAACCCAAACTACTTCCCAAACAATATTTTCTTCTTTCTGTTTGCCTTATGTTTATAACCAAGGCATCTGACCAAAGATTTTCCCAAATTTTATTTGTCTGAAGTAAGCAAATTCAATCTTTAGATTATGTGTATTTGTATGTCTAGTATGTGTGTGTGTGTGTCCCTGTCTATGCCAAAAGGAAGAAAATACTTGCAATTATTTTCTGAGTAATGGCTATCTGATCACTTCTGAATTGTTATAATAATTACACCTGAAATTCATTACAATACATGAGACCCTGTCTCATACTTGTATATGCATATTATCATTTAATCCTTACAGTAAATCTATGTGGATACTTTTATTATCATCACTTTTATAAAAAGGTAAATGAGTTAAATATCTTAAGAATACAAACTATTAAGAACTAGAGTCAGAAGTTGAATCTAAGCCTACTACCTTCCTGCTTGTAACCAATAAAATATTCTGCCTCTAGGAAGTACTTAGTTTTGCTTAAGTGTTTATAGTACTATTTAGGAGTATTCCCGTATCATAGGGAAGCACAGTGTCTGTGGTCCCAGAAATGCAAGATGAACCAATGTGCTTAAAGTTTTCTCGCCACCGCCATATTTGACCCTCTATATCAGCCTTCTGATCAAAGGCAGTGAACACCAGGCTTTGGTTAAATTCTCCAGACAGGATTTTCTCCATGGAATGGAGACCTCCATTTTTTAGTAAAAATATATTTAGGGGCACCTGGGTGGCTCAGTCAAAGGTACAACTCTTGATTTTGGCTCAGGACATGATCTCAAGGTTATGAGATCGAGCCTGCCATACTGGGTGTGGAGCCTGTTTAAGATTTTCTCTCTTTGTCTTCCTCTGTCCCACCTCACCCTCCCAAAAAATATCTATTGAAATTGATGGATATAATTGCGATCAATATCAAAATTTCATAATTTTTATCGGAAAGGCCACTATATCATTAGTTCTATCTCTTCTCTGTGAAGTGATTTGAGGATTGCCACAACAGTAGTTGAAACACAGTCAAAACTACAACTTTAAATGTCCTGTATTAAATATACAAATGAATGGAAATAACAATTCCTTTGAATCCTTCAGTTTATATCCCTGACCAACACTAGGACTTCTCCATAATCAGCTTCCAGTGAGCAAAACTCAAATACTCCTTTAAGAACACAATTAAGTAGGACATTTTTACATTTCTGGATTTGGTAACTATACATGTAAGAATGTCCTGTTTGTGTTATAGAAACATATGATCTTAAAAAAAAAAAAAACAACAAAAAACAAAAAACAAATCCCAGGGCAAAGTAGAGAAAGGGTTTGGAAACCAAAAGCTAAGGAAGATATTCCATTACAATGATCACATGGCAGGTCAGAATTTAGCATGGCCTCTGTCCCAACTGTCATCTTGCCCTTTATAAATTGAGTTTTTGCAGAGTTCCAATTCATAAAGTCTCTTTCTCCTCCTTTTGTTTAGAACAGATTCTGTTTAACACTTCTGCCTTATTTGTGAGTCTGAGCAGTACAGATTACTGCTCTGTAAACACAAGAAGTTGTCCTTTATGATACATGTACACAGGTCATGGGGCAATTAAACCTCGGTTGCACTGACTACAGGTAATATGTAAATTAATGAAATGGGATTGTTCTAACTGCAGCAGAAGAGAAATGCCAGATGTGAGGTCAACCAAGAGTTGTTATATCAGCAGCTATTCTAAGTAAGAGGGAATTTAATTATTTGAATGGAGCAATAACTGAGACTAAGTTTTATTTAACACTCATTGAAGATGTGATAAGGATAGGCTATCATAATAAGGTTTTTCATTGTTCATTTCTTTTTAAAAATTTTTTTAATGTTTTTTTTATTTCTGAGAGAGACAGAGCATGAGAGGGGGAGGGGCAGAGGGAGTGGGAGACACAGAATCAAAAGCAGGCTCTAGGCTCTGAGCTGTCATCACAGAGCCCAACACGGGGCTCAAACTCCCAAACCATGAGATCAGGACCTGAGCCAAAGTCAGTAGCTCAACCGACTGAACCACCCAGGTGCCCCTTCATTGTTCATTTCTGAGGGATTTCTAAGCACTCCTGAGTTTAATGGAATCACAGGGAAAATACCTGTTGAGAAAACAAGTCTTAGAAAACAGTTCAGAATATTCACTTTATGCTCTGGATTAGAAAAGGGTACCAGAATAAATACACAATGACCATTTAAGAGGAGGAAGAGGCAAGAACAATAACAAAATTGAATTATTCTTCATCCATACTAGAATTTTAGAATTAAAAACACTCTGATAAACTAAACATGTGTGTGTGTGTGTGTGTGTGTGTGTGTGTGTGTGTGTGTGTGTGTGTGTGTATACACACATTTAGTTTCCTGGATTCTGGGTTTTTTTTTTTCAATTTCCTAATCCTTTAGGAGGACAAAATCTGACATGGCCAGTATCATCTTTGCTTCAACAAGCTCTTTGAATTACTTTAGCACATTTTTTAAATTATATAAACCAGGACTTTAATAACATGAAAGAAAGATCTTCTTATCCTTTAAGGAGACAATATATTCTCCTTTTGTCAAAGTATCTTCACTCACATTGGATCCCTGAAAATTTATCAAACATCATGGAGTATTTCTTATATTCATACATTCCTGTAATACCTTACTTCTCTTGTCAGAGAATAAAGAACCATGAGGAATGCTCTGAAGTCAGACTCCCTTCTTTCAAATCCCAGTTCTACCATTTCCTCATTGTATGATATTTAGCAAATTGTCTAGCTCTCTAAAATTTAATGTCCTCATCTATAAACTCAGAGTATTACTAATAGATACCCTAGAACTATTGAAAGATCAAATAAGATAACTATGTGGAGGATTTAGCTACATGCTTAGCTATCGCATACAAAGAATGATCGCGATTCCTATATTACCATTATCTATATAAAAATTATGTCTAGGCTCTTTGAATAAGACAAATCATTCCAAAATCTTGGTCACAGGTTCTTATGATTCCTGGAAGTACTAATCAATACCAAGATTGGAAACTAAAGTCAAAAGCAAAGCAAAGTGTCAAATAATTCCTTAAGATCACCTAAAGATTCAATGTGGAAAGATTCTAGAAATGTAAAGGACACAGGCATGCTTTATCTTGGTGACTTGTAAGAATAGTAATTCTTTTTGTTGTTATTTTTTTCTTTTTGTTTTTAACTTTTTAAAGTTCTTGTTTAAATTTCACTAACAAACTAATATATTAGTCTCAGGTGTGCAATTCAGTGGTTCAGCACCTCTGTACAACATCCGGTGCTTAACACAAGTTCACTCCTGAATCCCCATTACTTGTTTTACCTATTCCTCCACCCACCTCCCTTGAGGTAACCATCAGTTTGTTCTCTATAGTTAAGAGTTTATTTCTTGGTTTTCCTCCTTCTCTTTTCCCCCTTTGTTTGTTTCCTAAATTCCACGTATGTGTGAAATTATATGGTATTTGTCTTTTCCTGGTTGACCAGAAATTACTACTTATCTCCACCCATGGACATCTAAATGCAATGAAAATAATATTTTGTTACTATTTTATTTAAAAAGGTTGATTTTACGGGCGCCTGGGTGGCTCAGTCGGTTGAGCATCCGACTTCGGCTCAGGTCATGATCTCACAGTCTGTGGGTTCAAGCCTCGCGTGGGGCTCTGTGCTGACAGTTCAGAGCCTGGAGCCTGCTTCCGGTCCTGTGTCTCCCTCCCTCTCTGCCCCTCCGCCACTCTCACTTTGTCTCACTCTGTCTCTCAAAAATAAATAAATGTAAAAAAAAATTTTTTTAATAAATAAATAAATAAAAAGGTTGATTTTAGTCTCAAAATCTCAAAAGCAAAAGAAACTATTTCTACTTAGGCTTTTTAGAATTCATTTCCATTTGGGGCTGTTGCCATTAAATGTTATTTTCTGGGGCACCTGGGTGGCCCAGTTTATTAAGTGTCTGACTTTGGCTCAGGTCATGATCTCATGGTTCATAGGTTCAAGCCCCACGTCGGGCTCTATGCTGACAGCTCAGAGCCTGGAGCCTGCTTCAGATTCTGTGTCTCCCTCTCTCTGTTTCTTCTCGCACTCTGTTTCTCTTTCTCAAAAGTAAATAAACATTTTTTAAAGTTATTTTATGACTCTAACAATTATGGTGATTTACTTTCTGAGCTAACTACTTACTAGCTACTGGTATTGCATACTAGCTATGCGACTCCAGAACTTTACATGGCTTCTCTGAATCTGGTTCCTCATCTACAAAAGGTATAAATGATCTTCTCTTAAAAATCATTTTAATGTTTATTTTTTGAGAGAGAGGGAGACAGAGAGAGACAGAGCGCCAGTGGGGAAGGGGCAGAGAGAGGGAGATACAGAATCTGAATCAGGTTCCAGGTTCTGAGCTGTCAGCACAGAGCCTCATGTGGGGCCCGAACCCACAAACTAAGCCAAAGTTGGATGCTTAACCAACTGAACCATGCAGGCATGCCTAAAATGATCCTTAAAAAAAAAATTTATTTATTTGAGAGAGAGCACAAGTGTGTGTGTGGGGGGGGTGGGTGCAGAGAGAGAAGGAGAGAGAATCCCAAGCAGGTTCTGTACTGTCTGCATAGAGCTCAATACAGGCTCGAACTCATGAACTGTGGGATCACAACCTGAGCCAAAATCAAGAATCAGACGCTTAGCTGACTGAGCCATCCAGGGACCCCTGTATAAAGCAATCTTAACAATATTTTCCTAGCCTAGTATCTATGATACTTTATAATATATATAATATTTCTTGTATACACATATGTATGTATACCATATGTAGTCAGTACACAGCATAATGAGTAGTTAATGAGGTTAGCTCCAACTCATAGATAAGTATATATATGAATATCAATATCAAGATATTTACATCATGATACCTATATCAAAATATATTGAGATGTCTATTTTTATATTTCCAGAATCAGCACAGAAGCCTTATTCTGAATAAGGTTAGACCTTCTCCAGATAAAATAAAAATGTATACTTAGGAAATACATATCGTGTGCAAGGCACTATGCAAGATTTTATTGAGAATGCAAAAAAGCATAGATATTGTTCTCATTCTCAAAAATTTACCTTCAAGTTGAAAAGATGAGGCTTTTCCATCTGAAGAGTTATGTGATAATAATGGCAATAATTACAAGTGCTGCTCCTGTGTGGTGTGACATTATTTGACCAATAAGTAAATAGAGGCAAAATTTTCACCTTAGAAGGTCTCTACTTCCCCCTGAGAAGCTACAAATTTAATCATGGTTTAACCCTTTTGGAACATCCCATAATTTTCAGGGTAAAGTCTGTGCTTCATTCAACAAGGCTTGCAAACTCTTCCAGATCTGCCTCTTTCTCCATTCCATCTTCCTTCCTTTTGATACATGTCCCATATATCCCAGTCACACATCACTTTTTTTTTTTTTTTTGTAGTTCTTTGATTAAAACAAACTCTTTATCAAGACAGGTCTTCCATCATACTGTTTTCTCTAGTTGGAAAGCTTCCTCTCCCTCACCTTCCTAGTGCCTGTTCATCCTTCCAGACAGCTCAGGCATGGCCTTCTATTAAAGTGAGTTTAGTGTGTCTCCTTTACGCACCAGTAACATTCTGCGTGCATTTCACTTGCCACAGGGTTCTACTGTAGCCTGCTTTCATCCTCTCTTTGCCACTAGGATCTGGTCTCCCTTGAAAGTTGAGGTCCTGTTCTCTGCATTTGTGTGCAGACTACTGTGCTAAGCACATAGTAAGGGTATAATAAGTGGGTATTAATGTTTGATAGGGTTTTTCTGAAAAAAGGTAGTATTTTGACTGGACCCTGTATGCTAAAAAGGAAAGGCTTATGCCTATTAACTGATAAGAAGAAGAAGGCTCTAAGAATTCTATGGGGAATTACAATCACAGGACCAAAGATATTATAATCACTTTGCTATAAATTGCCTATATCCTAGTCCGATGAAGTCATTAGGTATACGTATTTTTTTCTTTTAAAAAGTTTTTAATATTTACTTATGTTTGAGAGAGACAGAAACAGCACGAGCAGGAGAGAGGGAGAGTGAGAGAGGGGGACACAGAATCCAAAGTAGGCTCCAGGCTCTGAACTGTCAGCACAGAGCCTGATGCAGAGCTTGGACTCACTAACTGCAAGATCATGTGTGACCTAAGCCGAAGTTGGGCGCTCAACCAACTGAGCCACCCAGGCGCCCCAGTAGGTATATGAATTTTAAACTATACAAATAACATTTCACACAGCACTAAAATTCAATTATGAAAACTTTTCAGGAGAATTGGCTGTTATACTTTGGTATCAAAACGCTTTCTGTGTAAATAATGATAGTAGGCCTAAGTCTAATACTGAAACTAATTAAAAACCTTCACATGATCAGTATTCCTATGGAATCGATGGCATGTTCTGGGAAATTATATTTCTTGATTGAATAGTGATTTTGATAATAATCCCTTTTTTTTCACTACTCTATAAAAAAACAAGTTCCTTTAATATTGACAAGAATGTTATAAAATATATGCAATTCTTATTCTTCACAGAAATTTTCCTCTTTGAAAAATAAGAATTATGTCCATTTCATAACTAGAAGTTGTATGAATGGTCACATTAATTACTTTTTGGTTTTGGTTCCACCATGTAGAATATCTTTGTAAAATGAGAAAATTATAATAATTTAGAACTGGAAAATATCTTCAAAATCTTTTTCTATCCTTATATTAACCTTATTTCTTGCTTTATGAAGAAGAATAAATCTTGCCATTTGAGATAAGTAAGTCCTATGTCCTTCACAAATACCCAAATTCACCAACATTTTACAGTTTTTACCAGTGCCTTCCTCTAGTCTCTCATTTATATTGCAAACATGGTGTACTTTAGAAATGTGAACATGGCCATCTCACACCGTTCCTCAAAATAACAGGATATGCCTTTTCTTTGGGTTTTCCTAGGATAAAGACACAGACGTCTCCTAAGAGGATCTTTTCTGTGTTCTGGCCCCTGCTTACTTCTCCAATGGAGCAATCAAATCTCTAAGCAGTGGCTTCCCTAGCCTTCTTTTCATTTCTCCAAATTACTGTGCTACCTTTGCCCTGAGGCTTTTGTGCAGCCTCTTTTCTCTGTCCCTCCTTCCTACTGTCCTTTTTATGGTTAGTATCTTTTCTTTCTTCCCATCTCAGCTCATTCTGTTTCCTCAGAGAAGACTTCCTGCTCTCCTTGAATAACTCAAAGCTCCTATTAGAATTTTTTTCACAGCCATATATTTCTTCTTCACAGCATTTATCACAATTGTAAAGTTATTTTGTTTGTGTAATTATTGATTTTTCCATGCTCTGCACAGAACTGTAAGCTACATAAACATAAACAAACATACATAAAACAGAGACTCTGTTTTACTGACATTATATCCCAGCATCTAATGGTGTGTCAAGGACAAAGTAGGTGCTTAATAAATTTTGGTGGGCTGTTACAAGGATTTATAGAAAGTAAGAATGTGGGGCGCCTGGGTGGCTCAGTTGGTTGAGTGTCCGACTTCAGCTCAGGTCATGATCTCGCTGTCCGTGAGTTCGGCCCTGCGTCAGGCTCTGTGCTGACAGCTCAGAGCCTGGAGCCTGCTTCGGATTCTGTGTCTCCCTCTCTCTCTGCCCCTCCCCCACTCACTCTCTCTGTCTCTGAAAAATGAATAAACCTTTAAAAATAATTTAAAAATTAAAGTAAGAATGTATATGCTTCGTATTATGTAATTCAGCTATGGCAAGAAAAGTTAACTAAAGATGAGGTCATATAGCTGAATTGGTAATTGATAAAGAAAATTGAAAGATTTAAAGTCTTTTCATGGGTGATCTGAGCTCTTAACTGATAGGAATTGATAAGTAAGGAGATGTTTCAAAAATGGTTACGTGGTTATGGGGCACCTGGGTGGCTCAGTCACTTAAGTGACTCTTGATTTTGGCTCAGATCATGATCTCACAGTTGTGACACTGAGCCCTGCATTGAGCCATGCACTGGGGATGGAGTCTGCTTAAGATTCTCTCTCTCCTTCTCCCTCTGCCCCACCCCTGCTTATGATCCCTCTCTCTCTCTCTCTCTCTCTCTCTCAAAAAAAAAAAAAAAAGTTACATGCTAGGATTTCATAAAATGTAATTTAATTTTGTCCCCTTATAATTAATACATTTCTGTCTAAGGTACTGTTTGATTTATAACCTTAAGGATACTGTCTTAGTCAGTTTGGACTGCTATAACAAGTTGGTGGCTTAAACAACATTCATCTCTCACGGTTCTGAAGGCTAGAGTCAAAGATTTAGGCACCAGCCGATCGGGTATCTGGTGAAAGTTTTTTTCTGGTTTGAAAATAGCCTGTCTTCTCATTTCATCTCATGTGGTGGAGAGAGAGAGAGATCATCTCTCTCATGCCCCTTCATATAAGGGCCCTGATGCCATTCGTGAGGGCTCAACCCTTATTGCGTAATTACCTCCCAAAAGCCCTATCTCTAAAACCTTCATACTGGGGACTTAGGCTTCATCATAGGAATTTTGGAGTGATACAGGCATTCAGTACACAACAGATCCAGTATGCTTCCTATGCGGAACAACATTTGCTATGTTTATTAGAAAAAAATGCTAGTTCTTTACTTAGAGTTATAAGTCATATCAGTCACAGGAGAATTATCTTTCCCATCTATGTTAGTGATAATTAATTTAGTGAACATAAGTAATCTAGCTCTACCTAACTGGTAAAAAAAAAAAAAAAAAAAAAAAAAAAAAAAGACTGTGAAGTTCTTTAATTTGTTAAAATGAGGAAATAACTAGAGCAATCTTTAATCCTTAGAGATATATTTACAAATAGAGTCAATTTAAAAATAAACTACAGAACCTAAATAGTATCAAAATGGTGACATGTGGGGTGCCTGGGTGGCTCAGTCAGTTAAGCATCTAACTTTGGCTCAGGTCATGATCTGGCGGTTTATGAGTTCTTGCCCCACTTCGGGCTCTGTGCTGACAGCTCAGAGCCTGGAGCTGCTTAGGATTCTGTCTCCCTCTCTCTCTCTGCCCCTCCCCCATTAGTACTCTGTCTCTCTCTCAAAAATAAATAAACATTAAAAACTTTTTTAAATGGTAACATGTAATAAAAAGTCTGTTAAATATCTTAGTGGATTTCTGGTTTAATCAAAGTTAAATTAGATTTTTTATTTCATTGTCCCAGAATCTTTAATACAGTAATCTTCATTGTGAATCTTAAGGTAGGAAAAGTACAAACTGTATTTAATAAATTCATCTTGTATTTGATAAATTCATCTGGAAACACAATTCTTTTTTACAAGTAGCTCCCAAAGAATATACGGGGGAAAGCAGATACTGGGGTACTTTCCATTTTTGTCATTCTACATCTTATGTCTTAGATGTATACTATGATGAATATGCCTGAGAAGGGAAAAGAAAGAAACTGTTTTAAAAATAAAGTGGAGATATCAGATTTAAACAATTGGGAAAAGTCTTTCAAATATAGAACTTGGTGAAAAATGGCACACTCAGCACTTTGCTATTTCCCACTCAACTCTGAATTTGAGATGTTACTGCTTCATGTAAAGTACACTACTTTACACACATACTAACCCTACACACATACACGGAAATTTACCTTAACACTTGTTGCGTTAGGAGGGCACAATTGCTAATGATGTTTTCATGACTGTATGTATACCCAAATATTTAGTTCATCGCACAGCTGCACACTCACTGGATGGCTAATTTCAATAGACAACTTTTAAAATTTAAATTCTGAGGTAGGTAAGTAGAACTTTCTTTCCAAGGCCTCCTAGCTTAATCATCAAATTATATTAATTATTTAAGATGTTTTTTCAAGAAATGTGGCCAGTTTTAATTCATATTGCCAAATAAATTTGAAAGAACACATTCATTAAATTCTTCTATTATGTTCTTGTCATTGTTATTGGTATGAATGTTCTGACCTTTGAAAATGATGAACAATTCAGAAATTAAACATTTAAAAAAGCAGTATTAAACTGTGATTGAGGATACTGAAGAGTTGTTTTGTTGTTATTGACTTTTTGGAATTTGCTACTGGTTGTCATCAATTTCATCTAGGCTTTCTCTCGATAAAAATAAACAAATAAACACTAAAGCAACTGTAAGGCAGACATGTGAGCACTTTTGTTAGAAATTCAAATATGGAGTCTTAGAATTCTTTCTCAATCTAGCACAGTGGTATAATAGCAAAACAGGTTCTGAACTGTGAATTATAGAATCTAGGCAGATGTCAAAGGTCAGGATTTTTATACACCACATTCTGTTGCCATTTCTATTTACAAATGTCTACATGAAGAACGTAAATGCTCAAATTACCTTCTGAGTAATTTGTGTTATCTTTAAGAATTTACAGTACTTTGTGGGGCGCCTGGGTGGCTCAGTCGGTTAAGTGTCTGCCTTCAGCTCATGTCATGATCTCACCATTCGTGGGTTCAAGCCCCGTGTTGGGCTCTGTGCTGACAGCTCGGAGCCTGGAGCCTGCTTTGGATTTTCTGTCTCCCTCTGTCTCTGTCCCCCTCCCCTCCACTCACACTTTGTCTCTATCCAAAAATAAACAAACATTAAGAAAATTAAAAAAAAATTAAAAAAAGAATTTACAGTACTTTGGAATATGTAAGCATATAAACAACTAACAAATAATGCAGGCATTTAAATATAGAATATTGAACATGGTGCCACACAAAAGAAATATTGTATGTGTATTTCAAGGAAGAATGCAAAGTATGTTATTTTATATAGGTCTTAATACATGAGTAGATCTTTACAGGGAAATAAAGAAAAGGAGGTACTGGTAGAGGGGGAATGGGGGAACCATAGGATTTCCAGATTAGGCAAGTAAGAGTATAGAATGACTTTGGGAATCCTTTCACATTCCAGATTGAATAGAAGTATTATACCCAAAAGGATTTAGTGATATTAACTTTCATATTTAATGGATAATCCTGTGTGAATACAATATTGACTTGACAATGATGTGGAATGCCAAGCTGTTACATAGAGTGAATGTGAGTCAATAGGGCTCAAAGTGTGTGAATTTAAGCACTGGGTGTTATATGTAAGAGATGAATCACTGGGTTCTACTCCTGAAGCCAAGACTACACTGTATATTAACTAATTTGAATTTAAATTTTAAAAAAATGGGTGAGGGGCGCCTGGATGACTCAGTTGGTTGAGCGTCCAATTTCAGCTCAGGTCATGATCTCACAGTTCATGAGTTTGAGCCCCGCATGGAGCTCTGTGCTGACAGCTCAGAGCCTGGAGCCTGCTTCAGATTCTGTGTCTCGCTATCTCTCTGCCCCTCCCCTGCTCATGCTCTCTCTCTGTCTCAAAAATAAATAAAAAAAACATTAAAAATTTTTTTTTAAAAATGGGTGGAACAACCAGTATGGAGAATGACAATGGTTACTGACTAGTACCTACTAAAATAATTTTCTCAGGGCACCGAATTTTCAGTATATTAGAAACTGTCTTCATATATTATTTCAAATATCCATATACTTGATATAGTATAAGCACATATACAGGTATAGTATTAACTATATAAATACTTCTTATATATTTTCTTTTTTAAATGTTTATTTATTTATTTTGAGAGAGAGAGAGAGAGAATAGGGGATAGGCAGAGAGAGAGAGAGGGAGACAGAGAATCCCAAGCAGGCTCTGCACCACCAGCATGGAGCCTGATGCAGGGCTTGAACTCATGAACCATGAGATCATGACCTGAGCCAGATTCAAGAGTTGGACACTTAACAGACTGAGCCACCCAGGCACCCCATGCTTCTTATATATTTTCTTATATATTATATGTACCCAATTACATTTTATTTTAAAATTAATGCATATGCAAGAAAGGGAAATTTAAGGCACACAATATGTAAATATAAAGGAAAAAATAATCATATCAACACAGAAATAACATGTTACATATTACATATAAATATATAGATAATATATGCATATATGGCTATACATAATATTTAAAGATTCATGCACTATTCGTGCACTGATAAATAGGAAAGCATTTTATTTAATTAAAATAATATGAAAATATCATTCTCAGTGGCTATATATTATGTTGTTTGTATTGATAATTATTGAAGCAATTCCTTATTATTTAACATTTAGAATGCTTTTCAACTGTGCACTGTTAAGGTAACATTGCAGTAAAGTAAAATCCTGTAGCATAGAATTATTGTTTACCTTTTTGTTATGTGTTTAGGATGAAGTCCAAGAAGCGTAATTAAAGCATGTACGACTTTTAGATCTCTGGATTTGTTTTGCCAAATTGCTTTCTAGAAAAGTTTTATGAATTAACTTCTGGGAGTATGAAAGAGTATTTGCTTTATGTAAATTCACTAACATTAAATATTTTTAAAAATTATTAACTATTCTTAGGGGTTCCTGGATGGCTCAGTTGGTTAAGCGTCTGACTTTGGCTCAGGTCATGATCTCACGGTTCGTGGGTTCAAGCCCTGCATCCAGCTCTGCGCTGACAGTTCAGAGCCTGGGGCCTGCTTTGTATTCTGTATCTCCCTCTTTCTCTGCCCTCCCCTGCTTGTGCTTTGTCTCTCTTTCTCTCATTCAAAAATTTATAGACATTAAACAATTTTTTTTAATTATTAACTATTCTTGAATTCACATTTCTTTGTTTACAGGAAGTTTTACTAGGAAGAGAAAGCATAGGTGTGCCTAATTCCAGGATTATCTGCTCATGTCTTTCCTCAGTTTTCTATTAGGCTATTAGCTTTTATTTTCTTAGTATTGCACCACCTTCCCATTTTGAGATTAGGCATAACATATGCCTTACTTTAGCCGATGAAATGTAAGCAGAAGTGGTGCATAATTCTGTTGAACAATTTCTATCTTCCTTTCTCCTTGCCACAGTACAGAGCATATCAATATTTGGGTTCCTGAATGAGCATCATATGGAACAGAGCACCCTTCCAACTGACCAAAGATATGAAACATGAGTGAGAAATCAAGGTTATTTAGGGGGATTATTTGTCACTGAAGTATAAGCTAGTCTATCCAGAATAATTCAAGCATTTTATAATTTTTTTCATATAAGTTTATATAATAATATAACTAGGCAATAATTCCATGTGTATATGTGTGAAGAGTACATTGTTTTGCGTGTTTTCAGTGTGCAATACTTCTGGCTTTATGATATTTGATTGAAATGTTTTTTTTTAATATTTCAGGTACTGTATTTCAAGTACATCTGATGTACTTGATTTTTTATATTAATCTGATTTTTATATTAATCTAGAATATAACCACTGTTCTTCAGATGAATTCAGTCTAAAAGGTTATCTCTCAATTCTCTACCATTTTCTTATATACGATTCGTCCACCTGCAAATAATGTTAATTTTGTCTCATTTCCAATAGTTATATCTCTTATTTCTGTCTCATGCTTTATTACTTTGGACAGAACTTCCAGACAACGTTAAAAAATAATGATGTCTTTGTCTTGTTCCTGATTTTAATGGGAATGACTATAGTATTTCACCATTAAGTATGATGTTGGCATTTGGTTTAAAAAAAATTCTTTATCATATCAAGGAAGTAACTCTCTATTCTGACATTTCCCCATATTACTTTTCTTTTTACCCAGAAGTAATTATTTCATGCCTTTAAATGCTTTTTTATTGTTGTTTTGAAATGATAACATTGTTCTCTATGTTAATCAGTAGGATTAATATTAACATATTAATTGATCCCCAAATGTGGTGAGATGATATTTGTGATGTGTCATCTGCTAAATGGTCCCTTCTCAGTAACTTGTTTTTCTGAAGCTCTTCCACCATTAATATAAGACTTATAGCCTCAGAAAAAAATAGTAATACTGCCTCTGTAAGGAGAAGAAAATATTAAACAGTTCCTTCCAGAGAAGAAGGGGAAATGGGAGCCCCTTCTGTTGCAAAGATGGATTTCTGGGGAGAGAGAGATAAAGATAGGTAATGCCTGGAGGAACTGAAGAGGACAGCCCCCCAAACATGATATTCCTTTTTTTTTTTTTTTTAAATTCCTATTCTTCTATATGCACAGATGACCCAGGGCACAAAGGATAAAAAGATTTTCTAATTTTCCAAAACTTAGTATGTTCTTAGAATAAAGAAAACTATTTTTTGTTCCAAAATAAAAGCAGAAGGTTAAGGCTTCTGACTGGTGACTTCATATTCTGTGTGGTAAAGGAGCTAGGGATTTTTAGAGATTTTTGACACTTATCATTTGGCTGATGTTTAGTGATGTGATCACCGTTCTCTGGTTGCATGTGACAAAAATTCAATTTAAAGTAATTTATGAAATAGCGAGAGGTGCCTGGGTGGCTCAGTCAGTTAAGCATTTGACTTTGGCTCAGGTCATGATCTAGCGGTTTGTGAGTTCCAGCCCCACATCAGGCTCTGTGCTAACAGCTCAGAGCCTGGAGCCTGCTTTGGATTCTGTGTCTCACTCTCTCTTTCTGTCTCCTCAAAAATAAATAAAGATTTAAAAAAGTAAAAAATAAACAGATAGTGATGGTTGTACTCTTACCCTGTTTGTTGTTTGATTTTAGGATCCAATAAATCCCCATAACTGGAATCAAAACTTCTCAGTCTCTATCATTCTCTTGCCATTCTTTCTCATCTTCTCTCTACATGTTGCTTTTATCTTTTAGGACTCTTTTTACCATGAAAATGAAGTCCCAGTCACTGGTAATTCCATTCGGGAGGCGGGGCGGGTAAGGACCAGATTGATCTGGCTTGGGTCCTGCGTCTATCACAGTCAGCAATATTTTGTTCTGGAAACAGAATGTTGCCTTTGGTGCAAGGTGGGTCATACATCTGCCCTTTGGCCATGAGAGTGGGATGTCATGATTTTTAGCTCGCATGTGAAATAACTGTTGTAGAGAGGGAGAAGTATTTCACTAACATAATGGGTATGTAGTTACCAGGAGAAGGGAAGAGGATTCTTTGACAGCCCAACTCAGGAGTTGTTTATTGCAACTAGGAAATGGGGAACAATGTCCAAAAATGTACTGATAAAAGGCAAAATTAAAATGCAGAGTAAAGATAAGCTGTTATTAATAGTTCCAGAAAGAGAATGTAATCAATTGACAGTTGACAGCTGATAGTTGAAAAAGAGGAAGTGGAAGATTAGTGAAGTGTTGATGGGACAAATACAACAGCAATTTGTCAACTGAATGGCAGTAAGGAATGGAGGGATTAAGATATTTAGAAAATACAACCAAGTGAATACTTAAGTTTTGGTAATGATAAATCCCAAATTATAAACTTTACTTTGCTATTAATAGAGAACAAGTAAAACATATGGTATGAGGAGATCTGAGAATTTTTCAATTGAGATGGAAAGGACACATGGAATCTTATGTGCTAATTGTAACTCTGTGTATTTCTATCTGCGGGGAATCACAAATATTCCAGGCACAAGGGAAACGCCCACAGAGTATGGCATACCTCTACGTCTCATCTCTGTGAGAATTCATAACTATTCTTAAACAGCCACACTGTCAATAGACCATGAAAAAGAAGGTGGTCCATGGAGGATGGGCTAATAATTAAGTAGCATTTCTATTAATAAGTCAAACATTCTAATTTTTAAGCAGCATTCAAAATTAAGTATTTTTTTCTATTATAAAAGTTATGGAAATGAAAATAATAGTCAATAAACATTTGAAGAAATTAATGTGGTTATAAGGGAAAGGCTTAGATAAAGTAAGATTTCAAGGCAAAAGATGTACATATTAGATGACTTCTGTATCCATCCCCATATTTTCTCTGCTTACCCTTTTATTCCAGTCTTTGATGTGGAATCCAGATTTGCACAGGTATAAACTAATAGCATCTCACCTCAATTGCACTATATACCTCTCACTTTCTGCTTCCAGGCTTCTATTCAGCCATTTTAATGCTTTTGCAAACAAATATGAGGTAGTTATGGGTTAATTCTTGACTGGTGGGAAATAGAACCCAGTGGATTAACCCTTACCTCTTCTGCCCCTTAGGCAGACAATTTTTTTTAAGTTTATTTATTTATTTTGAGAGAGAGACAGCGTGAGCCGGGGAGGAGCAGAGAGGGGGAGAGGGAGTGAGAATCCCAAGCAGGCTCCACACTGTCAGTGCAGAACCCAGTGCAGGGCTTGAACTCACAAACCTTGAGATCATGACCTGAGCCAAAACCAAGAGTTGGACACTTAACTGACTGAATCACCCAGGGCTCCCTGGCAGACAATTTGAAGTACATATTATGACTCCCCAAAGAGTTCTAGCAGGATTGAATCCTGATTGCCCACAATAGGATCACCTTGTGACTTACTTTTTGGATTGTTTTTTTCCCTTCCTGTTGCACATCTCCTGACCCCTCACTCTTGTTCTCTGGGATCACCTCCCAAAATAAACTACCTGAACAACAGCCATTTTTTTTCTGGCACTGCTTTTAAGGAAATTTTAAAATAAGACAATGGGATAAAGATGATACAAGTATGATTGTACAAATGAAGTCAGGGAATTCTAAGGGCCAGAACAGATGAAATTTGCATGCTAAAGGAAAACACTAATAAAATTACTGACTTTGTAAGTTGTGATTTGGTCCATGGAGAGGTAGTTCTATGCTCTGTGAGTATGGTATAATCTGAAGAGATTACAATGGAAAGAAAAACTTCTTTAGTTTCAACTTCATTAAGAGAAACTATAGTATAGTGCTCAGAGGCATGGGCCAAAAGCAAACTATTTAACTTCTATTAACCTCTGTGCTCTTATTCTGTATAAAATATAAGTAATGATAGTATCCTCTTCCTTTGGTTGCTATAGGACAAAATTGGGTAATAAGAAGTAATGATATCTACCTCATTGATTATTTTAATGAGGTAATGTCTATAAATCAGTAATGCATTTTGAAAATACAAGAGCCAATTTATTCTCCATGATGGAAGGAGAAACACCTTATATCATATTATGATATATCAATATCTATTCTGAAAAAGATAGGGATTCTTCCTACTACCAAAGTAATCTCCATCACTACAAATTAGTTTTCTGAGGGTCACCTACTATCCAAGTATTTCTTAGGATACTCTTATGCTCTTACTACAACTGTTTTTACGTTACATACCATTACAAATTGTATATCAACATGACTATTTATATCTGTATTTCTGGCATCCAGCCAGTCCCTAACCTGAGTACTCAGTAAATATTTTTTGAATGTGTAAACAAACAATTTGCTAAACTATGAATGGTATAATAATTATCATAAAGAGAGAATTGACAGCTATAATGGGATGAGAAATCTCCAGCAGATGTGGCCTCCCTGGTGACACCAGTTTTATAGTGAAGACAAAAATTAATATAGTTTGCCAGACCTGAAAATTAGTTGACATCATGATGAATGTCTGCATCACAGGAATAGACAACAGAATATCTTAACCTTTAGTAGAAGGAACAAGTTTTTGCAACTTCAATATATTAGTATGTTAAAGAATAAACATCAAGTTTACATATATCCTGCATATATTTCAAAAATGTAAAGAATTTTAACTTTGACACTAAGATCACAATTTGAAAATCTGAAATGCTCTGAAATTGAATGGAATTCAGAATCTCACAAATTATGCTTAGCCAAAAATACAACATGTACAACTTTTTACCAATAATAGTAATAATATCACTCAGGGACACAAGACAGTTTCAAGGGCAGGCCTACGAAGGTCAAGCCACTGAGGCAAAATTAAATATCCCAAAGAACACTGTTGGCTTTCAAAGAATCTGAAGAGCATATGTTGTTCTGTTTCTATTCAAATAGGCTTATTTTTAAGTCCCTCAGTATAACCCTTTATCAATGAGAATATATTAAGAACATAATGTTGCCACTCAAGTTTAAAGCCCCAGATATTTTCCACAAGAATGTGAAGAATAAACATTCCATTAAGATCTCAATGTCATTAATGCTTAATTTTGGAGAAATTATTAACTGAAGAACTACCACATGACTGGACAGGCCAATGCCTCAACTGATCAAAGGCAGAACAGAAGAAAGTGGCGTAATGTGTGACTGACTGGTAAACCTGATGTCAAACTTTAACACAACTCTAGAGTAGGTTATGCATAATAAGCATTAGGAACAGAAAGAGTCAACATGAGTTCCCTAAGGAAAAGATATGTCAAAGTAATAAAACTTTTTAAACTACTGTCTCTGTTCATAAAGCACTATAAATTTAAAATGCTTTAATTTTATCAAACTATTTGATAAAAGGAAGAGACTTTGCAGCTGAGGAGTATAGAGTAAGCTGAAACATGTATGATGCAAGTGAGTGCACCATGTGAAGATCTGATTAAAAAAAAAAGAAAAGAAACATAGTGCCAAAGGGGAAATGGTTTTGAAGTGAGAAAATTCCAGTCACGTTCCAGGGGTAAGGAAGCCACTGTGAATGGTGTGGTGCGAGCACGGAAGAGAATAGTAAAAGATGAGATCAGAAATAGAGGGAAAGACTGTATAGAGTCATGATTGTAATAAAGAGTCTGGGTTGTTTTTGTTTTTGTTTTTTGTTTTTTGGTTAGGATGAGAAACTGTCATAGCAGGATAATTATGTGAATTATGATGAGAATTATGATTATCAAGATAGAGGATCTGTTTTTAATCATTCTGACCTCCATATGGAAAATAGATTATCGGGGGCCAAGAATAGAATGAGGATGTAAGTAGGGCGGTTTTGCAAGTTTCTAGTTGAGAAATGGTACTTTGGATATGGTGTGATTAAGGCAGAGATAAGGAGTGGTTATATTCAGATTCATTTTTTTAATTTTTTTTAACGTTTATTTATTTTTGAGACAGAGAGAGACAGAGCATGAACAGGGGACGGGCAGAGAGAGAGGGAGACACAGAATCTGAAACAGGCTCCAGGCTCTGAGCGGTCAGCACAGAGCCCGACGCGGGGCTCGAACTCACGGACCGTGAGATCATGACCTGAGCCGAAGTCGGACGCTTAACCGACCAAGCCACCCAGGCGCCCCAGATTCATTTTTAAGTAGGACCAATGGTCTTGCTCCTGATTCCATGAAGAGCCAAGAACAGTACGTGGGACATAGTTGATCCTTGACAGATATATAGTCTTAAATAACAAAACAAAACAAAAAAATTGTGATGGAGTGAAAGGAAAAGAGAAGTGGCAAGCATCATTCTTAGGTTTAGGCCTGAGGTGAACTGGAGAAAATTAGGAAAGAAACAAAGTTAGGGATCAGGAGTTTTATTTTAGATGTGATAACTTAAGGATGTCTATGTCTATATTTATAGACATAGTTTTGAGGTCAGAAATCCCAAATTAGTCTCATTGGATTAAGTCAGTGTCCTTAAGGTTGTTATCCTTTTTGGGGGCTCTAAGAGAGAGTCCATATTCTTGTCTTTTCAACTTCTAGAGGCTGTTGGCACTCCTTGGGTCATGACCTTCTCTTATCTTCAAATCCAGCAATGATGGCTTAGTCCTTCTCAAAGCATCTTACTCAAAACACTGACTCTTCTGCCTCTCTTCCATATTGGGTTCACTCAGATATCCAGGATAATTTCCCGATCTTAAAATCAGCTAATTAGCAAATATAAGTCCACATGCAACCTTAATCCCCCCTTTGCCATGTAACATAACATATTCACTGATTCATGATGAGGATGCAAACATCTTTGGGGGAACATTATTTTGCCTATTATACATATCTATAAAGTTTCTCAGGCCAATATCCTACAAGAAAAGGAAGCCAATGAGCTAATGCTAAGGTCTATTCCTTTATCAATTTCTGTGTATTTTATCACATTGTGGAAAAATAGGTAAACACACATACGCACACATTATTTGAAGAATTTATAAGCATTTCATGAGTCTGTATCACAACATAAGGTACCGATTATTGCTTGAAATGTATGGTTCAAATGATCCATAGAAATCGATGCGTGTTCAGAACTTGCCTATCAATAGCACCTTAAGTGTCAGATTTGTTAGAAATGGTCTCTTAGCAGGCAACATAATTTCCAGTGGAATTATATATAAATATACTCTTGGCAACTCCTCCTCCCAATCTTTTCCTCTATTTGTATATAAATTACTTGTTAACACTTTTGATGGAAGAGATTTATGATCCTTTCTTCTGTGCACACAAGCAGATAGAAAATTAAGTATTTTTCTATAGACTTCTGTCAGACACTTCCAGATCACAATAATTTTAGTGAATGCCTCTGAAATTCTAACAAGCCATCAAATCTCAGGTTAAATAGATGTGTCTTGCTCAGGGAAGACTTCCCTGTGACCATCACCTTAGAATAATTCCTTCAGCGATATTTCTTCGTGGTACTTTGCACTTTTTCTTCATAGTTAATTACAGTTGTAAAGAATTAATTGAATGATTATTTCTTCCATGATTGTGTTCACTGAGTGCAAAGGCAACACCACTTTCTTTGGCTACCCTGCTTTACCACTAATGCTTCACATACAACCCTACCACTTGATGTGCAATAATTATGTGATGAGTTATTTAAGCCAGCAGACTTAACCTAGATATGTGTTTTGTAACTGATTTATCTTGAAGGATTAATAATAAAGTTAAAACTTTAACTTCAGCTGTCCTGTGAGTACATTATACATTTTATTTTGAATGACTTCTTGAAGATTTGGCAATATTTGCTTTAAAAAAACGTTCAATTTAAAATTTTCTTGTGCATGTAGGGGCATAGAATCACTAATTGTCTACATATTCAATAATAGATCAGAAATTATGGAGAAAGAGGATCTTGGCTTTCTGGCATATATACACTTGGCTCACCTCAGTGTGGACCTTTAATTTAGGACACTGTTCTTATTAAAACATATTAACTGTCATAACTTACCTATAGACACAATAATAATCAACATTTAATAAATGTTTACAGTGGGCTAGGTACTAGTCTAAATGCTTTTCATACTCATTTAGTCCTTACAACAGTCTGCAACATACGTATTTTTTATTGCCTTCATTTTACATATGAGGCAACCGAGATACAGAGAAGATAAATACTTACTCAAGGTTGTACAACTGAGGGAGGTGGCCAGGATTCAAGCCAAGGCTGATTTTGCTCCACATCTCATGCTTTAAACCAGCAAAGTTTATTGACTATGGAGTAACTGCTAAAGCAATAGAAAATATCTTTATTTCAGACATTTCTTAAAGGGTATACATAAGATGTTCAACCACAAAATAGTTTTCCAAGGCTCAGAATGGGAAATAATATTCAAGTGAGACTATCTGAAGAACAGGTAGTCTGGACATTCCTCTAGAGCAATGATTCTCAAAATGTAGTCTTTAGACCAGCAGCATCAGCATCACATGGGAATGTGTTAGAAATGCAAATCATTTACCACATCACAGACTTACAGAGGTGGTGCCCCATGATCTGGGTTTTAACAAGACCCCTATATAATCCTGATGCATATTGAAGTCCAGGAACCTCTGCTCTCTTGCATGGGTTGGAAAAATTGCAAGCATTTTTTAGTACCACTTCATTAGTTAAGAATTGTTTTTACGTTTTTAAAGATGAAAAAAAGCAAATGAAGGTAGTATTTTATGATATGTCGAAACTACATGAAATTCAAATTCAGTGTCCATGAATAAAGGTTTATTGGAACACAACCATGCCCATGCATTTATGTTATCATCTATGGTGACTGCACACTAAAATACTAAACTTGAAGAGTTACATAGACTCTATGACATGCAAAGACTGAACCATTTATTATCCAGCCCTTTGTTGATCCCTGAATTGAATAGTGGTAGTCAACTGAGAAAATAGGGCTATGGTAAACCTACAGATGCAGAGACCCAACATAGAGCTACTGAATAATAATCCTCTATCTATCTATCTATCTATCTATCTATCTATCCATGTACACACACACACACACATACATATATACATATATACAGCAACAAAAACAAACCAAATCATAAGGTAAAAAAAATAAGGTGAATTTGAGATGAAGCCAGGATTGAAAACCCCATTTCTAGATATACTATGTTATGTCAGGTTTTCATCTCAGCAATTCTGAGAGATAAGTGATAATTATTATTTTCTCCAAGTTACTGACAGAAAAACTGAAGTGCAGAGATGTTAAAAATTTTTCTGAGTCACAGTTAGTAGGATTTGAGCTCTGGATTTGCACTTTGGCCTAAAAACACAAAACCAATGTGTTTAACTCCCTCTTCTGTACTGCTCAGTTTTGTTTTTTGTTTTGTTTTGTTTTGTTTTGTTTTGTTTTTTGTTTTTCCTGCCTGAGGGTATCTCCTCTGGGCCTCCACCAGTGCATTCCTTTATATACTCTTTTATAC